>NC_137985.1:54247694-54437481 GCF_963924665.1 Micromys minutus | reverse complement strand
ACAAGGCCATGCCCACTACAACACACCTCCTCCAATAAGGCCCACACCCGGTCTGACAAGGCCACGTTCACAGTGACACACCTACTCCACCAAGACCACTCCTACTTTAACCCCACCTTCTATTAGTGCCACTCTCTGGACTGAGCATATACCAACCATCACAGATCTTTTCTAGACTTTCTTTGAATCAGAGACCTTAGGAATTGAAGCCCACTCCAGCAACTGATACTGGGCTTACACTTACACTTAAAAAAAGAGTGGGAGACTTGGGGCTGGAGAAATGGCTCAGCAGTTCAGAGCATTTGCATACAAACATAGACGTACAGACATATTGGTTAAAAAAATAAAATAAAACTCTGACCAGAAAGGACCATAGGATGAGGGAACTAGTAGTGATAGCAGCCCTGGGGCTGGGGCTAGGTTGGTACAGTACTTGCTTAGCCATCAAGAAGTAGAAGCCTCAAGTCAGGCAATCCCCTTTCCTGTGGGATGGCTATCTATGCTCAACTGTCATCTCAGCCCTCTGGAGGCAGAGGCAGGAGGAAGAGCAATCTAACTCATCCTTGGTTACAGAAGTTGGAGGACAGCTTATAAAACATGAGTTCCTGTGCCAAACAAATGATGAAAGCATCTGATAGAGTCTAAACTCTTATCAAGATGATGTATGGGATATGTGATATTGTGCAGACAAAACCAAAGGTTGCATTTCCTCATATTAATAACTTATGGTTGCTGTAATCAATACTTTCTCTTTTATCAGAAGTTTAGATTAATTATGTATTTATTTATTTTAAATATTCTTTATTTATTTTTAGTTATATGACTATACTGTAGCTGTCTTCAGACACACCAGAATTGTACATCAGATCCCATTACAGATGGTTGTGAGCCACCATGTGGTTGTTGGGAATTGAACTCAGGACCTCTGGAAGAGCAGTCAGTGCTGAGCCATCTCTCCAGTCCTATTTGTTTATTTATTATGTATAAATGTTTTGCATGTATGTATGTGTATATTTATGTATGCAAGTGCACACTATTTGCATGCTTGGTGCCTGTGGAGGCCAGAAGAGGCTACTGGATCACTTGGAACTACAGTTACAGACCTTTGTAAGATGACATGTTGTAGGTGCTGAGAACTGAACCTGGGTCCTCTGCAAGAGCAGCCAGTGGGACTGGAGGTAAGTGAAGAACACTTGCTGCTATTCCAGAGAGTATGAGTTTGGTTCCTAGAACCCATGTCTGCATTTTATTTGTCTGTATATCTATCTATCTATCTATCTATCTATCTATCTATCTATCTATCTATCTATCTATGTTTTCCAAGACAAGGTTTCTCTGTATAGCCCTGGCTATCCTGAAACTTGCTTTGTAGACTGTGTCAGGTACCTCACAACTGCCTATATAACCTGTCTATAACCCCGGTTCTGGTTCCAGGTTTCAGGAGATCTGAAGCTCTCAGTTTCCAAGAACACCTCCATTCCTGTGCACATATGCACACACACACACACACACACACACACACATGCACGCACACATGTACACACCTACATATTTAATCATAATAAAAAATTAAAAATATTTTTTTAAAGAGCAGGACTTGTTCCTCACTGCTGCACCATCTCTTCAAGTCCCAGTCAGAAATTTCTTCTTTTGAATTTCCCAAATATATTTTCTCTAAGAAGAAAATCAAAGATTATAATTTTTAAGGGAACAAATACGAGCTGGCCTCTAAAATAAAACTTGTAGTTGGCTGGAGAAATGGTTTAGCTGCTGCTCTTGCAGAGGACCCAGATTTGTTTCCCAGCATCACGTGGTGGCTTTCGGCCATCTGTTAACTCCAGAGTACTTGACACCTTTTTTGGTCTCCATAGGCACTGGGTCTGGTACACAGGCATATGTGTGCTTAGAATAACCATACTCATAAAATGAACATGGCTGGATGGTTGTGGCTTGACTAGAAGGCAACAATGGTGTACACTTTTGATCCTAGCACCAGGAAAGGAGAGGTGGGCAGATCTCAGTGAGTTTAAGGTCATCTTGGTCTACAAACCAAGTTCCAGCACAGCCAGGGCTGCACAGAAAAACCCTTTCTTGGAAAACATAGATAGATAGATAGATAGATGGATAGATAGATAGATGGATGGATGGATGGATGGATGGATGGATGGATAGACAGATAGATAGATAGATAGACAGATAGATAGATAGATAGATAGATAGATAGATAGATAGATAGATGGATGGATGGATGGATGGATGGATGGATGGATGGATGGATGGATGGATGGATGGATGGATGGATAGATGGATGGATGGATGGATAGACAGATAGATAGATAGATAGATAGATAGATAGATGGATGGATGGATGGATGGATGGATGGATGGATGGATGGATGAATAGATAGATAGATAGATAGATAGATAGATAGATAGACAGACAGACAGACAGACAGGTTGATTGATAGATAAAATGCAGACTTGTAAATCGAATGATGCTATACTGTCCAACTGATAGTAACTATGTGCACATGGCTAAGGGCAAGCTCGGGATCTCATCCTGTGGACAGGTTATCCTGAGCAGTGTACCAAGGATACTTCACGCTTCTTTTCTCTACTCTGTGCTTATATAAATATGCTAATTATGTCACAGTTTTGTGTCTTTGGGGAGTTTTGTTTAGTTGTTAGTTATGATTGGGAGGAGAGGTTAGTTGGTTTTTTTTTTTTTTTTTTTTTTTTTTTGAGTCAGGGTCTCTTGAACCCAGGCTCTCTGCCAACACACCATAAGCCGATTCTGATCTTGAAACCCAATCTTCTTACAGCTCTCTCCTGATAGTTATGTAACTTAAAAAGCACAGAGTGCTCAGAGGAGATAATGCCTTGTTTTATTTTAAAGAACAAAACACAGGGTCTTGCTATATATTGCTGGCTGGCCTGGAACTCGCTATGCATTCATATATTGCTGGCTGCCCTCAATTGCACAAGACACCTCTTAGTCTCTGGAGTGCTGGGGTTAAAGGCATGTGTCACCATGTGTCACCATGCCCAGCTGCTTTGTTCTGCTTGTCATTTGTATTGCCAGAAGCGGTGGCAAATGCCTTTAACCCCAGCACTGGGAAGGCAGAGGCAGGTGAAGCTCTTAAGTCCAAGACCAGAGAGTTAAAATTAAATAAAAAAAAACATATACTATATGTGTGTGTGTTCAGTATTATAGCAATTATGTCTATATATTTTTTTCTTTTTTTTCCCGGAACTACCCCCCCCCCTTTTTAATAAATTTTTATTTATTTTATTTACATTAGTACTCTGTAAGTTGTCTTTAGACACATACCAGAAGAGGGCATCAGATTCCATTACAGATGGTTGTGAGCTACCATGTGGTTGCTGGGATTTGAACTCAGGACCTCTGGAAGAGCAGTCAGTGCTTTTAACCACTGAGCCAACTCCAGCCCATCTTTTTTTTTTTTTTTTTTTTTTTAAGCTGGGGTAAAGAGCTCTTCTGCTCTTCCAGAAGACTTAGGTTTGGGGTTTGTTTTCTATCACCCACATCCGATAGCTCACAAGTGACCTGTAACTCCAACTGCAGAGGGCCCTGACACCTGTGTCCTCTGTGGGTACCTTTACTCATGTACATGTGCTCAACATGTAGACAACAACATATAAACACAATTTAAACGATAGTAAAAATAAATTTTTTTTTTTTTTAATTTAGGAGGCCATGGAGGCATGGGTGTGGGAGAACTGGCCCAGATGGTATAGGCATGGAAGCTGGAAGGCTGATCAACTCAGCTGCCTCCCCAGACATATAGATCCAGGACTTTGAGTTGGCCCATCCTGAAATCTTCCCCATCTGTAAGCTGCTGGAGTTTGTGAAAGGGCTGGTCCTGTGGATGCATAGCAGCAAGATCTCCATGACTCGGGCAACAGTGGGATGTCTGAGAGTTTCAGTTTGAATCCGGTATTGATGCTGTAACAGAACCTGGAGGCTTCGAACCAGACCAGTGACTCATTGCAGTGAACATATGCAAGTAATGCTGTTTGGGCAAAAGGGCATACTGTGTGACACACTGCAACTTCCATTGCCCCTATGATAACCTAATGTGTGATGGAGAGGTGGGAAAGATGGAGGGACGAGGGAATGAGCTGAACTGAGAGGTACCACAGAGAAGGCTGCAGTTTCTAAGAGAAGCAGGTTGGTGCGCAGAGGGGTCAGAGAGAAGGTTTTTGTATGTTTGTTTCTCTCTTTCTTTGTTTTTGTTTTCTAATTTTTATTTCTATTTTTAAAAGATTTATTTATTTTATATATGTGAGTATACTGTTGGTGTCTTCAGATACACCAGAAGAGGGCATCAGATTCCATTACAGATGCTTGTGAGCTACCATGTGGTTGCTGGGAATTGAACTCAGGACCTCCGGAAGAGCAGTCAGTGCTCTTAACCACTGAGCCATCTCTCCAGCCCCTATTTCTATTTTTTTTAATTTTATTTCTGGGTGAAGGTTTTTAAGGGAGGAGGACAGATGTGGAAGGACTTGGAGATAAGTGGGATTGGGGTTAATGATATGAGATTCCCAAAGATTCAATAAAACGTTATACATCAAAAAAATTTAGAGGGCTGATGAGCTGATTCAGGCAAATGTGCTTGCCACTAGGCTGACAATTAGAGTTCAGTCCTAGAAGCTACACGGTGGAAGAAAAGTTGTACTGGTACCTGAAAGTTGTCCTTACCTTTATGAGTATTCCATGGCACGTGCACACCCAAGCATATACACACAGTCCTGCATACACATATACACACATGCACACAAAAGTAAAAATATGGGCTAGAGAGGTGGCTCAGTGGTTACGAGTACTGGCTGCTCTTCCAGAGGTCCTGAGTTCAACTCCCAGCAATCACATGGTGGCTCACAACCATCTGCAATGGGATCCAATGCCCTGTTCTGGTATGTCTGACAGCTACAGTATACTCATATAAATTAAATAAAATAAATCTTTAAAAATGGTATATGTCTCATATGAAGGACATAATAGCTTCTATGTACATATGCGCACACAAATATTTTTAAGGACATTTATTTTATATGAGTACACTGTTGTTGTTTTCAGGCATATCAGAAGAAGACATTGAATTCCATTACAGATGGTTGTGAGCCACCATGTAGTTGCTGGGAGTTGAACTCAGGACCTTTGGAAGAGCACCCAGTGCTCTTAACCACTGAGCCATCTCTTCAGCCCTCATATATTTATATTAAGGCATGGGTGTTGAAAGGAGGTAGAGGGAGGAAAAAGAGAGATGTTGGTCAAAGGATACAAAGGAACACATGTAGGATGAACAAGTCTGGACTGTTTGTTTCTTTGATATAGAATTTGAATATATTCTATGTTGCCTTTGAATTTGTAAGTTCTTCCTTCAACCTCCTTAATGTTGGGGTTCCAGATGTCTACTACCATATCTAGTTAAGTCTAGATCTCTAATATCTAACATGGGGACTAAATTGATAAAATTGAATGTGGAATTTTTGCTTAGTAAGTACATTTTAGCTGTTATTGTCATGCTCTCAAAGTTAACTGTGAAACAAGAAATACATTAATTAGCTTAATTATGGTAATCATTTTGCTATTTATATGTACCTCATAATATGTTGTACCTTTCAAATATAAGGTTTACTTTAAAAAGAAAGAAAAGCTAAATTCACTGATAGTTCCATTAGAGCAGACACTCTTCTTACACCTTCTATTTGCATGTTCGTTCTCCCACAGTGAGGCACCAGTATACTTGGACCATATTATCAATTTAACAAGACCTCGGGTTGTCTAGGAGACAAGCCTCTGGCCATGACTATGAGGAAGTCTCTAGCTAGGGTTAATTCTAATGGGAACACCCATAACTAAATGAAAAGGAGAATGAGGGCTGAAAACTATTTCCATCTCTCTGTGCCTCCTGACTGTAGATGCTTTCACCAGCGGCTTCAAGCTCCTGCCGCCATGTTTCCCTACCTTGATGGGTATGAGCCAATATAACCCTTTCCTTCTTTAAGTGGCCCTTGTTGGGATTTTGTTACAGCTAAGAGGAGAGGAACTAATGCAGTTATATTTAAAATTTCAGGCCTTCCCCACCTGGATGTCTTTCTGTCTGGAGCCCGAGCTATCTGGCAATTAGAAATTCCCCTTCAGGCTTCCTCCCTGCCAGGAAGTTAAGTCTCTTGACTCAGCTTTTAACAGCCTCCTTACCTACACCTGGCTCTGAACACCTGGTGCAGATGCTTATCTGTTCCTTAGACCTAGTATCTTTACGTCTGAGTGGTTTAAAAAGAGGAAGCTTGAATGTGTAATTTTCAGAGATTTATTTATTTCTGTTTCATATGTATTCGTGTGCTGCCTGCATGTATGTATGTGCACCATGTGTGTGCCTAGGGCCCTTGGAGGTCAGCAGAGAATGTAGCCTCTCTTGGAACTGGAGTGGTGGACCCGCAGGTCCTGGGAATGACCCCAGGCTCTCGGCAAGATCAACATGTCCTCTTGATCACTGAGCCATGTCTTCAGCCTCTGAAACTGCATTTTTTCCCTGAGTATTCTATTTCTCTTTGTATTTGCCAAAAGGCCTATGCTGAGGCTATAAACATGAGGTCCATGCTGCCCAGATATGTTGTGAAGACATATGAGCAATTGAACTATTTGATTAATTCATATCTTAGGCTCCAACAACACTTATAGAGTGATAGGATAAAACAATATTTTATTTTGATGCTGGTAGATTAAATGGGAAGTTGGTAGACTAAACCTAGAGTCTTTTTTCAGGGAGGGGCAAGGTAGACAGTGTCTCATGTGCCTCAGGTTAGGTCTGAAACTTGCTAGGTAGTTGAGGATGGCCTTCTGGTCCTCCTGCCTTATTTGGTCACTCCATACTTCACTATACCTATTATGGTGAATTTATTTTTTAAAAATATTAATCTATTATTAACATCATCATTTTATTCAAAACAGAATTTCTCTGTGTAGCCTCCTTAACTGTCTTGAGACTCATTCTATAGACCAGGCTGGTCTCCAACTCAGGGAATTTACCTGTTTCTGCCTCCCGAGAGCTGGGATTAAAGGTGTGCATCACCACATCTGGCCTGATTTTATTTTTAATAATGTGTGTGTGTGTGTGTGTGTGTGTAGGGTATATGTACAAGAGTACAAGTTTCCTCAGAGGCTAGAGGCACTGTATCCACTACAGATGCGATTTACAGTTGGTTGTGGGCTGCCCAAACATGAATGCTGGGAACCCAAGTCGGGTTCTGCTAAAGCAAGAAACATTCTCAACTTCTGCATTAGCTGTCCAGGCTACTTGAAACGGCTCAGAAAACGAAAAAGAAGATATGAGATTGGCTACATTTAGGTCGGTTGACCCATTAATTAGACTTCAATCTGCTCTCAAAAAAGGCTTCACCAATTTACAACCTCTTCAGTACGAGGAGTACTCAGCTGTTTACCCCATTTTGGTAGGATTTAAATAGGAAAATCATGCCAGTTTGGTTTAAGTAGTTTCCTGACAAATTTTCTTTTGAGATTGAGTCTCACAACGTATTCCTGGCTGTAGACCAAGCTGGCTTCGAATGCATACACATCAGCCTGTTTCTTGTATTGGAATTAAAAGTGTGTACACCTGGCTTTTGATCAATTTAGTTTTCTGTTACTCTATTTCGCCTGGCCCAGGACACGAAAAGGGGTCCTTTACTTATTTATTTTGTACTTTTATCTGGGTCAAAATGACCCAGCCCAAGGGAGAAGAGTTGAGATAATTAGGCCAAGCAGCCCCAAGCATAGGAAAGATGACCTGCGTACAAGAACCTCCTATAGCATCCACCTGGACACCCCTGGTCAGCAGAGGGCGCCTGAAAGCCTCCCTTTAGCCCCGCCCCGAGGCCAGAGAGCCGCGCCTCCCGTGACGTATTTCCGCGTCATCTGCCGCTGAGGCTAGTCCCCATTGGTTGTCGGCGAAGCGACGGGGGCGGAGTCAGGCGGGCGTGAGGGAAGCTCTGCAGCCCCCGTGAAGGCGGGGCTTGCCCATTTCCCCGCCCCTCTCTCGCCCTCCAGTCCCTCACTGGGACGTCTGAACGCGGCGTCTCGGAGTGCGGTGGCTGCGGTGGCCGCACTTTCTCCTGGTTGGGGCTGAAGCTGAGCCGTGGGGAGTGCGCAGGAGGGCCGCCCGAGCGCAAGGAACGCGTGCGCTAAGGCGAGAGTCCCGGGCCGGCGAGCGCGCGCAGCTGGTTCTCCGCGTGGGTTGGGCGGAGGGTCCCAGGAGCGCGGTGCTTAGAGAGCCGCCCGGACTCTGGGCAGAGCCGAGGGAGGAAGCGAGAAGCGGCCGCGCGCTCCCTGCTGAGTTGTAGGCTGTTTCCCGGCTACAAGATGCCCAAGAAGAAGCCGACGCCCATCCAGCTGAACCCGGCCCCCGATGGCTCGGCGGTTAACGGGACTAGCTCGGCCGAGTGAGTACCGGGAGTGGCCGGGAGGCCGCCACCGCCAGGCTAGGCTCCGTCACGTACGGCAGGGCTGGCGGGGGGCGAGGAACTCCGGCCGCCGGGCTATCGGTGACTAAGCACTGATTGTGTGCCTGACTCACACCGATCGCGCATCCTACGAGTCCCGATCCCCCTCTTTCCCAACCGTGTCTTCCGCCCCTGGCCACCAACATTAATTTTAAGCCCAAGAAAACGAAACCTAATGCGTTCCACCCCCCCCCCCCCGAGCTATTGCCTAAAGGGCACACTCTGGGATTCTGGCCTGTAACAGGACGCAGAACAAATTCAGGTTTCTTATTAGCCTTTGAGACCTCCTTGGGGGTCAGAGTGTGGAGTTGGGATGGGTGAGCCCCATTTACTTTTGGTGCCTGACACCTGTGGGGCCTTGTGGCCGATTGATCGCCTGGCCAGCGGGGGCGTGTGTTCACAGATTTCCCCATGGCTTTTCCCTGGCTCACTTTGGGGACTCCCTATCCGTGGCCTTTTTTTCTTGAGAAGTAGCTTGCTCGAGGGACGAGTTCTCTCCTCATATGACCGTTCATGCCACAGTTCAGACCCTCGCCTGTTATTCTCCTGGCTTTGCTTAGTTGATCGCGAGCCGGAAATTGACTTGAGGCGTAAGAACGATGATGACCAGGGAAACAAAACCAAAGGTTGCTCGGGATCTGCAGCGTCCAGTATTGCTTATGAACAATGGTTTATTTTATAAGGTGGATTTCTGAGCCCACCTGTTGGGTTCCTTCTTCATCTTTACCTGATGTCAGGAGACTACAAAAATGAAAGTAGCTTTGGGCATTCTGCCCTTCGGAGATTATTGTAACTCCCCCTTTCCCTAGATTTTAATAGCTCAAGACCTGTTGGTATGCTGACTTTCATGGATACCTGCAGTGATGGCAGGGTCGGTAGTGGTGGACATGGGTGATCTTAGCCTAATTATTAAGACCTGCTTCAAGCACATCTCTTCTTTAGGTCCTTGGCATTGCCCTTGAGGTTGGATTTGTAATGTTAGTCTTTGAGCAGTTCGAATATATAGCTGCCCCTTGTAAAACAGACCGAAAGCCTCCCTCCCCTCTTTCAAGGCAAGGTATTCTTCAGCAACTCTTTACAGGTCAGATGTTTTTGTGAGAGGGTGGAGTGGGATGGGCAGGGTCTGTATGTGTAACGCAGGCTGGCATAGAATTAGCACAAGCTTTTTTTTAAAATCATTATCTATCTTTTAATTATTATTTTATTTATTTACATTCTAGTTGTTTCTCCTCCCCTCAGTCCCCCCTTCCAGTTCCTCATCCCATTCATCCTCCCCCTTGCCTCTGAGAGCATGCTCCACCCCCTCACCTGACCTCCCCCTTTCCTGGAGCCTCAAGTCTCTCAAGGATTAAGCTCAACCTCTCCTACTGAGACCAGACCTGGCAGTCCTCAGCTATATCTGTGCTGGGGATCTTGGTCTGGCCAGTGTATGTTCCTGATCCGTGGTTCAGTCTTTGGGAGCTCCCTGGGATCTGGGTTAGTTGAGACTGCTGGTCTTCTTATGGGGTTACTCTTTAATCCTCAGCTTCTTTAATCCTTCCCCGAATTCAATCATAGGAGTCCCCAACTTAGTGATTGGGTGTATATTTTATATATATATATATATATTATATATATATAATATATATATTTTTTTAAAGATTTATTTATTTTATGTATTAGTACACTGTAACAGTCTTCAGACACACTAGAAGACGATATTGGACCCCATTGCAGATGGTTATGAACTACCATGTGGTTACTGGGAATTGAACTCATGACCTCTGAAAGAGCATTCAGCCATGAATGCTGGAAACTGAACTCCTGTCCCCTGCAAAAACAGTAAGGGCTCTTAACTTTTCAAACTGCTGAGCCATCTTTCCAGCCCTTAGGATAAGTGTTGTTCACTGTAGATTCTGGTCAAAGGTTAGGGCCTTATCTACCTTCAAATCTTTGGTTTTGAAAGTGGAAATACCTGTTGTCATTCTCTTGTTAATTTCGATGCTGTAGCAGTACCCTTG
The DNA here is from genome assembly GCF_963924665.1 of Micromys minutus. Lineage (NCBI taxonomy): Eukaryota > Metazoa > Chordata > Mammalia > Rodentia > Muridae > Micromys > Micromys minutus. The sequence goes on along the minus strand of NC_137985.1, from coordinate 54,426,952 downwards.
GAAAGGGTAGGTAGGCTTTGGGAAGAGAACTGAATAGTGTGCCCGAGGAACAGCTTTGTAAAAGTGTTTGCTGTGTAAACCTGATGACCCGAGATCCATCCCCAGATCCTGCAGTGGATAAAGAGAGTCAGCTCCTGAAAGTTATCCTCTGAACTCCACACAAATACTGTGAAATGTAATGCCCATACTCACACATAAAAAGAGCATATTTTTAAATTTTCTGTTTATTTGTTTGAGGTAGGGTCTCACTGAGTAGTCATGGCTGTCTTGGAACTCACTTTATAGACCAGGCTAACCTTTAACTTGTAGAGGTCTATCTATCTGCCCCTGCCTCCCAAGTACTGGGATTAAAGACAAATGCTACCACTGTTTTAGTTGTTTGGGTGTTTTTCTTTGTTTGAGGAACAGAATCAGGAATATAAGGGGAAACTACCTCTGAGTTAATGGCAGAAAATTTTGGATGAGATTGTGAGGTTCTTAATAGTAGTTTGCTTCAGAGATCATGCTGGATTTGAAGCCTGGCTCTGTTACTTGCAGTTTGGTGAGCCTGGGCATAGGCTTATTTGTTTATTTTTTATCAGAACAACTAGTCCTAATAATAGAACTAACTTTAGTAGTTGTGATTAAATGAACCTTCCCGAACAGTCCACCTCAGATGCTTTTTGTGTTGGTTGTTGAGAAGGCTGGTAGACCTTGACAGGTCACTCCCCTTGATGGTGGATGGGTGTGTTAAGATGCCTCTGGACAAACAGCCCTTTAGCTTAGTTTTCTGTGCAATCTGCATCTACCTCCATGACTCACTGCTGGGTGACAATAGGAGACATTTCTGTGTAGGCAGCTGGAGACAAACAGGGACTGTTCCCCTCGTTTCCTAGCACTAATTGGGATGATGGGGGACAGTGTGCCGTGCACCTCACATCTTGCCTGGGGACATGTTTCTTAAGCAAAGCCTCTCCTATCTTGGGCTATCAGCAGAAAGAACCCTTGTGCTTCTGATCTTTGTGCTTACACCATGACTGATCTCAAACATGAGACAATTCAAGGTAAGGAAGAGGAAGAAGAAAATACCCAGTGAGGAGTGAAGAATTCTTGGTATCCAACTGTCAAGGTTGCTGTTCCCCTGGCACTTAGTGCTCGCTCTTAACATAGCACTTACTCATTCAAGGAAGAAGCTAGTAACATGGGCACTGTAGTTTATGTAAGTTTTAGGGATCCCTGGGGGGGAAATGTAGAAGTTTCTTACTTAAAATATGAAGTATATTGCTAGACTCCTAGGTATTATAATGAAATAAATTAGAGATAAAGTTGCTTGTTTGTTTGTTTTTCTTGGTTCCATTGCAGTTAGAATAAAGTCCCAACTCACCATGCTAGGGTAAGGAAGTCTGAGTAGGCTTGGCTTGCCTACTTTCCTATCCCTGCCTGTGCCCCCACCCTCCCTCCTCTAACCACATTTCCTGCAACTTCTTTCTCCTGCCCTCTTTCGCTTCCTCCAGACATGGGCTGCACTCCTCCCTGCGCTTTGCACATACTGTCTCCTTTTTCTTTTCCTCAACAGAGAAGAAGCAGTTATCACCTTTGTCCTCCCAGATCATCAGAAGAAAGAATGTCCCTTCCTCATGTCTCCTCATATTTTAAGATGCATTTACCATTGCAATTTTTGTTTTTTGTTTGTTTGTTTTGTTTTGTTTTAGTACTGGGATTGAACTAAGGGCCTTGCGTACACATTTAGAATCAGTTCCAATCTTATAATTTTTTTTTTTTAACCCAGGAATTAAAAAGTCCTTTACACCTACCTGTCTTAGTTAGGGATTCCATTGCTATGAAGAGACACTATGACCAAGGCAACTCTTATAAAGGCAAACACTTAACTGGGGCTGACTTACAGTTTAGAGGTTTAATCCCTTATCATTATAGCAGGAGGCATGGCAGCATACAGGCAGACATGGTTCTGGAGGAGGAGCTGAGAGTTCTGCAAAGGCAACCAGGAGAGACTGGCATCCTCAGGCAGCTAGGAGGAAGCTCTCTTTTGCAATGGGCAGAGCCTGAGTGTAGGAGGAGACCTCCAAAGCCCCACCCTACAGTGACACACTTCCTCCAACAAGACCACAGCTCTTCACAGTACCACTCCCTATGGCCTGAGCATATTCATAACACCATAAACGTTAAATACAGGGCTTCTTTTCTTGACTGAACACCCTGTAAGCAGAGTCTACAATAGGACTTGGAACATCCTAGGTACACAGTTGTTGAATGAACCATAGTCAGTAAGATTTCTAATATAAGTAAGTGTGGTTGAGTCTTTAATCCCAACACTCAGGATTCCTGTGATTAGAGGCCAGCCTATCTTCAGAATGAGTCCTAGGACAGCCAGGACCGAGTAACCCTATCTCAAAAATTCTGAATAAGATAAAACAAAAGGCAAAACAAAATATTTGTAATATATTTATAGAATGTGTTTATTAAATTTAATAAATCTTAGACAAGGTCTCATTGTGTAGTCTTGGCTGTTCTGGAACTAACAGTATAGATCAAGCTAGCCCTGTACTGAAACAGATCTGCCTGCTTCTCAGTGTTGGGATTCAAAGTTCGTGTCACCATAGTCAACCTTTATTTTATATATACATATTTTTTTATTATATTTTAATTTATTTGTTACATTTTTAAAATCTAAAATGGGAATTTGAGGAAAAATAAGTGTAGGAATACTTCATAGACCACTTTACACAATAAAATAGCCAATTGATGACATCCTTTTACACAGATATTAACTAGCTCTAGAAACAAGGTCTATGATATGACAATTATGAGTAGACAAATGACATTCATAAAAGAAGGGTCAAAAGACAACATATATATATATATATATATATATATATATACATACATACATACATACATGCACCGTACCATGTCACCATGGTAATGGTACTGACCTTTATAACTGCAGGTGTCAGAAGGGCTGTGATGGGCAATCTCAGGCTGGAGGCAACCATCCAGAATGTACCAGGACACTGTATTGCGTGCAGTTACTGAAGAGGCTGAGATTTTAAGAAACCTCTGTTTCCACAAGGCAGCTGTGGTTGTTGAGTGTGGAAGAGTCAGCCTTTTGAAAGTACAGAAAACCAATTAGAACTGTTTACAAATAGTAAAATGAGTATTTACAAAATATGGACATCTATTGTAAAAAAGGTAAGGATGTTTATCACAGCAGGTTTTTGGAGAAAAATTATTGCCGGTATTTTAAAATAGTGAAATAAACAGATGAAAACAAAAAACAAAACTTAGAAAATAAATTTAAAAGAAAATTACCCTTAAAATTTTTATGGGATCACAAATAGCTGCACAGGTGAACTATAACTTGTGCTTTTGACGTCTCTAGGCTTGAAGTCCTGTGTCATCTCCAGTGCTCTGTTCTTGTAGGGAATGAAGCCATTCATATATATAGGTCTTCAGTTTTTTATTGCATCCCTCACTCTGGGCTTCAGACTCTTCTGTGCTGTAGGTTAGGCACATCTTCATCTTAGAGTGACTGGTACTTGAACTTTTCCTTCCATTCTCTTTTATTTTACCTTTTTTTGTTGTTTTTGTTTGTTTGTATTGCTGGGCATTATTATTGCATAGCACATCTTGTCTGTCCTCTGCCCTCACTAAAATACAGAATTTATCATGGTTGGGTCTTTGCTTTATCCTTATATAGCTTGTAGAACAGCATCTGGCACATAGTGGTTGGTAAGTTTCTACCTCAGTTATTAAGCTAGGCCTGGTGGCACACATGCTTTAATCCCAATGCTTTGAAGGCAGAGACAGGCAGATCACTATGCATTTGAGGCCAGCTTGGTCTGAATAGCAAGCTCCAGACCTGCTTGGGATGTGTAGTGAGACCCTGCCTCAAAAATAGTTGAGAGCATATGACTGCCTTCCCAGCGGACTCACATGGTGGCTCACAATTGTCTATACTGCATGTATGTGAAACACAGACATACATTCAGGCAAAATACCGTACACATACAAATAATGAATAAAATGCTCAAAAATATTAAAAACAAAACAACAAAAAACTTAGTAATTGCATTAAGATTGTATTCTATGGTGTTAGCAGTCCTGGAAGATTTATAAGGAGCATACATATGTCTGTTAGTGTGACAATCCTTCAGGTAGGGGATATGAGTGGAAAGACAGGTTATGCACTTGTTTTGCAATGCTAGAAACTGAATCCAGGTCCTTGATCATGCTAAGCAAGAGCTCTACCACTGAACTATTCTCAGCCTTTGAGGAAAATTCTTGCTATGTAGACTGGTCTGGAACTCTCCTGTCTGCTTCCTGAGTCTTGTGGTTATAGATAGGTTACTACCATGTTTACTTTATGTGCTTGTACCATGATTACTTGGAGGTTTTGAGTTGGTTTTGCACTGAATTTTAAACTTGGATGCTTCTCTTGATTCATTAAACAATAACTAATACTGTTGCCATCCTTTAGAACAGCTCAGGTGAAGAGCAAGGTCTTCTGAGGTGTGTGTTCTTGAAAAGAATGTCTCTGCTGTTTTAGCAGACGTGGAAGTGAAATTACAGTCTGGGATGGGGATGTGGTTCACTTAGTAGAGAGCTTGCCTAGCGTTCAGGATCCCTTGGACAAACCCAAGCACTGAATAGACTGGGCAGAGTAAAGGCTTAAGAGAATTAGGAGCTACAGGCCATCTGCAGCTGTGTAGTTTGAGGTCAGCCTGGGCTGCACGAGACCCTTGTCATGGGACACAACAGTTTACACTGTGTGTTGATACACCTTTAAAAGAAAGGGAGAGAATACTAACAGAGTAGCTGATAGCCCTTGCTTTTTATATATTCTGTCTGATCTTCCTATCTGTGCTATACTGAAGCTGAACCTTTACTGCCCTCACTTTGCCCTCAGCATACTGCTCCGTAACTTGTCTGGTCAGGCTCACATACCCCTTTAACGTTCTCCTTTGCTTTTCTGCATGGTTGATTGGTAGTCTTTTCTTTGTGGTGCTGAGGTTTAAACCTAGGGTCTTACTCAGCTCTACCTCTAAGCTGTACTCCCAGCCCAGTGACACACAAATGCACACTTATTTTTCTTCCCAGTTCTAGAGATCAAGTCCAGAGCTTTACACATGCTGCAGCATATCTACTGTACCATCAACCTCTATCTCTAGTCTTCCTGCATGATTTTATTTATTTATAGATCCCCCTGCCCCTGCCTCTCCACTGCTGGAATTAAAGGCATTTATCACCATGCCCAAATTATTTGTACATTTTATGTGTGTAGGTGTTTTGTCTGTATATATATGTCTGTGCACTACAAGTATTCCTGGTGTCCTCTGAGACCAGAAGAAGGCATCTCCTGTGACTGGAGTTCCAAATGGTTGTGAGCCATTGTGTAGGTGCTGGGAATCGAACCTCTGCCCTTTAGAAAAGCAAACTCTCTCTTTTTTTTTAAGTATGACTTTCGTTTTATTTTCTCAAGGCATTTTTCTTTCCATCCTTATGAAACCACTTTTTTATATGGGCTTTGGTGGAGGTCGTGGTTCAGTGCCAGCAGGTCTGAATCGTGGTGGGGGTGTCCGTCCTTCCAGGCCTCACAAGATTGGTTCCTGATGACCTTGCTGTGGATGGCTCAACTCATGCAGTTATGCAGCTTGATGTAGAGCTTGGAAAGCACGTAAGCATCGAAGACACTTACTTCAGATATGTCCTGATGGCAGCAGCTTCTACAATGTTCAGATGACAAACTTCTTAATGGCCTTATCCTTGGGCATGTACCGGGCACAGTTCAGCGAATTGGCTGCACATGGCTGTGACCCTTTTTGGCACAACCGTTGTTTCTTCTTTTTTTGGTTATCTTGGAGCCAAGACTCTAAAGAACCTCCTGCTCTTTTTTTTTTTTTAAATGTTTATATTTTGAGACAGGGTCTCACTAAGTGACTCAGGCTGACCTTGAATTCACTCTAGGGCTGGAAGCTCTTAAACTCATGAGCCTCTTGCCTCAGCCTCCTGAATTACTGGGGATACAGGTCTGCACCACTAGGGTTAATTTCAGTGTCATTGTTTTCAATGAATTGCATACTTTTATACATAGTACCAACATACAAGTTTTTATTTACATCCTTTTCTCCTTCAGCTCATAGGGAAACACCTGTGTAGGCTTCTGGGTTGACAATACTAATGAGAGGGTGTTGTCAGTACAGTAAGAAGACCAAGTCTGACTTGATGTTGCATGCTTGATTCCAACTACTCAGGAGTGTGAGGTAGAGTGGTTTGAGCTCAGAAGTCAAAGACTATTCTTGTTTCATGACATCTTGTCAAAGGAAAAAGAACAACCACATTTACAAGTATGGACTGGAATGTGCACAGAGCACACCAAGACCAAATTCTGCACAGAGATGTGTTTGCTCCAAAGGGACTAAGGGCAGGAATAAGAGACAAAGACAGGGGACAGAGGACTTGGGAAAAGGAACAAGGGAGAGGGGAAAAGGGATATTTGCCTGGGAGGGACGAAGGACTGCCTGCCACTGGATAGAGAAGACACATGTGGTCTGTAGGCAAATGGCAGCTAATAAAGAGGGAAACCATGTTAGGAAGAGGGGTTTAATTTTATTGGACATGTTAATCAGTGTAGCCAGAGGGGGCTCTTGATTGCTAGACTTCAACACTAGGATAGCTGGACCTCGGTGGTCAGCCTTAAGAGGAAGAGGAGACCAAATAAGGGAATAGACCTTGGTGGTTAGCTTTAGGAATGTAATCTAACAGTTTAGCAAGGCAGAGGGAATGGGGGAAAGGCAAAGCCTGATGAAGCCATGTTTGCCATAGTCCAGTCTACTAGGATCTTTCTAACTCCTTGATACCTCTCGGTGTGAGTGGTTGATTCCACCAGTGTCATGAAGTCTGGGTGAAGTAATGATGAATGATACAGACAGCTGAGAAACTGAACCCAGAATACCCACAAATGGGAAGACAATGAAGTAGGCCTGAGAATAAATCTCAGGGTCCCAGTTTTGTTTATTTATGTTGATTCTTCCCAGGAAGTGCTAGTTTTGAAAAACCATGCCAGTTTCTTGTTGCCACCTAATACTAACTTTCCCTCCAGCTTGTGTTTTTAATTTTTTCTTTTCTTTTCTTTTCTTTTCTTTCTTTTTTTTTTTGCAATTAATATAACTGCATCATTTCTTCCATTCCCTTTCTCCCTCCAAACCCTTCCATATACCCTAGGCCTGACCATTTGGTGTTGGATAACTAATTGATGAGCTCTTCCTGGGGAAGACTATTGTCCCGCTCTCAGGCTATAGTTGCCAGTAGTTATGTAGGGTTGAGGCCTCTTAGGCTCTCCTGGTATCTGCCCCCTCTTCCACAGTGTTTCCTGAACTTTAGGTGTAGGGGTGTTTTGTAGATGCATCCATTTGGACTCGGGTCCATAACTGCATTCTGATTGGTTCTGGGTTTCTGTAATGTTCTTTGTTAGAAAGAGTAGCCTCCTTGCTAAGGATTGAGTGTTTCACTTTTCTGTGGTTATAAAGACAAATGTTTAGATTGTTGTTAGGGATTATGCTGGCTTAGTAAAGTGATTGTGGGTCCTTTAGGATCCATGACTTCACCAGGTAGTTTGCTAGATTTTTAATACCAGGTATGGTGTTCTTCTGGTTGAGCCATACTATCTGTCTGTCTGTCTGTCTATCTATCTATCTATCTATGTTTTTTAATCTTGTTTTATCACCTGGTTTTGTTGTCCCAGATCCCAGGAGAGCTGTTTGGAGGTTGAATATACCTGTTTGCTGAGTTAACTCATTCCTGGATGAATGGAGTTCTGTTTTAAAAGAGCAGGTGTTGAGACCTAGTAAAGGGCCAAATTTGAAAATGCTGATCCGGTCTCAGATTTCTCCCTATCTTTGTCAGGGCCATCCTGCTTTGATGTCAGAGAGGTTAAGTAGGGGTTGGGGAGCTGAACAAAGAGTAGACAAGGGTTGTAACCTCTTCTCTCTGAGTAGTTGGCTTTTCAGGGCAAATCTTGATGTATAAACACTTTAAAGAACCTGCACTCATTAAATTCCCCACTTGTACATGTTATATGCATTTTTATTTTAATTATTTCTTGTGTGTGTGTGGGGGGGTGAAGTTGCCAGAGTGGGTTCTTCCTACCAGGTGGGTGCTGAGGATTGAACTTTGGTTATCAATCAGGCTTGGCATCAAGTGCCTTTACCTGCTGAGCCATCTTGCTGGCCCAAGCCAGCATTTTTTAGATCTTTTGCTTTGAGATAGGGTTAAACCATGTAGGATCCTTTGTCTCTGACACCTAAGAGCTGGGATTATAGGTGTGCATTCATGCCTGGTTTAGCTAGATGAGATCAGTTGCTGATTGCTACCACATTCATTACACTTGCCACTTTAGTTGGCTGAAGAGTAGATGTGATAAAGTTTGGCTTTCTATGCAAATGCAACTTCCTTGTTCATTTAGGTGATTTCCAGGTTGGTTTTTTTGTGGTTGTTTTTTGAGAAAGGGTCTCAATATGTAGACCTGAGTGGCTAGGAACTCCTTCTGTGGACCAGGCTGACCTCTTAAATCATAGAGGTCCGCCTACCTCTACCTCCCTAGTGCTGTGATTAATGATGTATGCTATTGCCTTAGTCAGAGTTACTATTGCTGTGATGAAACACCATGACCAAAAGCAACTTGAAGAGGAAAGGGTTTATTTAGCTTCCACTTCCTTAGTCTAATCACTGAAGGAGGTCAGTACAGGGCAGAAACTGATAGGTAGGAGGCAGGAGCTGATGCAGACAGTGGAGGAATGCTGCTTACTGGTTGCTTTCCATGGCTTGTTCAGCCTGCTTTCTTATAGAATCCAAGACTCCCAGCCCAGCGATGGCCCCACAAACAGTTGGTTGGGTCCTCCCTCATTAATTAAGAAAATGCCAGCACTCTGGAGGCAGAGAGAGGAGGGAGAGGGAGGGGGAAGGGGGCAGAGAATGACAGAGAGGCAGAGTAGGGTAGATTTCTGTGTTCTTGGATCTCTGATTTTGGGGCTAGAGGTTTATTATTTATGATAGTTCCATAAATGTTTTCAAATCAATGTATTTTATTTTTCTTTTTATAAATTTGCCAGATCACAGACAAAACTGCTATGAAAATAGGTTGAACGAATTTATGTATATTTCAACTGTTTTCCTTGAGGTGTGGGAACTTTTTTTAGGTAGGGTTTTTTTCCCCCTTTTTAATAGTTTCTTAATTGTTCAGAGGCAGTATAAGAGCTCCTTTAAGTAGCCAGTTGCTTTCTTTTAGTTATTCACCATACTCTTGAAATGGAATTATTTTCTGCTTTTCATGTTAGTTTTTACTTAGGTGACTCAGATGGGCAAGAGAGTCTGCCTCTAAGGGTCTTCAGATATGATATGGAAAAGGAGGAGGAGGTGATTGTAGTGGGGGAAAATGGCTGCAGAGTAAGAAAAATATCCCAAAGAAGCAGTACAAAGAAAGTCCTGTAGCATTTCTCCCAGGGAGAGAGACTGAACATCCATCCGGGCAATGAGCTGCTGTCCCAGAGGTGATGACATTTGAACTGGGTCTTGAAGGATAGCTAGTATTTCCATGGGAATGGGGGAGGGACGTGGCAGGAAGCGCTGGATGAGCAGTTCACACCAGAGGGAAGCTTGAGATGTATCTGGAGGGAATAAGGATCAGCTCTGAAGCAGTCATCCCAGCAGGTCACAGGAGATGAAGCTGGAGAGGTAGGTTTGGGTTGTGCTGTTTACTGGCTAAACAGTTGGACAAGTCACATTTGAAAGCCCCCCTCCCCCCAACCCCCTTATTTTTTTTCTAAAATGCCCTTGATTTTTTTTCCCCCTTCTTTGTTTTTTTTGAGATAGAGATCTTGCTTTGCAGCCCAGACTGGCCACCAAGGGTAGATCACCTTACCTAGCCTAGTGAGTGCTTAGATGCCAGGCATGTGCCACAAAATGCTTAACTTGTGCTTTGATTTTGAAATTTTACAAATTATGTGATTATTACACTGTCTCCAGTATGTTTATTGTTGTATTAAGAAATAATATTATCATTTTTAACCTTCATAAGTATGCCATATGTACAGGATAGCCTACTTTTTATTAACGTTAGACATTTGTTGCCTCTCCAACTAGCTGGAGTATGTGGCTTCTTTTGGTTCTCCCTTTGTCCCACGTGGGATTAATTAGTTTACTGGAGAGAGAGGTATCAGCTGAAGTTAATTTTAAATCAGCTCTTCAGTAATTTAGATAGGTTTTTTAAATTGATGGGTTAAAGAAAAATTGACATTTTCACAGGGTATCTTACTAGCTGCTTTTGTGTTCTGCTTTCTCTTTCTGATCTGATTAATTTTCTTTTGGGTAATATTCTCATGTTCTGAATTACTATTTGATGCTATTATAATTGAGTACTTTAAAAATTGTTTTTTTAAAAAATCAGTTATAGTTTGAGTTGAATGAAGTGTTCATAGTCTATGTTCTGTTAAGTTTCTCTTTGATTGTCTGTTCATGCATTTCTGGATTTATTGGTATCACCTGCAAGATGCAGCGTTCCTTTAGTGGTCTTGGTTACTCTCTGGGGCAGTTCTTGTGTCTCAGGAACACTTGAGTATCATAAAAGAGGCTTCTGGAGGATCTCCTGAAGAGAAACTTCTTTTAGCTCGCTAGCTTTGTAGGAGAGACTGTCAGAAGTAGATGGGGCCTTGTGGCTCCTCAGACTCTGGCCTGGTACTTTCACCAAGGAGGGAAGGAACTTGGTACACTCCCACGACTGGAGCAGGAAACATTTGGACTTTTATCCTATCTTGTGGATGTATTTGCATGATTTCAGACACATTTAATGACTTGAAAAGTTTCCCGTGTTGATATTTGCTAACTTTATCTAATATTCTCTTAAATGTGTTTTAAAGGCTGAATCTTCAAAAAAGTGCCTCTTCTATATTCTATTCTTTTAGGTGGCTGAAGGATATAAAAATAAGAAAATAAGAGAGCTAGCTTTGGTAGTGCATGTTTTTAATCTCTATACTCAGTTCAAAGACAGCCTTGTCCCCCTAACAAGTTTTAGACCAGCCAGAGCCTGGAATTGTGGGACCGTGTCTTTAAATTTAAAAAAAAAAAAAAAAAAAAAGAAGAAGGAAAGAAAAAAAATGTGACAGGGAATTAGTCCATCCAAAGTGGAAGAGCCTGAGATATCAGTTGTAGGAGTGGAGGTGTGGTCCCCTTGGCATGGACACCGTTCTGGAACTGACCTGTCAGTACCTTAAGCTACACTTAAATGCATTCCTTTTTCAGAAAGAATAAAACAGAGTGTATACTTGACCTGGGCTCCATACTCAGGGGCGTTGAAGTGACGAGCTTGGCTAACTAGCTTTCATTACTGTCCTCATACTTCTGTGTGGGTCCAGGGTGATTACGTTTCTTTTTTTACTGAGTCACAGTTGGCGTATTCAAGTTCATTTAAAAACTAGATCGATCATATGAGATACTACGTTTGATACCAGGACCACCAAAACAAGAAACAAAAGAAAATGAAAGACCTTCACTGTATTGAGTCCAGAGTTTAAATTATTTGTTGTCTTTGCCTTTGTCCTTCCCTCTGGTAAACAGTCTCCCAGAGAATGCTCTTGTCAGATGAGACTTCAGAGCTCCAAGCTAACTCTGAATGTTCAAACAAAAGTCCTCTTCATCCCTGCGTTCCCTTTGAGCTTTGTGGTATGGTAGGGAGACAGGAAGAGAAGAGCTACCAAACGTCCCAGTAATTACTAGAATTGCACAAATCTATCTGCTTATATCACTCATTTGTGTCTACGAGTAAACCCTGGTCACTGAGGGTGGCAGGATGCTTTAGCAATTCAGGCCACCTGCCGGATTTGATGTCCCTGGGATCCACATGGTGGAAGGTGAGAAGTGACTCTTGCTCAGTGGCACATGTGTACACACAGACACATAAGTGTAACAGAAATAAAACTGAAAACAGTCATTGAAGCCAAGGACAGCTTCTTTCCTCGAGGATGGCCAGTGTCTCCGTTTCAGGAAGGACTGTCCAAGCTGGGCTTCTTACCACATTAATATAGGGACTTGGGCAGTTTATTCTTTTTTGTTTGTTTGGGGTTTTTTGTTGTTGTGATGATGTTTTTTACTTTTTGTTTTTTGAGACAGGATTTCTCTGTGTAGCCCTGGCTGTCCTGGAACTTAATCTGTAGACCAGGCTAGTCTAGAACTTGGAGATCCACTTGCCTCTGTCTCCTGAGTATTGGGACTAAAGGTGTGTGCACTACCACTGCCAGGCTATTCTTATTCTAGAACATTCCTTCTACAACAGTCTCTTTTGTTTAATTTTGGTAACTAAATAACTCCTGGGTTAACCATAAATGGAATTTGTAGCATTCCTATTTCTGAGTGTGGTAATTAAAAAAAAAAAATCCTAAGCCATTTTCATACAAAAAAGCCATACCATCCTTAGCAGAGGAAGAGAAGAGGAAAGAGTTAGGAAAGTACCAGAAACAAGTGACAGGTGTTTTGGTGAGTTATGTTTCAGCTTGATATCCAGTCACAGTGTAAATTGCTGCTGATCATGTGAGGCAGAGGGGATAGAGGGTGAGCGGAAATCAGTGGTTCCGGAGGCACCGAGCCTTGCTTCACCAGAGGCTTGCCCACAGCTGGGGACCTGGGATAACTCCTGGGCAGGTTGATTTCCTGATAGGCAGGGCTGCCTGTGGGGACTAAAGCTTTCTGTCGACAAGGTAATAAAAATGGATGTGCAGGGAAACTAGTAGGATGGAGTCTGAAGACTAAAGAGGAACTAGAGAAACAGTTGGCATTTACTGAGGGCCTTCTGGTCTCTGTAGTCACAGATAGTCCACAACAACGGTTACCAGAGTCCATTGTACCAATAGGGGATGTGACGCTCAGGGGAGCTGAGCAATTTCATAAGGTTGTTTAGCTGGTAAATTGTGTATCTAGGCTTACAGCTTAGGTCGGCCTTAGTCTAACATCATTCCCCACCCCACTGTGTAAAATGCAGAAGGATTTTGTGGTGCTGTACTTTTCAAAAATAGACATTAACCACATATAGCTATTTATATCTAAATTAACTAAAATTCAGTACAGTTTAAACACCAGTTTCTCAGCCACACTAGTCATCTTTAAAAGCCTTATTGACCACTGTGGCAACTGTATCGGGTAGCATACATTTAGACAATTCCTGTTATTGAATGTTTGTCTTTGAGTACTGGTCTAGAAGTCAGTCATCTTGTCCTTTTGCTTTGCAAAGGACAAAATGAGGGATGAAAAAGGAGGCAACTGGTTCAACTACGAACACAGTTAATCCAGGCCATCAGCCTGGCTGCACAGTGGAGGCTCCCATGCCTTCTGTCTTCCCTTAAAACACAAGTCATGGAGATATTTAGAAGGAATGACTTTTCTGTGCCTCCAGCTTCACTCAGTCTGTATGTTGCTAGATTCTTTCTTCTGAAGCTTTTCTTTCAAGTTCAAAGGGCATATCCGAGTTGGCTTCCCCCAAGGAAATGAAAGATGTTTGTTGGAAAGGAATTCCACGCTTAATATATGAAGTAGCACTTGGATCCTTTTGCTTCCTTTGCCTTCCTTCCAGGCACTTTGTAATTAAACTTGCAGCTGCTAACCATCTGTCTTCCAAACAGTTCAAATGACAGAGGTTTGTGTGCCTCAAATGTTAGCAGCTGCCTGTTATTTGTGGTCGACATTTGTGTAGGTCAGATAAAGTTAGATTATGACCAAAATGACAATGGATCTTTTTTTTTTCTTTTAATCCTCAGCCTACATAGTGCTGGGATTGATTATAGGCATGTATCATCACACCTAGCTCCAGAATTACAGTGGGCTTCTAATTTGTTTGTTAAAGATTAGGCACTTAATGTTCATTGAACTGATATGAACTTGTATACCAGCTACTGGTTTGCAAGATAGACTGAAAAATCTTTCTTTTTTCTTTATTGAGGTAGGGACTCACTATGAAACTTTTATTGGCTTGTCTCTTCCTCCTGTGTGTCACCATGTCTGATCCTAAAAGGACTTTAGATGAAAACTGAAAAATGGGGCTAGGTGTGTTGGTGTATGGTTTTAATTTCAGCACTTGGAAGGCAGAGACATGTGGATCTCTGTCATTTCAAGGCCAGACTAGACTAAATATCATGCTATAGGTTAGCCAAGGCTATATAGTGAGACATTTTCTCTCTCTCTCTCTCTCTCTCTCTCTCTCTCTCACACACACACACACACACACACACACAAATCTGAAAATTGCATTTAAATTCTTATTTGAATTATGTTACTTGTGTTTGCTATCAATGCATCTGCCTATTTAGTCTTTGAATTCAGTAAAAGGCTTCTTTTAGATTATACTCTGAAGTAAATTGAAGAATCATGTATAATGTCCTTCGAGTCAAGCTATTAAAGACATTTAAATTATACTCTCCAGTGTCTAAATGGCAGTCTGAAGTGTATGTGTGTGCATTTGGGGGATGGGCATGTGGGAGTAGAAAGGAGGCATTGTACTGAGATAATATTTTTAGGACGCCTGTGTAATTAGCAGACTCAGGGTTTAGAAAATTGCCCTTTAGAAGCTGAGAAATTAAATTTTTGAGTTTCTTCTAAAATGTTAAAGCCCTATGCCTGATTGAAGTGGAGACATTGGAATAAAGGAAAAGTATCCAGAAAAGTATCTTCCTGGAGTGCAAAGACAGGAAGAGAAAGGACTTTAGTGATGATGGGAGCAGCCAGAAGGACTTTGACATCTGACGGTGTGGTCAGGGAGCAGAGTATCCAGAGGACCATTGTTTTGGGAAGGTTGGTCTAATTTCTAGAAAGTTGAGATGGACTGAGAATTTTGGTCAGCAGGTCCAACTACAAAACTACAAGATGGCCTCAGGAGAGTGCCATGCTTTACTCGGTGGTGCTCTCGTGGTTTCAGGCTGTTCAGTACAAAGTCCAGCATCCTAAAAGAAATGGGAACAAATGTTCTTTTCTGTGGTTCATCTGAATCCAGAGACTAACCTTTTTTTCCAGATAGGTCTAAAAGTCTTTAGCTTAAGCCTTAGGGCTTTGGAACGGAGGTGCTATGTGTGAAGTGTGTGTTTTGAGTTCCTTCCCTAGTAGAGCTGTTAGCTCAACACTTGACCATCTTTGCCTAGGCTGCTTCCCTGTGGACTGGTGGTGATGGTTATGGCTCTTAGAGTCTAGATCAGATGAGATTCCATTCAGCTCACAAGCAGATAGATTTAATTTTATTCTTGGAAGGAACCTTAGCGATGTCTCTTTGTGGTCCTGTCCTTTGGCAGAGAAGGAGTCTGGGTCTAGAAAGAAGGGTTAGAAGAAGTTGGCATGCACACAGCATTTCTGTTTTGAATCTGCTGGTACTGCACAGCAGAAAGGTTTGGCTTCTGCCCACTTACATCTGAATTGTGACTCTGCTTCTTACTGTCCATGTGGTCTTATGCATGTGCTTTCACATCCTTGAGTGATTCCGCATCTGTGAGATGAGTGTTAAAACATTTTTCCAGCAGAAAGGATTTCTAGACTCATGTAAGCAGTGTTCAGTGATTAACAGGACTGATGGTAATGGGCAGGACTAGACGTTAGTCCAGGGACTTTACTCTCTCCTTCAGGTGAGCTGAGAGAAAGTTCTTATTTTCCAGAGATCCTCCAATGCTGGAACTCTTCATCTGTTCTTTATCCACACAGGCTCGGTATAGAGACAACACCGGACATACTTGGAATTTTTTGTGATGTGCAGGAAGCAAAAGAATTATTTTCAGTGAAACAGGAGTCTGCAAAAGATGCCTAGGAAACAACTGCCTAGTGCATCCTAATATAGACTCCTCCCGGCCTTGTTAGCTGGCCATCTGCCTGCCCAGTACCACCAGGAAGCTTAGCTTTTTTTCTCCACAGTTTAAGGAGGATTTCCTGGGCTTTGCATGTATGTGGGGAGGCATAGTGAGGAAGGACAGTCACCAGCCTTTGTGAACTGGAAGATGATATCCTCGTGACAGGAGACAGATGTTGGGGATCAGCATAAAGTTCATCTAAATGTCTTTCCCTGGCCCCTACTGAGGAGTCCCTTTGACACCCTCAGTAAGGATGTCATAATAAACTGTGGGCCGTCTCTTTAGTAAATCTGTCACAAACTTTCTTTCACTCCTGTTTAGGCAGTGATCATCTACTCTGTGCATACCCATCACAGTTCAGACCACACTGTTGGCTCTGACATGGGGAATTCTGAGCTGGATGATTCGATTCTTTTTGTATTTTTTTTTTTTAAGTGTATATGATGTGTGTGAACTTCTGGGAGATTTTTTTGTTACTGCCCCCCATCTCACAGTAGGAGTGCTGAGATTACAGATACAAACTATTGCGTACAACTTTTTGTGGGTTCTGAGGATTGAACTCAGGTCATTAATTTGCTTGATACGTGCTTTTACCCATTGAGCCATCTCACCAGCTCTAGATCATCATCTTAAAAAGAAAAAAAATTATATTTATTTATTTGTTTATGTGTACATGTATGTACATATGTACAGTTGTATGTAACTCACAATGTGTATATAGGTCAGAGGACAGTTTGCTCTTTCCCTCCACCATATAGATTCCAGGGTTGGAATTCAGATGGTTAGGCTTTGAAGCAAGCACCTTTACCTGCTGAGCTAGGGCAGGCCTGTCTTCTTGGCCTTCAATGCATAACACATTTCATATTGTTCATGCCAATTTCCTTCACTGTAACAAAATTCTGAGGAAATTAGCTCATTAAAAGAAAATAAAAAGGAGAGTGGGTATTCAGAAGGTAGAGTCAGAAGAACTGAGAAATTGAGGTCAGTCTGGGTCGGCTCCTCCTCCCACAACAGGAGAAAGGGAAAGGAGGGAGAAGGATAGAGAGAGGGCTAATGGTGTTAAGGTTCTAGTCCATTGATTGCTGCTGTTACTTTGGGCCTTTGTGAGACATTTACATGGGGATGGTGCCACATAACAGAGTGAAATTGTTCCCTTCATTACCAAAAATATAAAAGAAAAGGTAGAGAATGGACAGACAGGTCCCCTTGTAGGTACCTCCCTTGACATGGGTTTGTACCTAGCTGTCCTCCCTGCCCTACCCCTATCTCCTCCCAATAGTATCACAGGGTGAGGCTACACCTTTCACACTTGGGCCTTTGGGAACTTTTCAGAGCCAGAAAACCTGGGGTTTGATTTGGAAGTTGTGCTGATGACTGAACAAGACTTGATGTGGACTAAAGATCAGGCTGTAGACTCTGGTGGCCAAAGGGAACAGCTCTGCTAGCCTCTGTGATGTTCAACTTTGACGTTAGCAGTTGGTTATTTTTGGCTTGTATAGCATTTGTGCTTTCAGGCTCAATGTGCTTGCTCTTGTTCTCATGGCTGTTTATTCTCTTGTGGAATCCTATGATGTGGAATGTGCTCTCTACTGGATGGACAGGGAAACAGTTTTTGTTACAGGACTTGTGCATGCTATACAGGCCAGAGTGAGGGCCTGCAGTTCTCTTTCCTGCTCTGCAGCAGACAACTCCTTCCAAGCCCGGAAGGGGAAACATTTAACAAGCATATACTGGTGTCGACATCTACACTGTTTTATGCCATGTCCTCTGCCTTGTGCGGGGCATGGAGTGAGGCTCAGGGGAAGCTTGAAAGGCTTGGATGGATTGGCAAGCCTTTTTATAATGCTATGCTTTTTGCTTATCCCTAGCAACCTGTAAATGCTGGGCCCATGATGGATATGTGACATTGGTGACTGAATTTACATGGCACCTGGTGGCTTTTCACACTCCCCCTCATGTCTCTGGAGACTAGGGTAGGACAGATGGCCACAGACACAGTATTCTCAGCTCTGCACCCTCTCTTCAAATCACAGTTGAGGGAAAGTTAAGTTTTTGCAACAGCACAGTTTTGGTAATGTGGGTTTGTGCTGCTAGTAAGTTGCTCACCACTCTGGGTACACACACACCCCCCCCCCCCCCCCCCCGCAGCAGCATTCATTTATTAACACTTCGTTTCATATAGGTGGCTGTGGATCTACCCACCAAGCCACCACCCCTAATAAACTCATCAAATCACCTTTAATTCCTTCTCCACTGAGTATAGATATCTACTTTTAAAATGGTAGGGGCAGAAACACTCATGATGGCTAAGCTTCCTTCCTGTGTAAGGCCTTGAAGAGATTGAGGCCAGGGTGGGACTTTGTGAAGGTCTGAATGAGACCCAGGGCTCCTGGTTTTTGTTGTGGCCCACTGCCTGCCCTTCACTTCTGTTTTAAGAAAGAAAAAGCTCTATGATCTATTTAAGTAAAAGAATGAATAAAGGTAGATTTTTATTTATTACTAGAGGCCCCAGCCCTGAGTGAATTAATTTCCTTATATTGTTTTGTTTGGTTGGCTTTTTTTTTTTTTTTTTTTTTTTTTAAAGACAGGATTTCTCTGTGTAGTCTCTAGCTGTCCTGGAACTCACTCTATAGACCAGGCTGGCCTTGAACTCAGAGATTTACTTGCCTTTGTCTGCAGAATGCTGGGATTAAAGGAGTATGCCATCAGTGCCCAGCTGTTGTTAATTTAAAATTTTAAAATTATTATTATTATTATTGATGGGGTCTTACTGTATTTCTGGTTGGTCTGGAATTCAGCTATGTAGTCCAGGCTACATAGCTTATGCCAGTTCTCCTGCCTCAGCTCCCTGAATGTTTGAAATACAGATATGAGCCACCATTCCCAAATCTAGATTTCTTGATTTAAAAAACTTCCTCTTAAGCCAGGTGGTGATGTTTCAAGCCTTTAATCTCAGCACTCAGGGAGCAGTGGCAGGTGGATCTCTGAGTTTGAGGCTAGCCTGGTCTACAGAGCCAGTTCTAGGACAGGCTGCTCAGAGAAACCCTGTCTCGGAAAAAACTAAAAAAAAAAAAAAAAAAAAAAAAAAAAAACTGACCTCCCCCCCCAAAAAAAAAACCCCAAACAAACAACCATAACAACAACAAAATCAAATGTTTTCTTACCAGACTTGGTGGGACACACTCTTGTTATCCCAACAATCAGGAAGTTGAGGTGGGTGGGTTGAGAGTTCTAGGCCAGCCAGGTCTACATAGCAAACCCTGTCTCAAAAACAAAATAATTCTACCCTAAATAGTTGTTTTTCTTTCTTTTCCTACTCATCATTTTTCTCATGTGGCGGTTATAAGGCCCGAAAGAGTTAATGCTTCTCTCAGAATAGCCAGGCGTCTCCCAGGAAGTAGCAAAGAGGCAGGATGTGGCAAGCTAGTGAGTGAATGAGAGCCCTGCTCCTTGGAAGAAAAGGAAGTGAGAGAGGTGAATAGGAAGATTGCAGAGGACAGGTCTTTTCACCTCTGCTCTAGAATGTGGTTCTTCTGAAGCTAAGCAGACTCAAAATGGCCAAGGGCCCGAGAATGCAAGTTGTGCTGAGTTTGGAGTTACATATTCTTCCCACAGCTAATATCTCAAGTTTAATGTGCAGTGGACTATTGTCTTTTGCTTCATAACTTCAATCACTGGTGCATTCTCACCTCCCTATTGGTCTTTTTTGTTTGTTTGTTTGTTTATTGTTTCTGTTTTTCGAGAGAGGGTTTCTCTGAAGCTCTGGCTGTCCTGGAATGAATTCTGTAGATCAGTCTGGTCTTGAACTCACATAGATCCTCCTGAGTCTGGGACTATAAGGCCTGTGCTACTTGGCCAAGCTAGGTCTATCTTTTAATTGCCTCTGAGAATCTACATTGATTGTCATTTAGAATCTAAGAGGTTAGACAATTGTATAGCTTCTGGAATATTACCTCTCCAGTGCATTTACCTGTGTGCTCATTCAGAACACATTCCTACCCATTTTCTGTAAATGCTCATAGCAGGCCTCATGCCACAGGGCAGGATCATTCTGCTTACTGTCAGAGAGCTCTTGTTCCTGACCAGATGCTTAGCTGCCAGCGGAGTCTTTACCTTCTTTGCCTTCCTCTTTCTTTGATCTTTTGCTTAAGGCCTTTGTGACAAATTCCTGGCCTACCTTGTTAGACCCATAGCATGTCACTCTACTTGTAAGTGTGCAGATCTCTGCTGGCCCCAATAGTAGATTCAGAATCCTTTTGTCCCTATGGTAACTTTGGAGACTATGCAGATTTAGGCCACACTTTACTGGTTAAGGGCACGGTCTTTTTCAAGACTGATCTTATTTTAGACACTGGCTGGAAGCTTGGGAATGCCCAGGCTCCTTGTACTTCTGGTGAAGTGACTATACATTCAGGGTTCTCTTTACCTTCTCAGGTTCCAGAATTTGCTAGAGTAATTATAGAATGCCGGAAAGTACTGGTTGCTGTTCTAATTACCATTTTATTACATCAAAATTACAATGATCAAGATCAGCCAAAAGAAGAGGTACAAAGTCAGGCCTGGGAGAGCTGCAAACAGTTCAACTGCTAGTGTCCTCTGCTTATGTCCACAGGGCACATCACCCTTTGCACAGTGATGTACAATATGCACAGATTACTGTTTACCGTGCAAGTTCACCTGAGTCTCAGTGTCTGGAGTGCCTTAATCACACTGGTCCTGTCATCAAATTCAGTCTCCATCCTCCTGTATTCTCATAGCACTTGTTTAAAAACCCAGTTCACTATTGCATGTTTGGCTTGTCTGCTATGGCCAACCGTTCTCCCTTGTTATCTTTTCAGTAGACAGTCTAGGGACCCACCATGAGTCACCTCAGCATAAATTATTAGGCCATTCTGTGAAGAGTAGACACACCTATTACTTGAGAATTGCATGGATTTATAGACTGCCTCCCACAGAGGACAAAGTCCAGTCAAGTTGTTTATTAAACAACAACCCCTTACCACAAAGCTATCTCTTCATTTGCCAGAAATCTAGTCACTGCTACTCTTTCTTTCCTGTCCAGATGGTCTAAAGTTGTGCCAGCTGACTTCAGTCTGCCCCATATCATTGTCACTGTTCAGTGGGTACTAGGTGCTGCTTCCTACTGGACCCCTGGCCCTCAATACAAAACCCACTTTACTTTCTTTAGAATTTGCCCTTGTACCAGCACTCTCGAGGTTGAGGCAGAAAGATTGCCATGAGTTTGAGACTAGCATGGACTACATAGTAAATTCCAAGCCAGCCTACATTATAAAGTGAGACTGTATCTCAAACAAAACAAAAGAAGCCCCCCTCCCTGGCAAAAGAAAACCCTCCAAACCAAAAATGTTTATTATTGAAGAATAAACCCCATGTATATTAAACACGATATAGCCAGGTGTGGTGCACATCTCTTAATTCTTAAACTTGGTACTTGGATGCCAGATGATCAGAGAATTCAGGGTCCTTTCAGTATTGATAGGATCCTGTAACTTTAATTTTTTTCAAACGCCTGTTTTTTTTTTTTTTTTTTTGCCCCAGCAAAACACCACCCAACCAACTTTTCAAAGAACCTTTAAGTTTCCACTTTAAGATTTCTAAAACATAATTAATGTTCTTAAAACTCAGTACATTTTCTACAAGAAATGTGCAAGCACCAGCCCCACAGAATGGCACAATACAAGAGGGGTAAGGATTCTCTGTGTGTCCAGGGAAAGTGGCATTATGACAGGAAGCATTGTGTCTAAAGTGGGCCAACTGAGCCGACTTTCAACAACAACAAAAAGAGTTCAAAATCTTTTTGCAGAAATAGGAAATTTGAGACCAGCCTGGGCCACTGGAGATCCTGTCTTAAAAAACAAAAACTCAGTAGAAATGTATTTAGAAGGAATATCTTATAGTTTTTACTGCTGTGATGAAAATCATGACCAAAAGCAACTTATGGAGGAAAATGTTTATTAAAGGGTTTATTTTGCTTACACTTCTAGGGAAGTCAGGACAAGAACACAAGCAGGGTAGGAACTCAGGAGTCAGGAGCTGATGAAGCCATGAAGGGGTGCTGCTTGCTGGCTTGCTGTTCTTGGCTTGCTCAGCTTGCTTTCTTCTCTCCTCTCTTCTCTCCTTTCTTTTATTTAACTATTTATCGAATCATTTTGAATTTCATATCATGTACCTCAATCTCACAAATCTCCCCATCCCTCCATATCTTCCTGTTACCCTTGTAACTGTCTCTCAAAAGAAAGCAAGCAAGCAAGCAAAACAAAACAAAACAAAACAAAAATCTCACCATGGAAGCTTGGTATGTTACAGTAGGGCACACAATATACCCTTTTGTCCAAATAGCTTTTCTTGCAAGTAATCATTGCAGTGTCTGGTTTGAGATCTACCACATCATTAATACTGGATCCACACTGGGACTCTTCTCAGATGTCCCATTGTTGCCCTGTGTCATGGAGATGTTGAAGCTTTTGTTCTGCAGGATCAGCTCCTTCTTGTGCTCCAGCAGTTCATAGATGGGGTAGATGCTGGAGTGGGTCAACTCTAAGCTCTAGATCTGAGCCTAGGTGGTAGCTGAGTTGGTCAGCCTGGAAGCTCTCCCATACTCATGCCATCTGTGCCTGCTCTCCAACACGCCTGTTCTTATGCCCTTGGGGCCAGCCCTCCTAGACTCTCCAGGTGAAGGTGAAGGTCAATTCTCTTTTGCTCTCGATCTTGGGCCAGCTCACCCATGTTCCACCCATGCTCAACTGTGCTGCCCATTGGTCTACTTTCTTAAATCACCCATCCACAGTGGACTACGCCCTTCCCACATCGATCACTAGTTAAGAAATTGCTCTTTATCAGTGATTCTCAAACTTCTTAATGCTGTGACTTTTTAATGAGTTCCTTAAGTTGTGGTCACCCTGCAACTGTACAGTTATTTTTATTGTTACTTCATTAACAGTAATAAAGTAACAATGATGGTCTTAGGGGACCCCTGTGAAAGGGTTGTTTGACCCCCAAAGGGGTCTCCTCACAGGTTGAGAACCACTAACTACCCTATAGGCTTACATAAAGCCAGGTTTGTTTTGTTTTGTTTTCTGGGACAGCGTTCCTCTGTGTAACTCTGGCTGCCCTGTACTCAGAGATCCTCCTACATCTGTCTACTGAGTGCTAAACTATAGGTGTGTGCCACCACCACCCAGCTAAAGCCAGATCTTATGGAGAAATTTTTCTTATTTGAGGTTACCTCTTCTCAGATGACTCCAGCTTGTGTCAAGTTGACAAAAAACTAGCCAGCACAAGGAGTCTGGAAGAATATATACTCAGTACTTAATAGTAGTTCTCTGAGGGAAGGTAACACATTACTTTATTCTGGACTGTTTGGAAGTTTTCATAATGAGCTCCCATTATTTATATTCCTAGTAAAGTTGTAGAAGCATACAGTCTTACCTGTCCCCATTTCTTATCATGGTGTATTGTGTCTTTCATGGTATAATTCACCCTCACTCTTGACTCTGTATGCAGTTCTTTGGCTTCTTGAAACATGCAGATGCCCAAGTCTGAACTTTTTACTTCCTATATCCCTCAAGACTAACTTAGAAATGACCATTTCTGACCTTTACTTTCCTTCATTTTAGGTGAAATTTGGGATATTGTCTCTATGCCCCCATAGGCTTTTATGTCCACCTCACCTTCATTCATTCATCCATCCATTCATCTATCTGTTTATTTATTTATTATATCTAAGTACATTGTAGCTGTCTTTAGACACACCAGAAGAGGGCATCAGATCTTATTACAGATGGTTGTGAGCTACCATGTAGTTGCTGGGATTTGAACTCAGGAACTCTGGAAGAACAGTCCGTGCTCTTAACCACTGAGCCATCTCTCCAGCCCCATCTTCTGCATTTTAATTCACCTTTGAGGTAGAATTGTTGCTGGGCTTGTTGGTATTCTTTCCCATGTCTGGCTGACACCAGATGCTTTCCCCTACCTGCTTGTTTACTACCTGCCTTTTACGTGTTGTTTATCTCTTTGCCTGTTTTCTTGTCTCTTTTACATCCATTACACACAGACGATTGTCTTGGGAGGACCAGATATCACATGGTCTTCCCCTGACCCTTGTCCTTTACACATAGGTCCTGTCATGAATGTTTCGTAAGAAAATTGTATGGCCCTTGCATGGTTGTTACTAGAGGTCCATTTACATTTTCTGTCTCATGTCTTCCTCTGCATCAGAGTAGTCTAGATGTTTCCATTCTCACAGTTTACTTGTGCTGTGGGACTCTTCCTTTTATATGACTTTTCTGTTTGTTTTTGCTGTATCTTGAAGCATTATGGAATTTAGCCTCCTTGTTTGGTTCCCCAAACCAGAGTGAGACCAAAATATACACAAAGCTACTTGTGTGCTAAAGGTGTTAAGGTTGGGGAGGATGTTCTCAACTGCAGCAATAAAGACATATTAAAATCTAGGTGTCTTTGGATTTAAATGGCTTTTGGCTTTCTGCTGTGATCAATCCTTTTCTTCCTCTCTGGCTGCTTCTTAGCTTCTCCCCAGAGAAAATATCCATTTCATTTTGTAAAATAGTTGTCTTCTCTAGCCTCACCTCTATATGCTGCTAGATGGCTCTGCCTATTGCAAGGCCCAGGAGCAGAGCAGGAGCTTGGAACTGCTGATGCAAGCTTGTTTTTGCTTCCTCCTCTGATAGGCAGGCTATGTTAGGAGTGGGAATGTTAGCAGAGGCTGTTGAGTTAATGGAACTTCTGATGTCCCGCTCCGCCACAGGGCATGGCTGCTCCGGGAGGCAGGACATGGGAAGTTTGACCAGCTTACCCCATGCCTTAGCCAGGAGGGTGTTGGGCCATAGGGCAGCCACAGGTACTGCTCCAGGGATGGGGAAGCGCAGTCTGAGGTGCAGGGATGGGAGTCCAGGGGCCTGTGGTGAGGCCGGGGTCATCTGGTTCTCAGGCTCTTGGACACCAGGCCCCACTGGATGCCATGGAAGAGCTGTGAACGGAATGGGAGCCCACAGGCTGGATCTAGCCCCAGGGTCTAGGGGGAAGAGGGGAGCTCCTGCTGGTCCATGGGGGAGGGCTAGTCTGGGGGTAGTCCTTGGTTGACGCTGGCAGACTGTAGGCTTGGGCTTGGTGGGGGCTGGGAGTGTAGAGAGGCCTTCTACAGGAGATTAGATAGCTGCACTGTAGGCGAAGGTTTTCTCTGTGGCTCCCCACAGCGGGTTCCTTTGAGAAGAGGCAGCCATGGTTTTAAGACATTTATTGTCATGGTGGAAAGTGGATGAGTAAAACCGTACCCCACTTCTCAGGGTGAGCCTGAGATTAAGTACTGTTTGCAGGAATGAGTGTCTGGAAAGGAAAATTTATTGGCTAAGCCTCCAGGCCTTTAGGTACCTCATTATAATGAAGATCTGTCTGTCTTGAGCCTATGTGACCTGTGGTCCTATCTTCTACATGTGGAGGGGCTTAGGGCATTGCCTTTACGTGGTTTCAGGAGTAAAGCAAGACTCCTACTGTCCCTTAGGGTCACCGGGATTTCTAGCCTCTTCAGCGGGGAACCAGGGTGCTTTTCAGGGTCCTACAAGAGGCCACTTTTCCTACCTTCCCTGTCCTTTCAGACGACAGAAGTGATCACTGATGGTTGTTTTAAGTGTGTTAAAGATTGAACTTTAGGTCTTACATGTTTTTAATACCCATTTCACCTCTGAGCTATACTAGAGCTCAGCTAAAATGAAGCTTGTTTGTTTTGGTTTTCTTTGCCAGTTTGATCCCCCACCCCCTTTTTGGTCAGTGTGTGTGGGTTCTCTCTCTCTCTCTCTCTCTCTCTCTCTCTCTCTCTCTCTCTCTCTCTCTCTCTCTCTCTCTCTCTCTCTCTCGTCTATAAAGGCTAGAAGAGGTTGTGGGATCCCTTGGAACTGAAGTCATAGATAGTTGTGAGCTACCTGGGGTGTGTGTGTGTCTGGGAATTCAACTCAGGTTCTTCAGAAAAGCAGCAAATGCTCTTAAATGCTGAGACTTTTGTTCAGCCCTGCTTTTTGTTGTTGTTGGTGGTGGTGGTTTGATTTTGTTTTTGTTGTTTTGTTTTTGAAAACAGTGTCTCTCATAGCCCAGGCTAGTCTTGAACTGTCTGTGAAGCCAAGGACAACTGTTAACACCTGTTCCTCCTGTCTCAAGTACTTGACTGTACTGGCTGGTTTTGTGTCAACTTGACACAAGCTGTAGTTAATCACAGAGAAAGGAGCCTCAGTTGAGGAAATGGCTCCATGAGATCCAGCTGTAAGGCATTTTCCCAACGAGTGATGGGGGGGCAGTGCAGCCCATTGTGGGTGGTGCCATCCCTGGGCTTGTAGACCTGGATTCTATACGAAAGCAAGCTGAGAAAGCTAGGGGAAGCAAACCAGTAAGTAACATCCCTCCATGGCTTCTGCATCAGCTCCTGCTTCCTGATCTGCTTAGGTTCCAGTCCTGACTTCCTTTGGTGAGGAACATCAGTATGGGAGTATAAGTTGAATAAACCCTTTCCTCCCCAGCCTACTTCTTGGTCATGATGTTTGTGCAGGAATAGAAATTCTGACATTGACCCATTTTATTTTGATAAAACCTAGGACTTCATGCATGCTAAGCAAGCACTTTACCAACTTAGCCACATTCCATCCCTAGAGATACATTGTGCCTGATGCTCCTCCTTTTGTTTCCAAACTCTGGGGTATTAGATGTTTCTCCTTGGGAACTTGACTGCCTGCTACTGTATTATGCAGTCTAGGATTGTGGTCACATTGTATTTTTACCTTCTCCCTCATCAACAGTTATGTGGGCCAGGAATGGTGCTATACACTGCCTGAATTCTAGGCAAACCTGGGCTACATAGAACCCCCCCCCCCCCGCTCCAACCCAACCAGACAAATCCAAAGCTGGGGGCTGGACAGATAGATGGCTGGGCAGTTTCAGAGCAATGGCAGCTTGATTTCCAGCACCAACATGACTTTGCCCATCATCTGCAACTGTAGTTACACAGGAGATCCAGTGCCTTCTCTGGCCTCTGCAGGTACTGCACACATGGTGCACAGACACATATGCAGGCAAAACATCCATTAAAAACAAAAAAATAAATAAAAAACAAAACCTAAACCTTTCTTCCTCCTCCTCCTCCTTCTTAACCACCCCGTCTCTCTGTCTCTCTCTTCAAGAACTCCTGTAGCCTACACTGTTCTCAAACTTACTAAGTAGCTAATGTTAGTTTTGAACTCTTAATCCTTCTGCCTAGGGATTATCGGCACATGAACCACTAACCATGCCTGGCTTGCTTTCTAAGGGTTCTTTACTCAGATTTTCTAAAGCAGTAGTCAGTCTGTGCTAAAGAAGCAGGCAGCCCCACCTTCCACAGAGCCAGGCTCATGTGCTTGTCTGAGGAAGATCTGTATTCATCGGGGTTTCCATCTGGGCTGTAGTTAGTCTCTTTTTGCTTTTACCATCCTGGACCCTCCTGACTACCCTTTTAGCCTTGTGGCCTCCGCTATTTTTACTGCTCCTGCTTCTACCAGTGAGCCTTGTTTCAGTGATGTTCTTCCCCCACACCCCTAGAGTATGTCAGCCTGGGAGTTCCTCATCACGATTTACCTCTGGGAGTAAGTCACTAATAGGAAAGTACCTGGTATCAGGGATGAGCCAGGGACATTTTGTCTGAAGGACAGGAACTCTTAATCATGGTTTGGAGGAAAAATCAAAATTTGATGTTCCATTCATAGAAGGGTTCCATAACTGTTCCTGGTCTCAAGTGAATTAACAGGTCTGCCATGCTCTAGTATGTGAGACACCCGTCTTTGCATCTAAATTTTACTTTTTTTTTTTTTAATCAGATTGCGTGTCTTTTTGCTGTCCATCTTTTGATGCCCCCCCATCCCCTAACACTTTTAATTCCTTTCTGTACCAGTGTAGAAGATTGAGCACGTAGGAGTTATTTCCTTGGTTTTACTTTTATCCACCCAGGTAGAGTTAGAAGGGCTCTTACTGCATTCAAGCACCAGCATGACAGCACCCTCTGACTCAGGATGCTGTTCAGTATTTGGATCAGCCTGTGTGTGGAGTGGGTGGTTCCCTCATTGCAGGGTGTGTGTGTGTGTCTTAGTGTGATTGTCTGAAAAAATATTGTGGGAAGGTAATTTGTATGATTACAGAACCCTGCTGGATTCCCTGGGGTAAATTTTTGTCATCTTTGTTTAGGAGGATAGGAATATGGCTCTTTGTTATTTCTTTTTAATTAAATGGGTTTCCTTGACTTTTGTAAAGATTTGTTTATTGGCTTGGAAGTTACCTGATTGCCAAGGAAGATAAATATTTGTTCTAACTCTGATATTCTTTCTTTTCTTTTTCTTTAGGTTTTTCAAGTTAGGGTTTCTTTGTATAGCCCTGGATGTCCTTGAATTGCTTTGTAGTCCAGGCTGAGTGAACTTCTCAGAGACTCACCTGCCCTCTGCCTGCCAAGTGCTGGGGGTCTTCGGCCCTTCCCCTTAAGACCCTTGGCCTTATTCTGCACGTTCTTTGCTTGCTGTCATATTGACACACTTTGAGCTCAGAGATAGGCAAATAGCTTTCCCTTCCCTCTTTTCTTCCTCCCTATATACTTTTTAAAAAAAAATTTTTTATGGGTATGGAAACTGAGAGCCAGAGAGGTAATTTGTCTATGATCTTAAAGATAGAGAGTAGTGGAGGTTGTAGAAGGGGTCTCTTTCACTTTCTTCTTCTTCCCTGCTTCCTGCAGCAATAGCATTTCTACTTGCCAAATACCATGGGCTGGGGACTCCAGCTCCCTGGGTTCTCTAGAGAGATGTCCCCTGTGTGGAAACTCTTTCCAGCACAGTGATCGGTTGTTTCCCTCTGCCCCCTCTTTAGACCACTCTTTAGCAAAGACAGCCAGCCACCTATAAAGCTGGCTGTGCTGGCGCGCACATGTTGTTTTGTCTGGCAGCTTGAGGACCACACACAGTTCTTTTGTGTAGGGAAAGTCTAAGTCCACATCTTATAATCCATTGACCAGCTTCTAAGTTCAGTAGCTAACAGAGAGAAGCTTGAGGGGTCTTAAAAGTTGTGTGTCTGACATGGTCATGCTTGTCTGTAATTCCAGAACTAGGGAGGTGTAGGTAGGAAGATTAGGAATTGAAGGCCAGCCTTGGCCACCACAAAATGAATTCAGGGCCAACCTGAGCTACCTGAGATTCTGTCTCAAAAAATACTAAAATAAGCTGACTGTAGAGGCACATGCCTTTAACCCCAGCACTTGTGATGAATTTCAGGACAGCCTGGTCTATATAATAAGTTCCAGAGGTTCCAGGATAGCTAGGGCTACAAGTGAGACCCTGTCTTGGGTGGGTGGGGGCTTTTAAAAAATATTTATTTATTTTATTTATATGAGTACACTGTAGCTGTCTTCAGAGATGGTTGTGAGCCACCATGTGGTTGCTGGGATTTGAACTCATGACCTCTGGAAGAGCAGTCAGTGCTCTTAACTACTGAGCCATCTCTGCAGCCCAGGTTGCAGGGCTTTAAAAAGAAAAAGAGTTCTGGGAGCTGGGAGACCTGCCACCTTGTCCTCTATAAGCTTCAATTTCCTGTTCTGTAAAATGAATCCATTCAATGTCTTTAAGGTTTCTCTTTCACTGCTTAATTTAAACTGTTAAACTACAATCAAAAGACCCCAGTGTGGCAATGTAATTATAATTAGGCTTAGCAGGTCTTGGAGGGAGAGGGAAGAGCCAGCTGGTCATACCCAGAGGATCATTCTTTCATTGTGTTTCTGATGTTTCCAGACTCTAAGTGACAACCCTTGTTTTTCTGTATATTGCCATTTCAAACCCATAATCTTCTTGTATCTCCACGAACTTATGTTTACTGTTAGACAGCTATGGTGCAGAATTCACATTTTACTGTGCTGTTTTTGCACTTGAGAGAGTTTGAGTGGATCACAGCTGGTGTTTGGAGAGGAGGGCTGTGTGTGTGTGTGTGAGAGAGAGAGAGAGAGAGACAGACAGACAGACAGACAGACAGACTGATTGACTACCGAGACAGACTGTTGGAGTTCTAGTTTTTTTAAATTTCCATTGTCATTTTTGCCTATTTTAGTTAAAAACAATGGTTCCAAATGAGGCAGGCTCTTGTCCTCTGAGCTTTATGGATTTGTGGTGTGGATCAGCAGCGAGGACCTCTCTTCTCATTTCCTTTGCTTGAAGCATTTCACCTTGAGAGTGGAAAACAAGGCTTGTGGCTGGCTTCCCTGTGCAAGAGGAAGTGACCCTGAATAACAACATCTTATTGATTGGTTTCTTTCCAGTGAGCAGTAGAAGCCAAGTTGCTGCCAGGTTCTTCATTTCACCTCAGATCTACTGGTTTGCCTTTCATTCTCTGGAAAGACTTAATGTTGAAAGTGCTTTAAGAATTTTTAAAGGGAAAACAGGACACAGGTCTTGCGGTTGCTGCCTTGGCTTCTCCTGCTCCCATGCTCCTGCATTGATTGCTTTACCATTATTTAGAAGTGGGTTAGAATTTCAGGACTTCTTATGAGCTTGCTGTTTTACTCTGTCTTGGTGATGGTAAGCATGAATGTTTACAATGTATAGAAGATATATCTGAGACCTGGCAAGGATAGGTGGTTTGACCAGAGTCCCACTTGTTAATCAAGTGCTAGTGGGTCATTAGGTTAACAATACTCACTTACCCACCCCCAGGGAACTCAAGTGTACCTGATCATCAAAACTCATGGCCAATCCTGAGGGTTTAATGGGGGGGGGGGGGGTCTAGGACTTTGGAAAGCACAAATCAGCAGTCATTTCCTTAGCTGGTGAGGAGGGGATTCAACCCTCGGCATGGATGTAAGAAAGGAGGGAAGGCAGGAACACATGGACCTGGTTTCTTCTGGAAAATGCTAGATTAACTTGTACCTACCCATATTCTCTTCCCCCAGTGGAAATCACTCTGTAGATCAGGCTGGCCTTGAACTCAGAGAGCCACCTGCTTCTGCTTCCCGAGTGCTGGGATTAAGGGTGTGCACCACCACAGCCCACCATCTCCTTCCTTTTAAATCCATTTTGGGAGTAGAACTCTGGTCCCCATCTTGTGTGCCAAGTGCTTTTACTCACCGAACCATCTCTTTGGTCCTCTTCTTTTTCTGTTAGAGTGTCACTGTATAGCCCAGGCTAGCCTGAGACTTGTGGCAATCCTTCCTCTGTCTCTTGAGTGTTAGGATTATCGGCATCTGCCATCACAGTTGTAGTTTGTTTCTGAAGAGCTAGGCAGGTGATGAGTCAGCATCCTCTTTCTCACTTTGGGGAGCAAGTTTTTACTGGCATGATCTAGTACAGAGACAGAGTTGCTTATCTTCTGTGGGGCAGATAGGTTGTTGCATATGCAGGAGTAATGCACTTGTATCTGAGACAAAGTTGTCTTCTTTAAAATATGGAACTTTTGGAACAGGTATTATGTTAAGTTTTGAGTCTTGACTTTGCTGCTCACTTACGGCTTTGTGGCCTTGGCCCATTTACTCCACCTGCCCATTCTTGCATTTGCTCTAGTGATGTTTGATCATTACCAGTGGTAGAGGTGTTAACAGATGACGTCATAGATGTAAAGTGTATAGCACAGTGCTAGGAAAAGATCGTGTTTCCTCACAGCTGTCGTCATGCATGGTGTGTGTGTGTGTGTGTGTGTGTGTGTGTGTGTGTGTGTTGGGGATTTCTGTTCTATGGCCTTTATGCAGTCCAGTCTGTCCTGGATCTCAGGATTCTCCTGTCTCATACCGGGATTATAGTACGCATCTTATCTCCTGCCAAATTTATGTGATGATCAAGCTCATGGCCTTGTATGTGAGGAAATCACTATTGGCTGTTCTACATCCTTAGTCCTAGTCCATTTATCTCTGACAGTAGCTTTTGGATACTGAATTTATATGCCTCCCTAAGACTTCCAGGTAGCTATAATGTCATCTAAGTTTGGGGGAAGGTTTTTGACATGTGTTTCTAAATATGGCTATGGATCTTTTTGTGAAGAGACTTGAGAGGGAGGAAACCAGAGGGCATGTGCATCCCTAACCTGTTACACAGTCTTACATGTCAGGGTTTCATAACTGAGGGACTAGGGCACTGTGAAACTTAATAAATATTTTAGCAGAATGACAATATTGACCAGCTGCCTCAGCCTCCTCATCTACCTTATCAAAAGGCTGTTGGGTGGCTTACGTGGAAATGTATTTTATCATACTTGAGGCTGGATGTTCAAGATTAGGGTGTCAACACAGTACAGTTCTGGGGAAGGCCCTTCCCTGGTTTGACAGCAGCTGCCTTCTCTGTGTGTCCTTGTGTGGTCTTTTACTGTGTGTACTGGGAGCAAGAGGGCCACTAAGCCTTCTTGAATAGTATCTAACCCTTTAGTCTTAATTCTCTTTGGAAAGGCCTGTTCCATACATATCTGTGTATGAATGTGGAAACGTGTGCACAGTTTAGGCATGGCACCATCCTTTCCCCAGAGTTACTCAAGTGAGGTGTGCCAGTGACATCTTCTGGCATCCCCTGCCCTGTGTTGGACCAGCCTGTATGCTAGAGCCATGAGGTCTCTGTCTCTTTCATCTTGGCCTTTGGAGAGGATACCAACAAAAGAATAAAGGTTTGTGTTCTGCCTTGATTGGCATGTCTGGGGGGCAGCAGCACTCTGGTGTATAATAAGTCCTGTTTTGTCACTTGTTTAGACAGGAGAGTGAAATCAGATGAAACACAGTGGATGCTCTCTTTACCAATTCACAAGATTACTTAACAGGCTTCACTGAACTCCTTCAGTGCTCTGTGTGAAGCACTGTGATGTCCATGGCCTGCCATATGTTTGGCTGGTGACTGCTTCCTGCCATGCTCACTTGATTTCTGAGATAGCTGGTTCCCAAGCTCCATTTTGCAGTTTTTGTGTGATAACTCAGTTGTTATCACACATCAGATAGACTGATGAAATGCAGCTGTAAATGAAATGCTTTTCTGTTTGTCTTTCTGTAGAGACTAGGTAAAAGCTGATGAAATACTTGGTAAAACCGAGTTGCTGTCACATGACAGGAGCAGTAAGACTGGGGAATGAGGAAGTTTTGAATTTGTAGACTGGACATGTGTCTGCATTTTCATTTTATCTCATGGAATTAGGACTTGGAAATCATAAACAATATTTGGTATTCTGGTTCATATAAGAACTTTTTTCCAGCTCTCTGGTGATAGAAGCAGGAGGATCTCTGTGAGTTCATGGCTAGCCTGGTCTACATAGCAAATTCCAGGATAACCAAGACAACAGATACCCTGTTTTGTTTGTGTTTTTAAAAGATTTTTATTCTGAGGGCCTTACTTTGCATTAACGAATGAGTTGGGGCAGAGTAAATGGCTCAGTGGGGAACAGTATTTACCACATAAATCTGAGGACTGAGCTTGGGTCCCCAAGAACCAACACAAAGCTGGATTCATTAGTACATGTCTGTGATCCCAGGGATTCTGCAGTGGAGTGAGGAGGGGAAGCAGGAGGAGCTCTTGAAGCTTGTGGGCCAGCTTGTCTGTCCTGTGCAGCTAGAGAGTGACTCTGCCTTAAACAAGGTAGAAGGTGAGAGCCAACACCTGAGATTGCCTTCTGACCTCCTTCACAGACATCCTATACTCTTGAAGAGTGAGTAAAAGGATGCAGACATGTGTACTTTGCAAAAGTAAAAAAAAAAATAGGTGTATCTTTTATGGATTGGGATCTAATTGATTGTTCTGCTTCCTAGACCGTATGCTAGAACAGAAGGTTTCCACTGCTGTGTTCCAGTTAAAAGTGGGTTTGGTTACAGTGAGAAGGTTTAGTGAGTTTTATTTTGTGTATTGTGTAAGTTTAATTAAAGCTTGTTTTTGAGGTAGGGTCTTATGTAGCCCAAGCTAGCCTAAGCTAGCCTAAGGTCACAGTCATCCTGCTTTGGCTTCCTGAGTGCTGAGGTTATAGGTGGTCACCACACCTGTCTCTAGTGAAGCTTTTAAGAATTACATGTATTTCTGTGTGTCTGTGTTTTCGTGTACATGATGCCCAAAGGTGTCAGGTCCTTGGAAGCCGGAGGAACACCCAAGTTCTCTAGGAGAGCAGCAAGTGCAACTACTCTTACCATCAGAACCATCTCTTAGGTGGCTTGTTTTTACGTTTACTAGATTCCTTGGTTCCTCTTGTAGAGCTTGAATATATTGAGAGAAATCCAGGGTCCTCGTTTTTTCAAATGAGGAAGTTTCATTGTGAGAAATAAAGCAGGGTTGATAGTGAAGCCCTAGGGATGACTGAAATGGGTAGAATCCTGGTGAGTAGAACTTTTGACGTTAATGCTTTCTGG
This sequence comes from Micromys minutus, assembly GCF_963924665.1. Lineage (NCBI taxonomy): Eukaryota > Metazoa > Chordata > Mammalia > Rodentia > Muridae > Micromys > Micromys minutus. Next base: position 54,392,713 of record NC_137985.1, on the reverse strand, counting down.
GTCCCTTGTGGGCTTGGCCCCAGAGTGGAAGGCTACAGAATTTCTCTCTGTTCTGCTGGGCAGGACCAACCTGGAGGCCTTGCAGAAGAAGCTGGAGGAGCTGGAGCTGGATGAGCAGCAGCGGAAGCGCCTCGAGGCCTTTCTGACACAGAAGCAGAAGGTGGGAGAACTCAAGGATGACGACTTTGAGAAGATCAGTGAGCTGGGGGCTGGCAATGGCGGAGTGGTGTTCAAGGTCTCCCACAAACCATCTGGCCTGGTTATGGCTAGAAAGGTAAACAGCTAATTATCAGTTGGGAGTTTGAATGGGTGAAAGAAAGGGTGGGTTTTACTTTTTTGTGAAGTTAGATTGTAAGCTTGCTGTCTGTCAGACTGTGAGAAATAAATACTAAGTTCTGCTAGTGATAGTCAGCATCCCTAGTCTGGGGGATAACAGTGGTGACCCTTATTCAGCTTACTGTGCTATAGGTAGGACACCACATACATACATACATTTGTCAAGAACAAAAAGGAGCTGCTTTTTTACTCCCAGTTCTAGTGATTGATGTTCAGGCCAGAGTTTCATGGCTTCAGTCTTGACCCAATTCCTTTCCTGTTCACCACTGATTGTCTCATAATGCAGCTGCCCTTATGTAGATAGGGGCATATATGTATGATGTATATGTAGAGAGGCTATGTTTTTCCATGTTTTTCAGCTCACCAGGTTCTTTCTTCTCCCCATGTTTGTTTGTGCTGTTCCTTCTAGCTTTCCCAGTAGCATCCATTTAGGGGACTCACCTCTTCTTTATTTCCCATCAGCTGTTCCAACTCATCAATTGTCATGTCATATTATGGCTTGACCTTATTAAATAACATTAAATGTGTCTGTCACTTGTCTGTTGGTTAGAACAAAGGGCAGTATTGAAACACATTAGGCAACAGCTGAGATTTTGGCTGAGTCAATCCTATCAGGTTTCTGAAGTCAAGAAGGAACCCATGGAGTGATTAGGGTTACCCTACCTCAGTTTTGCATGCCTTTATACACCACAGCCCAATTGAACAGTGTCCAGAAGGCCACATTTCCCTTATCCTAGAAACCTGGCTTTAAAAGTGGCCTGTTTGGGGCTGGGAAGATGGCTTTAGTGGGTAAAAGTATATAAGTATGCTATACTAGTCTGAGTACTAACCACCAGATCCTACATAATAGCTTGATTTATAGGATGAGTCTCTGGAATCCCAGCATTTCCATAGTGTGATAGGAACTTTTGGTCCAACTAGCCTGGCATATGCCACAGGAAAACAGAGTCCACGGGCTGGAGAGATGGATCAGTGGTTAAAAGCAGTCACTGCTTTTACAGAGGATCTGGGTTGGGACCCTGCGCGTGTGCGTACGCATATGCACACACACACCCCTAGGCATACATACATACACATAAATATGAAAACAAATAAAATCAAAACAAAGAGACTCTGTCTCTAACAGGGAGAGGGTGAGGACAGACACCTAAGGTTGTCATCTGACTTCCATGTGTGTATCATTGCACGAGAGTACCTATATCCACACACATGCCTCCACACACATACATATACTTTACACACCCACACAAAGGTAAATTAATAATAATAGTAACTTTAAATTTTTCTTAGTTTTCCTAGTGTAATGGTTCATGGCTATAGTAAGTGTTTGAGAGAAAGATGCAATAAGATTGTGTGTTCCCTGATTCAGCTACAAAGTGAGCTAACTGGGCAATATGGTAAGGTCCTTTTCCAGAGCTGGAATGTGGCTTAGTAGTAGAGTACTTGTATAGCATGTGCAATGTTCTGTGTTCAGTCAACAGCACCTTAAAAAGAAAAAACAGAAAGCTGTTTCTCTTCTTATCTTTAGGAACTTAAATCATTGGAGAGAGATGTTCTCTTTAATTCCACTTCTTAAAAGCTTTCCCTTACGTCTCTCCTTCAGCTAATTCACTTGGAGATCAAGCCCGCCATCCGCAACCAGATCATCCGGGAGCTGCAGGTGCTGCACGAGTGCAACTCGCCATACATCGTGGGCTTCTATGGGGCTTTCTACAGCGACGGCGAGATCAGCATCTGCATGGAGCACATGGTGAGCAGCCATCTGTCAGCCGGGTGGCAGTGGCTGGGAACAGGCTGGCGGTGGGCTTTTCTCCAGTTCATTTCCTGGTTTTCTCCTATTTTGATGGCCATAAGATTTTGATGTGGTTCAAGTCTGGTTAATACAGTTTAAGTTCACTCGGTGTCTCTGCCTTCAGAAGGTTTATAATATACTTTAAGGGCAGCCATGGGGTTTTTTGGGGGGCTAAAGAGAGTAAGATTTACAACCCCACCCCACCCCTGCCATACACTAGTAAAAGGTAAGAGCAAGTCAGTAAGTGGGTGCTTATGGGCCAATTCCATGTGTGGGAGCTAGTCTGCAGGCCCGTCCTTTTCTTCCCAGTGATGGTGGTCATTACAACAACATAAAACTGTTCATGCGCATGGGCATATATTATATCAAGTGTCATCCTAAATAAATTAATATTTTATTACATTTGCATAGTCTCCTTTAAAAGGACATTACATTTATTTATTGTGTGTGTGTGTGTGCGCGCGTGCATGCCATCAAGTGCATATGGAGGCTTACTTGCAGGAGTTGTTTTTTTTCCCTCTACCATTTGGTCCTAGGAATCAAATTCAGGTTGTGAAGTTTTGAAGCACTAAGCCATCTCACTAGTCGCACAGACCAATTTTCATCTCGCATAGTAAGGAAATTAATGCACAAGGAGACTTGATCTTTTACTTTGCACTTTGCATGCAGTTGTTAAGTCCTGTTTAGTCCAGTGCTTGTACTTGGTTGGCTCCACTGCATAAAGATGAACCTTTTCTAACCTTTAAGCTTAGGATTGCTAGCTTTGTAGTTGATAGGATGGCATGGGAACTTTGGGGATCAGTATGCTTTCTATATTTTTTTTCTTACATGAATATAAATAAGGCTGCCATCATGTTTGCCACCATGTTGTGTCCCTGTCGTCCTCCTCACCCCCATCTGCCCCTTTACTGTGCTGGGGATTGAATCCAGGACCTTGTGCATAGTAGGTAAATGCTTTACTCCTAATCTATATCCCAGCTCCACCACTGTCTCGAGAGTTCAAAATATTCCTGACGCCTTGGTACAGAGCAGATATTCAGTAAGTCTGTGTTCACTTAAAACCATTTGTCTTGGTTAGGCTTTTGTTGCTATGATAAATACCATGACCAAAAGCAACTTGGGGAGAAAAGAGTTTATTTCAACTTTTAACTCCCTGGTCACACTCCATTACTGAAAGAAGTCAGGGGAGGAGCTGATGCAGAGCATGGATGAATGCTGCTTATTGGCTTGCTCCTCAAGTCTTCTTCAGCATACTTTCTTACAGTACCTAGGACCACCAGCCAAGAGGTGGCACCACTCACAGTAATCTGGTCCCGCCTACTTCATCATTCAAGGAAATGAACTGCAGGCTTGCCCACAGGCCAATCTGGTGGGGTATTTTCTTAATTAAGGTTCCCGCTTATAAAATGCCTATAACTTGTGTCAACATGACATAAAAGTAGCCAGTGTACTATTTTATTGTGGCCTTGTGTAGACTTACTGATCTCTGAGTCTCAAGTTTCCTCATTTGTAAGGTGGCCATGATTTTGTTTTGTTGCTTTGCAGGTTAGAATGACAAGTATGAGTCAGTCGGTATGCCCTCCAATTCAGAGCATGCATTCTGCAAGTGCTAGTTCCTGCTTTATTCCCATGAGGCTGGCAATTCAGAGTCAGGGGAGTCAGCAAACTTGATGGCTCTTGTGCTTTCAGCTTGTTACAGTGGCTGATGTCTCCTGTTCCCATTTCCTCTGACCTCTAGACCTAGACTGACTTTCAGAATGGTGCCTGGTCTGAATGGATGCCCCCTCCTCCACCTAAGGAGTCTATGCTGGTCACGCCCTGCCCCTTGCCCTAACACACGCACACACCATTGTTTTGAATATTTGTTTTTATGATCAGGAAGGGCCATATATACTGTTACAGGCATCAGTTATGGTGCCATTTAGAACTTGGATCCTGAAACCAACTTCTGCATGTCTAAAGGTTATAAAGAAGGTTCTTGTTCCTTTTTACTCCAATAAGAGTGAGACCATGTCTTTGGGAAGTACGGGAAATCTTTTGGGCTGACTGCAGCCCTGACCAGGGGTGCAAATTACTACTTGGGTCTTAGCTCCTGCCCCTTAGGACTTTTTAGATAGGGTCTCGTTACATAGTCCCTACTGGCTTGGAAGTTATGTAAACCAGGCCGGCCTTTAGTTCAGAGATCTACCTGGCTCTGTCTTCTGATTGCTGGGATTAAAGGCCATGCCACCAAGCCTGACAGGACTATTATCCTACTTTTCCACCTTCACCCCCCTCGGTCTCTCTATGTAGCCTTGGGTGGCTTGTAACTTACTATGTGAGCCAGGCTGGCTTTCAACTTGTAATGTTTTTTCCTGCCTCTGCCTGTTGCTTACTGGGATAACAGGTATGTGTCACTGTGCCTGATACCTTTGGGCCTTTGAGTTTCTTATACTCTTTGTTGATGTTTTTTTCCCCCCTCTTTTTAGTTTTAGCTCAAAAGAGAAGTTGAGTCAGTGCTGATAAGCCAGAAACAGGAAGCCAGAATAGCCTTCTGTCCACTTATATCTTGCTAAAGTAATAGAAGGTGGTGGCATAACCACTTATAATAACAACTAACTTTTAACTCTATTATCATTTGCCAAGTCCTTTTCACATTATGCAAATTATTAATCATGTCATCCTCATCTCATGAGATGGATTGTCAGCCCCCTCAGCTGGCGGGTTGAGATAAAGTCCTGGGAGATTTCATAATTGTCAAATCATATAGCCAATGGGTGCCATAGTCTAAACAGGTCTGCTTCCTTTGTTTTCATACTCTCTCCTCTCTGTGCAGGTGCTATATTTGTGGGATTCTGCTTCTCAACAGAGACATGATTGCTTTAGTTCTCTAGGGCCCCTCTGAGCCTACACCGTTTCCATGCTTTGGGGCACTTATAGGCAGTCTCATTTACATTAGTTAACCACCATGGGTCCAGCTTCATAAACACTTCTAATGCTAACTATGTGCCCTGAGAACTGGGATGATAGAGCTCTGCACAGGCTGCTGGCCGTGCTCTACACGATCAGTTTAGCTGTCAGAGCTCCTGAGCACCAGGCATGCCATTTCAAGCCCACTCTGCTGAAGCATCACAAGTTCTGTCCCTAGTTACCTGTTAGTTCCATGCACCCAAATGCCTACCCCTAATATGGGAGCCAAGAGGCTATTTGTGGGTCAGTGGGGCTGGTCTCCTGGAGGCTTGCTTCAGGGGCTAAGGTTAGGTCCCAAACATTGATAATGGGCCTAAAGGGCCTTGGTCAGGAATGGGGCTTGGAGGGAGAGAGTTAAGCCTTGGAAGCAGTAACAAGGCCTTCACTTCAGTTACTCTAATAAAGAATAGTATCTTTTCTTCCTTTCATTTTATTTTGTTTTTTTCTCTTTGTAACTCAGTGCTTTGTCCATGCTGGGTACCACTGAGCTACACACCCAGCCCTGGACCAGTGTTTTTATACTAGAGAAGAAGTGTCTTGAGGGTCTAGGCAGGACTCTGTATTGGGCTGTTGCTGGAAGTCTAAGTAGCCATAAGAGCTACAAGAGGTCTTCTTTCCCAGCCCTCAGGAATCCTTCTTAGTCTCTGACAGGCCCTCCTATATCAGAGACCCTTACGACAGAAACTGACTGCCATTTGCCTCCAGGGTGGAATCATGTGAAGAACTCTGCTCTGTGGTCACATCCTATGTCGTTACCATGCAATTCCAGCAGGTGATTAGATTCCTAGCACATAGAAAGCCGAAGGAGTTTTACACTGTACAGTAACCATCACCCCAGTTCTGCAACTGGCATCTCACCATATTTGCTTCATCAACTATTGTTCATCTATCTGGTTTTTGAGATGCATTTTAAAGTCTGTTTGTGTCAGCTGCACTGTCCATTTTCTGAAGCACTCAGCCCCCTAGGGATTCATCTTCCCTAGAAATAAGTCTGAATTTCAAGAGCCAATGAAGAAGGATGCTCTCTCACCAGAACAGAATGCTTTTGTCTGCAGAGAGGAGGGTTTCTGCTCAATTGGTAGCTGGGCAACCAGGGAGAAGGAAGGGAGTTGGGGTTTATGGTTTTGAGGCAGAAGTAAAAGCTTTGGAGCTATTATTTTCTCGAAGCATTTGTCTCTTCTATAGAAAATCATCACAAAGTACCATTGACTTAGTTAATAATTGGCTTCTAAAAATAAGCACCTTGTCAGCAGTGGTAGTCAGTGATCGCAAGGTCTTGGCAACAGTGAAGCAGAACTGGAGTGCTACAGGGTTGGTTGCAGGGGGTTGGGTAACCTCATCAGCTTGTACCTTTGCCATCTTGTGAGCTCATTGCTCTCCCTCTAGGCTTGTTACTCTGGAGGGTAAAGGGAGTTCTTGTGGCTTCTTTTGGATAGCTTTTCTTTTTTTCTTTTTGTTTGTTTTTAACTAGGAGAGTATGCACTGTACACTCAGAGCACTCCCTCTCTCCATCTGTCTCTTCTCTCTTTTTTCCTCCTTTCCTTACTCTGATCTTAAAACACCAGGAGCAGACAGATTTCTTCACTTCTGCCTCTGTCAAGTGTTGGTTTTCTAGATGGGAACTTAGCCACAGCTGGGCATGTCTAACCCAATCTCATCAGCCCCGCACGTCTTCACGGACCCATGGTAAAATAGAAATGCTTTCCTTACCAACCCCATCAGCTGGTTGCCCTTGGTGACTGCCATTTGAAAGGTGGTTCTGTTTGTTGCCTAATGGAGGAAGAAACATGATTGCCACCTGGTTAGCTTTCTGCCCTGTTTGAATCCAGTTTCACAGAGCAGCTTTGTTGCCTTGTTTTATATGGTTCTTTCTCAGCTAGGCCTAGCCATTCAAACTTTAAGAGCTGAACCATAATCAGAGGCAAACTAGAAGCAGCTTGTCAATTTTCTGTGTTTTTCCCATTGATGAAGGAAACTGAGATGCATGACTTTTGTAGGAGCCTGCTGACTTGGGGGCTCGGTTCCTGGGATATGCTATTGTCTTGATTTAGCCCAAAGGGACCTGTAGCACTGAAGGCAGCTGAATCACAGGGACCAGTTTGATGGCATGAGCTCAGCATGGTCATAGCCTGAATAAAGGTTTTTGGAAAGTAAGTGTATGTGTAAAGAGTGTTCTCCCTCTGACTCAGTACTTCCACTCTCTGGAGACTCTGCCATAGTGGAGTTCTAGGTCAAGGTCCAGAATTCTGTGCTCCACTTGGTTGGCTCACCCCACCAAGATGTGGTTGTGTTACAGTATTTATTATGATCAGAAGACATTTGTACTCAGTGGCATTCCTGTGCCGTTCACACGGTGCATGCACGAGAGTGTGTGTGTGTGTGTGTGTGTGTGTGTGTGTGTGTGTGTAGGACAAATGATAGCTTTTGTGAATTGTTTTTCTCTTTCCACTGTGGGTTCTGGGCACTGAACTCAGGGTGTCAGACTTGTGTGACCAGCACTTTACCCACTGAATCATAGTGTTGGCCCTAAATAGCTAATGTATCAAGTTTTTACTGTACTTTAAATGTTCTGGGTGCTTCATTTATATTAGTTTAGTCCTTATAACAGCCCATGATTATAGCAGTACCCTTATAATTATTCACAGCATTTCACAAGCTGCAGAACCTGTCTAGAGTCCACTAGATAGTAAGGGGCAGAATTAGTATTTAAACTTCTGACAGGTTGACTCTAGAGCCTGCACAGCCAGCACTATCTTATGCTCTCAGTGAAAAGGAAGGCTCTTTTCTTGACCACTCTATATACGTCATTTGTTTAAAGATGCTCACAGGCTTTTGCCTGGATGAAGCTGAAGGCTAATAATTTGTTAAGCAGATGTGTTGCATGTGAGACTTAATTTTTAAAAAATTTTAATAGTTAAGATCATAGAAACATTGTTACTAACTGGTCTGATATTCTTGTTCTTAGGATGGTGGGTCCTTGGATCAAGTTCTGAAGAAAGCTGGAAGAATTCCTGAGCAAATTTTAGGAAAAGTTAGCATTGCTGTGAGTATGTAGTAGTTTCTCTTCTAGAGTAACACATTTTAGGAAAAGTTAGCATTGCTGTATGTAGTGAAGAATTGAGAGAATATAGGTAAGAGAGGAAGGTAAGTCAATGAAGGAGTTTATTTCAAAAATAGTGTTTTCTTACTAGAAAATTTACCATGAAGGGTGACCTTGAACTTCTTTCTGCCCCTTCTGCTTCCCTAGCGCTGAGATGACAGGTATGCACCACCACACCAATTTCATGCTGTGCTGGGTCTTATTCACGCAGGGCAAGCACTTTGCCCTCTGAGCTAAATCTTTAGCCCTGACTTTATGTTAAAACCTGTGTCTGAAAAACAGGACGAGGTAACTTTGTTAGTAGCCAAACATAAAGGTCTTTAAAATTGGCAGTTTAGAAAAGAATCTTTCACAGGTGTTTTGAAAGCTTACATTAGCCACCCTTAGCTTAGGCTAACGGTAATGCTTTATAGGACGTGTGATGTGGCTGCTTACTAAGGCAGATATGTTTGTAGTGGAAATGTTTAAGAAGAGCCATTGTTTTTCTAAGCTAGTTCCATTTCAGTTTCCTTTCTTTTTACCTTCCTCTCTTCCAGGTGATAAAAGGCCTGACGTATCTTCGGGAGAAGCACAAGATTATGCACAGAGGTGAGAAAGGATTATCTGATGTTTCATTCTGAATTATAGCTAAAATCTGAAGGTTTTCACATCTATTTTAAATGTGTTTAGTTTTGTTTTGGAATTAAAGCCCTTTACTAAACTAGTCATAGTGATGCATGCCTTTAGTGTCAGCACTTGGAAGGCAGGGGCAGGTATATCTCTGTGCATTTGAGTCAGCCAGAGCAATATAGACTGATCCCTGTATAAAGCATTATATTACTAACATGTCCTTTTATGTAACCCTGGCTGACCTAGAACTGTGTAGACCAGGCTGGCCTTGAACTCACAGAGATCTGCCTGCCTCTGCCTCCTGGATGCTGGGATTAAAGGCGTGCACATCATGTATGTTTACTGCTGTATTCTTTGTTTTAAAAGAATTGTTTTTGTATGAATATGGGTACTGGTTGTAGCTGTCTTTAGGCACACTAGAAGAGGGCATTGGAATCCAGTGCAGATGGTTGTGAGCTACCATGTGGTTGCTGGGAAACTGAACTCAGGACCTCTGCAAGAGTAGTCAGTGCTCTTAACCACTGAGCCATCTCCAGCCTTGTTTGTTTTTGAGACAGGGTTTCTCTGTGCAGCCCTGGCTGCCCTGAAACTCGTCTTTTTGTAAGGCAATTTTTTGTCAGGCAGATTCTCTTTAGTGAGGGGAGTATGGACCTTACCAGCCACTTACACAGCAGGTTCCGGATGTACTTGATCCCAGGTAAAGCTGCACAGAAAGTCAGAGGACAACTTTCAAGTCAGTCCTGTCCTTAACACTTGCAGCTCCTTTGCCTGCTGAGCCATCTCTCCATCTCCCCGGCCTGAAGAATTTTAGTAGATGCCTTAATGCTTTCTTCTTTACAAGGTAGAGCAATGTGTGATCCAGTATTGTACATGTACAGTCTGGCCCCAGAAAGCAAGCTGGAGGTTTTTATTTGTTGTTGTTTTTCTTTTTTTTTTCTTTTCTTTTTTTTTTTTCTTTCTTTTTTCTTTCTTTCTTTTTTTTTTTTTTTTTTTTTTTTTTTTTTTGTGAGACAGGGTCTCAGTATGTAGCTCTGGCTGGCCTGGAAATTGTTTGCTTAAAATTCAGAGATTTGCCTGTCTCTGCCTCCCAAGTGCTGAGACTGAAGGTGTGCACTGTCACATCCACGCATAAGTTTTTAAGGGGGACACAGAGCTAAGTGCAAGTAGTGGTGGTGTGTGTATCCCTTGACTGCTGTCCTATTGATACACATTCTAGCTGAGCTCCTGAGGTCTAGGCTAGAAGTACATGAAAGTGGGGTTTTTCAGAGTTTTCAGTTCCTAGTCTCCTGTGAGTGCCAAGATTCTCCAGAACATCACAGGGTGCCAGCAAGAGCTTCCAACAAAAAGTTGTTAGCAAAATTCAGGATTTCAGCCTCTAAACTCTTCACTTGAGACTGTCATCCACCCATAAGCTGGATCTGAAGTGGCTCAGGTCTGGTTTGCCTTATTTTATAAGTGTTTCATAAGCTCTTGTATAATGTACTCATAGATGACTTTTGTCCCTTGTCAGGCACCATTCTGTCTATCAGGGTTTTTCTGACAGAATGTCAAGGTGGCCTCTGCTTCTCCCAGCCATCCCAGGCATCTGTTTGAGAATACCCTCTGCCTGTGTGTGCACAGGCATGTCTTTGCTCCTTGAGTTGTAGGAGGCTGCCTTCCTCCTGTCTCAGCTCTGGGTAAGCGCTTCAAGGGGACAATGGAGTACAAGGAGAGGAACCTTCTCTTGCCTCTGTCTAGCCTTTTAGCTGAGAAATTCAGTGGCCTGTTTTTTTGGTTAAAAATGTGAGTCTTATTCTCTCTGGAACTATCCTGTGGGCTAATCCCATAAGGATGACTTATGACTGCATATCTAGGCAGGACCAGATACTGGAAGAAGGAAGGTTTTCCTCCTTGGGAAGAGTCATTAAGGGTGAGGTATTTGAGGTAGCTTTGAAGTTGAAATCAAAATTGTACTTGTGATTGTGGCCTGGACAGGCTTTCTAGGTAGAGTGAGATTGACATATGGAGCCTGGAAACACTTGAGTCTTTCATACAGGAACTAAGTTTTCTAGAACAAAGGTACGGGTCAGGAACTAAAGTAAGAAGTGGTTCCTGTATTGGGAAGGAGGTTCCTGTGATTGAACCTGCTGGTCATGGAGAGCAGTGTCCTACCAACAACCCTAGAACCCTGGTTGCCAGTCTGTTAGAAGTAACATTCAGAGAGGAATCTCATGCCCAGAGAAACTGGTTTGAGATGAAAGTCTTACCTGGTTATTACTCTAGAGGTGATCTTATTAACTACTAGCAAAACAAGGGGGAAGACAGCTCTTAAGATCCAACACTGTGGAAAACGGTATAGTCATTCTCAGCTGGAAGCTAGAAACCATGTTAATTAGAGACATCTGTTGTGGTATTGTCTTCTGTACGGGAACAGCTGATTTCAAGTTTTCTGGAGGTAAATACTCACTGGCCCCACACAATACCTGCCCCAAGTGCCTGTCACCCAGTGATGGCTACAGCACTGAATCTCCTTGGAGTTGTTCCAAACTATGTCTTTCCCCAGCATCCTGTGTCTCCCCCCACCCCATAAAATCTCCAAAACAAACATTTAACATATAGTTCTAGACTCTTATGAGAAGGTAGTTCCTGCCCTCACAGAGGTTCTGGTCCAACTTGGAAGAAGCAAGACTGTAAAAGTTAGATTAAAGATTGATGGGTGAATTGACCCAAAGGGTTGGGATTTCCATTGAGACAGTGGGTTTCCTTTCACCCTGTCTGTAAAGGGCTAGGATTTTAGGAGCGTGATTGGCAGACAATGAGCTTCAGTTGGTTACTGGTTGCTCTCTGTATGGATCTAGACCAAGCAAGGACTGAATTCTGTCCTTAAATTGTTGTTGTCTCTTAAGTGTTTCTTTAAGGACTAGATCTCTTATCTCTAAACTGAGGAGGATTGGTAAGTGGCCTCTTGACCTCTGGTCTGGACTTTTTTATGATGCCTGACTTTGGTGGAGCCTATGTCCACATAGTGACATCACTAGTCATCATCCCCGCCCCAAACACCACTTAAGGCAAATAGATTTCCATGGGTCTGTCACCTTCTGCCTCTTATTTTCCTCCTCCTCCTACTGAGCAAATTAAGTTGAACATATCAAAATGGGTTTTTAGCCAATTTTCCTTAGTGTATGATTAGTATGCAAGTCCTAGTCTGGTCAACATAGAGCTGATTGGCTTTGAGGTAAGCCTGCTTTTCTTCTAAAGTAACAGGAATAGCACTTAATACAGGTGTCCTGTTGGGTTTTTGGTGTGTCTGTGTATGTCTCTCTGTGTTTTATTTGTTAACTTGACACAAGCTGGATTCATCTGGAAGGAGGGACTATTAAATGAGAAAATACCTCCATAAGATTGGCCTTTAGGTGGGAGACAGGGTTTTCCTGTGTGGTCCTGGCTGTCCTGGAACTCACTTTGTAGACCAGACTGACCTTGAACTCAGAGATTCCCCCGACTCTGCCTCCTGAATGTTGGGATTTTTGTCATGTAACTTCGTTGTGAATCCTCAGTTTCCATGTCAATGGAATGGGCCTGCTCTGCCAGATATTGCTTTAGAGTCATAGAAATGAGAAAAAAGGGAGTCAGGATTGGAGGGATTTCCTTTGCTGACCTCTTTTTCTTTTCTTCCTGGACCCTACTTACTGTGCTCATTGAATGTGACCTCTGTACATCCTGCTTTGGCTTTTCTTATATTCTGTTTCCAAAATATGTACTACTGCTCAGAATGGCATGTACGATAAGAAAGGAACCCTGGACTCTATTGTGTCAGTGATAGGATTTGTGTGCCCATTGCTGTCAGGCTGGGTGAACTGTGAGTTGGTGAGAGGATAGAACTTGAAAGCATTTTAAAACCTATTGTGTCTTGGATAGGAGAGAGTGAGCCCTTTAAATGTGTTTTGCTGGGCTTGGGCATGAAATCTTGAAAGTGGAGGGGATAAAAATAGTTGCTGGTTAGGACTGACAGGCTTTCCTCTGGGGCTCTGCCTGCTGCTTGTTAGCTATAACCAGGTGGAAGACACCTTGAAGGCCTCTTGCAGTCTGGAGGAGGTTAATGGGCTGGAGCTGAGGAAGCAGCAGCATGTGGTAACTAGAGTAGGTAGGGTTTCTCTCACACTTGGATTTCCAGGATTTCAGCCTGTCCCAAGGCAGATTGGTTCCCAGAAAGGCTCATTGCCACAGCCAACTAGAGCTTGCTGATAAGCCTCAAGGCAGGACTCCTGTGGTTTGTGTGAGCTCTGTAGTCAAGGCCCTGACTCTCGAGTTTGGCAAGAGTACTCCATTAGGAGTCTGGAATTCAAATCCCAAACTTCACTCTTAGGTTGCCCTGCTGTTATGACAGAGCTGTGGTTTTCATCTGCTCAGAGTTCCCAGTACCCTCACACTGCTTCTTCACGGAGCAAACACTCATTTGACAGATCTGGGCCTTTAGCTTTGGCTTGCCCAAACTGCTTGCCTGCCCCAGCTGTCCTCAGCTGTCCCAGCTACAGCCATTCTCTCTCAGGAAGTGGAACACAGAGAGAAACTAGGACCTTTCAGAGCACTCTAGGGAAAGTTGAGGTGGGAAAAAATTATATTTACAAGTAAAGGCTAGTTGAAGTCTTTAGGGTTCTAGGAGTTTTGTTTTGTTTATTTTTTTCTTTTAAATCTCTGCTGCTCAGTTCTGAGGTCTTGGGTAGCCAGAGGTAGCTCCATGAAAGCTATGAGTGGACTCATTTGAGTCAGCTCCTTTCTCCTTTCATTTCTCCATTTTAGGGTTGGTTCTTAATGCTCTAAGCATGCTGGGAAGGGAGTCAGTCATTTGAAACCTAAAGTTGCTATTTTTAAAAAATCTCCTTCGGAATTGGAAATGTAGCTCAGTTGGTAATGTTTGCCTACCATGCATGAAGCCCTGGATTTATCACCAGCACTGCTTAAACCTGGTGTGCTGGCCCACATCCTTAATCTAGGTATTTGGATGCAAGAGGATCAGCAGTTCAAGATCATCCTCAGCTAAATAGGAAGTTTGTAACCAGCCTGGATTCATGAGACCACCTCTTAAAAATAAATAACAACAAACACAATAGCTCGTTTGCCTTCAAAACAAATTTCAGTTCTCAATATCTAAGGTTCTGTTGCTTTTGGATACAGCCTTCATCATAAATGAGCCTGTCTGGCATTTATCCGTCTGTGTACCTCTGCTTGCTCCTCTCCAGGGCTCTTCCTTCTTCCTTCCATTTTCTCCTTCTACTCTCTTGGGCTTCCCAACCCACACCTGACTCTTGCCCTTCTCTTCCCCATTCCTTGATCAGTAAGTTACATCTTAGGGAGTACAGCTGAAGCGCCCCCCAACCCCCAGAAAAATAAAGGAGCCATAGAGTGAATTAATCCTCTGGAGGGCTTCGTTGCCTCTTTCAACCACCTGCCAGCCTTGCCAGCTAAGCAGCTGCCGTTAGGTGGGTGACACCAACTCTGTCTGAGCTATGGTGGTCATACCTGTGCACACTGTCTCTCTGGGATCACAGACTTGTAGATAATGACTGTACCCTGTTGATCATTGGGTAGTGCAAGAGTTCAATGTAGCATAAACAAATGGCCCCAAAGCACTTTATGTAGATCCCTTGTTTTAGCAGGTAGGAAATGTTTAGAAGCTAAACTTGCCATTATATGCTTTGAACCGTGGTTATTTTGGTGTCAAAAAAGAATACTTTATCCAGTTAGTTTTACATAAAACTAATTTTGTTTGTTTGTTTTGCTTTGCTAGATAAGTACTCTTTCACTGAGCTGAACCCTCTGCCCTACTCGCCCTACTCTTTGTTCTATTTTTTTTTTTTTTTTTTTTTTTTTGGAAGAAGATATTCCCCATTGCTAATGAGAATTGACCAGATGGGGCAGGAAAGGGAGTACTATTCTGTGTCCTATGGTTTCCTAGCATCTTGGGAGTCCAGTAGTTACCTCACACAGGATGCAGCTTGGCTTACCAGCACCTGACCCTGAAGGGTTGGGAGAGAACTAGCAGCTTAGGTAAGCTGTTGAGAAGTGCTGGGCCTCTCCTGTGACTCACACCTTTGAGGCTTCTGCTGGGACAGAGTGGGAGGAAGCTCAGGTAAATCCCATGTTGGGAAGGGGACTCAGAGGTACTAGACACCAGAGGGTGGGTAGAAAGGAAGACATTTCAATGCAGGGAACAGCAAAAGAGAGGTGAAGAGGCAGGACTTAATAACACACTGGAGTGGTTAGAGGCAGGCCATCCTGGATTAGAGCAAGGGAGATAAACACTGGAAAGTTTGCAAAGCCAGGAAAGGGGGCTTTGGTTGGACTGTGTTTCATAGCAAATGGGAGCCATAGCAGTCTCTGTATAGGGGCTATCCTGGTGGAGTTCTAGCTGTACAGGGTTGAGGGGAAAATCTGGGGGAGAGCAAGGGTGTAGGGAGAAGCTGGTAACTCTGGGAAGCTATACCAAAGTGCCCTTTGAGATTAGGAAATGAATTCATTCTGGCCTTGTTTGACATCTCACACTTTCTACTGCCAGAAAAGAGTTATCTGGGCTAACTAGGTGGGGGTTGGGTGAGGAGCATGCTCTGGCTGGTACTCTGGCAGCATACTCTGCTGTGCTAGGCCTCCTGGTCACCAGGAAGGGCTTCATGCAGTATATCTGGCTCTCAAGCCTAAAGAGTAAAGCCTCTCATTCTCTCTAGCCCATTAACCTCTGCAGATGGGTGGGTCTAGGAGGCTGAAGCTGGAGTTCAGAACCACATGAGAGAGAGCAGGGTTATGTAAGCTTGAGTGCAGATGCCTGCTTGCCATGTGAATAGAAATCAGATGCAAAACGGCTAGAGGCAGCTCAGCCTCAGAGAGCAGGAGCTGCAGCCTGGAGGGAGACAAGCAGCAGCACTAGAGAATGCAGCTATCATGGAGGGGATGCTCTGGGCTGAGAAGGTCAAAGTACCTACCTCTGAGGATGGTGTGTGTGTAGTTTATTTGTGGATGAGGTCTGCACTCTGACGTGAGCTACCCTGGTCAGAGAAGCCAGAATTTGGTAACAAGTACTTGTAGCAAAGGTGGTAGGACTCCAGCCAGTGTTCCTCTTCTTGTGTCAGGTCGTACATGAAAGGCCCTGGAAACATTTGGGATGGGTGAGGGGCCATGGGGAGAAGACTCATGTTAGATTTAGAGGGCCTCTACCAGCCATACAGGCACATCTCACCCTTGCCTCTTCCTAAGTTGCTCCCATATCCAGAACTTGTAACCTCCAAGGTCTGTTCTGCATACTGTAGGACAAGGACAAGGGCCTCTTGTAAGCCGCTGTTGGAGAAAGAACAGCTGGTCCCCTCACCACCCACCTAGTGTTAAAGTAGTTCTCCAGTGGAGGACCGTGCAGATGTGCCCCTGCTCTCACCTTACTGTATACCAAAGACTACCTAGTGTTGTACATGTACTCACTGGTTGACTTATCTCCTAACACCAGTAGCACTTGCATTGGATGTTACTGGGAACTTGGCAGCACGCCCCTGCTCTTTCATAGTATTGCAGGGTAGCTGTGTGAAGCAAGTGCTCAGTAACCAGTAGGTACAAGCTGCTGAGGAGTGTGGTCATGGGATGCTAGACAGAGAGCAGTTTTTGCCCTGTTACCTTGAATAAACCCTGGACCCTTAGCTCTGTATTGGAAGTGAATTGGAATCTGATACATTTATTCCTCCCAGTGCCTGAATGATCTCTGAGGGTCTCTGTGGGAGGTGGAGTTGTAGAGAGGTTTCTGGTTCCATAGAAATGCTAGACCTGGATCCACTTCCAGTGCTTGTGAGCAATAGTGAGGGCTGGGGCTTGAAGAGGTCACACTATGGTGCTGAGTGTAGATATGCTCATTCAGCGGGGTTTGTGATGACTCAGGGTTTACCAAGGTAAGACAGACTCTGAGAACTCTTCTTGCCTTGTGAAGCTGGTGTGAAGTTAGACCGAAGATGATATGGGCTCAGATATGGGCTAGCCAGCTCAGGGGAAGGGCCAACTGGAATATTTTAGGGCTGTAGCCCTGTTTAAGAATGAGCAAGTAATCCAGGCAGTGCTAACGAATGTCTTTAATCCTAACACTCAGAAGGTAGAAACAGGTGGATCTCTGAGTTTGAGGCCAGTCTGGTCTACAGAGTGAGTTCCAAAAAGTAGTTTTGAAAACTGCCTTGGAAAACTTTTAAAAAGAATAAATAACTTAGCTGGGTTTGGTGGCATGCACCTGTGATCCCAGTACTGGAAGCTGAGGAAGCAGGATCTTAAAGCCTTATATTCCTTTTAAATCTTATCAGTAGTTACACTGTGTCTTGATAGTAGGGTACCTGAAGTAACAGCCTTTGAATTTTCCTCCTCCTCTTCCTTCTCTTACCCCTCTTCTTCCTTCTCTTTTTTCTGCTTCTTTTGGTCTGTAGAGACAGGGTTTCTCTGAAGCCCTGTGAACTAGCTCTGTAGATCAGGCTAACCTTGAACTCAAAGGTCCACCTGCCTTTGCCTCCCAATATCAATGTGCCCTGTTCCAGACTTTGACATTTTGACTGGTGATGATAGCTGACTCCTTCCAGGTCTGAATCCTCAGAGAGTAGCCCTCTAGTATCTACTACCTTTGGAGTTTGCAGGTCACAGGTTGCCTGTGATAGGGCATGTGGTGTGATCTAGACAGCACTGATCTTTCCTTTCTCCAAACCACCCTGCATTATGTCATTTCTTGTTTTCTCTTCACAGATGTCAAGCCTTCCAACATTCTAGTGAACTCACGTGGGGAGATCAAACTCTGTGATTTTGGGGTCAGCGGGCAGCTAATTGACTCCATGGCCAACTCCTTCGTGGGCACAAGGTCCTACATGTCGGTATGAACTCAAGTTCCCTTTCTCTGGTGTTTCTGCAGGCTTCATTCTTAGAGTCAGCAGCCATATGTTATGGACCCTGGAGCCATACATTTGCACTGTATGGTGATAGATAGGGCTTGAGAAATGAGGGATGAGTCACATTGGGCCTCTCAGGGAAAGCAAGTGTCTTCCTTTCAAAAAAGTTCACATGTAATTGGGGTCTCAGGCACTGCAAGAGATTGTGCTGTCTTAGCTCCAGAGTCTGGCTTCCATTCTGAAGAGACTTGAGAATGTTCTGATATCTTATCTGATTGTCAGACCCTTAAGCCCAAGAGACCTGGACACATCCCACCTGGCTTACTGCTAGAGAATATGTTTGAAATCCTTTCCTCCCTATTTACTGAATGTCTCTGGGTCATTTACCTGCCTGGTCTCCAGCTCCTGCTTAGAGTCCACTCTGGTAGTCTTCTCTCCAGAGCCCAACTCTCCTTGCTTCCATGTCACTTGATTACTGTGTGCAGCTATCCCATTGCCCATGGTCATGCCATCATGGAGTCTTCCCCCTTCTTGTGTCACAAGCTTCAGCCCAGGTGTCTTTCCTAGGGTCTGGCTCATTAAGGGTGTTAGGAATGCTGGTGAGTGGGTGATGTGGGGTTGACTGAATGATAGTCCTTTCCTAAGTGTAGCAGGGAAAGTGCTTCAGAGGCAGTGCACAGGAGGATGAGAGTAAATGTCCAACTCCACATTGCTCCCTGCTGGTCTGCACCTCCACGATGTCTAGCTACTGTCAGTATCACAGTACCCCCCCCCCCCGCCTTAGTATCTATAGGGAAGTTCTAATGCATACCCCTGGCCCCTGGAACTCCACTGGCTACAGGGAAGTTCTGCTGTTAGCTGATTTCTTCTTCTGTAGATGGGGAGGCACCCGGGACCACACAGTTGTCAACTCTCAAGTTCATTAGGTCTTGGAACTTACTGATCCATAATTTGGTCGCTGGGTTTTTGTTCGTTATGTGGTCAGTTTTAAAATAGTCCATATTAGAATTGGTGGAACATTTCATGGGAGAAGCTAGTTGGTGTCTAAATAAATGCAGAATGATCACAGTGAAGGTTTTTCTAGGCCCCTGAAATAAATGTCTGATGAACTAATGCTCAGTGTGCAGAAGGACTGTGCTGTTCCCTCCCTGCTGCTCCCCACCTTTGTCAGCGCAATCGTGTAGAGTTCTGCCTTTCTGACGGTTTTTATTTCACTTGGTTCCTGCTGTGACACTAGAAAGTAGAATGGAAATTTGTTGTCATCACTATTACCAGTTAGCAGCAGTGATTTCTGTATATAAAAATTCCCATTTTATAGATACAGAGCTCAGATGCTGCCAGCTGAGGCAGGGTCCAGGGAAAGTGGAGCAGTCCGGAGCTATAGTAAGTGGCTAGAGGAACTCTTAACTGTGTGAGGTGTCAGAGTAAGGGACACCAGAAGGTACAAGCACAGAAAGCCATCCCAGAAGCCTGCCTAGAGTAAGAAATGTAACATCTATCTCCCCCATAGCCCGAGAGACTCCAGGGGACTCACTACTCTGTGCAGTCGGACATCTGGAGCATGGGGCTCTCTCTGGTGGAGATGGCAGTTGGGAGATACCCCATTCCTCCTCCTGATGCCAAGGAGCTGGAGCTACTGTTTGGATGCCAGGTGGAAGGGGATGCAGCCGAAACGCCACCCAGGCCAAGGACTCCTGGGAGGCCCCTCAGCTGTGAGTGACTTGCTGTCCCCAGTGAGGGCTGGGGGTGGGAGTGGGGGTCCCTTACTTTAAGGGAATTCTAGGTAGCTGCTTGTCTTTGGTTGTCAGGCTGGGTCCTGTGGGAGTAGCAGGGGTACTTGGGTGGGTGTAGAAAACTATTGTTCTTGCCAACAACACCCACTATTGAATACTTGGCTGTGATCAAGGTACTATGCTTAGAACTTAAAAATATTAGTCTGCTTTTTAATAATGCAGATTTGTTTTTAAATTATGAGTCATATAACATAAAATCTACATGTTTAAGTATACATTATATAGTTAAGTGGTTTGTAGTATATACTTCTCCGTTGTACAGCCGCCACCACCACAATCTCTTCCCAGAACATTTTTATCACCTCAGAGCGTCCCCTCCCCCTAGCCCATCCCTGGCAACCACTGTTCAACTCACTTCCTGTCTCCATGGATCTGCTTAGTATGTTGTAATGTTGAAAGCAGTTTGCTAATGAGCACTGCTGTAATCTCTGCTTTAGAGAAGAAGCAGGCACAGAATACATCAACTTCTAAGAAGTGGCCAATCTGACTGTGAAACATAAACTTTGTAGTAGCACAAGCTTCTGAGTGATGTACACTGATACCTGGTGCTTGGGGAGTGTTCTTTCACAGCCTTTTTCATTTTTTTGGGGGGGTGTGGTAATTTTTTTGAGGCACAATGTAACTGTTAAAGTGATTAAACTTTCTATGTGGAGGCCAGCGTGGCCTCAGCTTTCAGAACTTGCTCCTTACCTTTGCCTCCTGAGTGCTGGAGTTAAACACCTGTTCCACCGCACCTGGCTAGCCTTCTCATTTTCTTTTTTTAAGATTTAAAAAATTTTTTATTTATATGAAACACTGTAGCTGTCTTCAGACATACCAGAAGAGGGCATCTGATCCTATTGCAAATGGTCGTGAGTCACCATGTGGTTGCGCTAGCCTTCTCATTTTTATGTGACTTCTGCTGGGTGTGCCCACCTGACCAGGGATATCTGGCCTTTATCCTGATGACACCCATGTGGCTGAATGGTAGAGGCACCAGTGTTGATAACCAACCATAGGAGGGACTTGCTTGTGGTTTTGGGGTAGGAAAGGAAGAAATCCATGCTCAGGGAGAATTAAAAACAAGTTAATTTAAGTGTGGTTTAGTGGTAGAGCTTGCCCCACACTTGGGAGGCTGTGGGCTCTACTTACACAGTGCATAAAAGCCAAGCCCAAATATAGCCCTGTGCTCAATTAGTTCTCATGTCATCGGCTGCTCTGTAAATGTAAGGATAGGAAGATGCATTGTAATTTGTTTCTCTTTCCAAAGCCCTGCACTTTGACTCAGTGGTCAGTCATTTGCCTGAGGTCACATTTCTAAGATAATTCTGAGCCCAGATTCATAGCTGGACCTTTTGGATTCCCTCCATGTTTAGGCCCTTGTACAAAGTGGATTTTTATGATCCATGCTCTACCCCTTGACTCTTATTGACAAGTAGCCTCTTGTCTGTATCTATAAAGTGTTTTCTTTTTCTCCTTTATAATCTGCAGCATATGGAATGGACAGCCGACCTCCCATGGCAATTTTTGAGTTGTTGGATTACATTGTCAATGAGGTAAGTGCTGCCAGGTTTCCTTGACTTTGGTGTTTACTCTACATAAGAAATTAAGTGTAGAGCTGGAGAAATGGCTCAGTGGTTAAGAGCACTGACTGCTCTTCCAGAAGTTCTGAGTTCAAATCCCAGCAACCACATGGTGGCTCATCTATAATGGGATCTGATGCTCTCCTCTTTTGTGTCTTAAGACAGTTACAGTACTCATAAAATAATTTTTTAAAAAAAGTAAAAGAAAGTAGAGGGGTGGTGGTGGCACACGCTTTTAATCCCAGCACTTGGGAGGCAGAGGCAGGTGGGTCTCCAAGTTCAAGGCCAGCCTGGTCTACAGAGTTCCAAGACAGCCATACTACACAGAGAAACCCTGTCTATAAAAAAAAAAGAAACAAAAAAAGCAAGTAGTTCTGGGCTGGTGAGCTGACTCAGTGGTTAAGCATAATGGCTACTCTTACAGAGAACCTGGGTTCAATTCCTAGCACCCATATTACAGTTCACAGTCATCTGTAACTCCAGATCTAAGGAATCTGATACCCTACTGTGGGCACTTCATGCACATGGTGCATAAATAAAAATTTGGGAAAAAAACCTATACACAAAATAAAATGGGAGAGGAAAACCAGGAAAAGGTAAAATGACAAGGGGGAAAAATCCACTAGTTATGTGTGTTGGTGCACACCTGTGATTCCAACACTTAGACTGAGACTGCAGAGTTCCAAAGCCGGAGGCAGGCCTGTACTACATAGTAAGATCCCTTTTTCAAAAGGTGGGGTGGGAGGAAAACTATGGGTGAGTTGTTCATACGGTGTAGTCCTCAGGGTGCCTGAGCTTTGTTCTTGGAAGTGTCAGCTCAGATTCCCTTCTTCTCCTAAGATTAGGAGCCTCCCATTCACCCACTGATGTTTGCCTGTGTTCCTTTACTAAACTGTCCAGTGCATGTACAAACATCTGAGAACAGGAGGTGTGAGGTGGAGTAAGTGGGGTGGACAGGTGGAGCTCCTAGTCTCTCATGGCATGGTGGAGGTGGGCTAGTGAGTGGAGAACTAACTGCAACATACAGACTTGGGCTATGGTTTTAAGTGCTGTTAAGAAGCTGTGACTCTAGAAGGAGATGAGGAATATTTATTATCAGTTCTGTGAAAGAAGCAAATTACTTTTGGATTACTTCCTATAATCACAACACCTTGGAGGCTAAGGGAATTCTGGCTAGGCTGCACTGTAGAATGAGACAGTTTCAGCGTAAGAGGTGGGGGTGTTTTTTGAGAAAAAAATCTTTTTTAGTGTATTATGCCTATTGTAAGTGATTTAAAAATGTCAAACTCTTGTTTGATTTTAATATGAAGAACCATACCACTTGTGACATTTATGTATAAGTAAGTTTACATTAAGGAAGGATGACACTTGCCCCAATCTTTGCTTAAGTATAGGCAGGAGCAGTACAGGGGTGTGAGAGGAAGCCCACTGGGCCAGCACTGCAGCAGGAACAGCCTTGGCAATTGATGAAAAGGGGTTAGTGCTGACATGTTTCAGAGGCAGCACTGGGCTCAGATAAGACCACCACCCATCCTTGACTTCAGAAAGTTACAGGCAATCTTTTTGTATCCTCTTCTGAAAACAGACCCTTAAAAGCACAAGTGGTCCTGTTGTTTGTCACAAACTTATCTGGGAATAATCCTTGTCACTGTAGAGGTTATAAACCAGTAAGTGCTTTTCTTCCAAAGAGCTGTTTACTTCTCTACTAGTGCAGAGCAAGGGACAAGGCAGAGAAGTGCAGGCTTGAGGGGTTCATCAGTGGGAGGTCCGTTAGGGAGGCTGCCTGGACCACCCCTGCAGGTCTGCACACTGCTTTGCCCACAAGTGCTTACAATCTGTTCTCACTCTGTTCTTAAAGCCAGCTGAGGTGGGCGAAACTGTCTTTGCCCTCTTTACATAGGTAAGGAAACTGAGGCTCCAGGGTGGGCAGTAGCTCGCATCTTTTCCCCAGTGCTTTCTTTTACCTGCCTCTTTCCATTCCCTGACGCTAAGAGCCTTTGCTAGCACCCAGTCCTTTCTTGCCTGCCCGCTCCTGCTCATGAGGAACAGACCCTGGCATCTGGAAGCCAGCTGTTTTCTCTTGAATATTCCACACACCCTTCTCAGCAGCTGGGACAGTCTGCAGTGTGGGGCTTGTCCTACAAGATTGGGCCACTGTTTTACAGTCTGTGTTGCAGCTGACCTCAAATTAACTAAGTGTTCAGGGTGAGAGGGAGGGCTTGCTGGGCTTTTTAGTAAGGGGCTTGTGTTTGGTTGTTTCTGCAGTGCTGGAAATCAAACCTATGCCTCATGCATGCTGTGGAAGCTCTACCACGGAACTGAGCCATTCCTGCAGAGCCAGTGCTGTTCCACTTGTTTACATAGGGTCTCATTATATGGCCTGGATTAGTCTCAAATGCCTCAGCCCCCAGGTGCTGGGAATATAAACAGGCACTACCCAACTGGTCTTTCCCTTTTCTATTTGAGACAGGGTCTCCCTATAAGGCCTGGTTGGAACTCACTATAGACCAGGCTGGCTTAGAACTCATATTCATCTACCTCTGCCTCTGGAATGCTTGGGCTGGTATTTCATTAGAGCAGCAACATTTTAGGTATATCTCAAGTACTGCTCCTCCCAAGAAAGCTACTGACGCACAGGTCATGTAAACTGACAGATCTTCTAGAGCTACTCTCAGGATCCGTGTGCTGTATGTGGGCAGTGTTCATCTGCACGCAGCCTCTGTCAGTTAATGTTTTAGTTGCCTTTGACTCTCCAGGGTTCAGAAAGGAGGTTTTTGTGGTGTATGGGAGTTCTGTCAGGCCTGAGTGGTACTTTCTGGTTTGTGCATCCCTGGAGGTAACTGCTAGTGGCACCTCTAGGCCAGCCAGCACTCTCACACCACTCTTACTCTACATCTGAGTATCTTCACTCGGGTCCAGAGCTAAAACGTAACCCTCTTCTGGAGGAGAGTGAATAGACTGAGGGGAACATGGTTTGTTCTGTCATCAGAGTGGTAGAATACTTAAGTGGTCCCAACAAGGTGAGCCAGGAGGAGCTACAGTTCCCAAGGTCATTTTCCTGGAACTGATGAGGGCAGCAGTGGCCAGAGGTATGGGTATGACGGGGGACGGGGGTGATGGAGCAGGAATCAAGATTGTCTCACATGCTGACATGTTTACAGCCTCCTCCAAAACTGCCCAGTGGAGTATTCAGTCTGGAATTTCAGGATTTTGTGAATAAATGGTAAGTTTGTGTCATGTTCTAATACCCCTAGCCTTACCCTATCCCCTCTCGATTAACCCTGGCTGCTGCCATACCCCTTGTAATGCTGGGATTGTGAGTATCTGATCCTGGGTGCTATTCTCCCCTGAATTTCAGGGATCATCCTGTTGCTTTCTGACCTTGATTTAACTCAGCAACACTTGCATGTTTAGGCATAATGATGGTGTGCCTATAATGGAGAATGAGCAAGGTTCAGGCACTGTTCTTCCACCTTCATGAGGGGCAGGCATACAAACATAAGGAGTGTGACTGGGAAGCAGCACTCCTAACATTATCTTTTTTTTTTTTTCCAGCTTAATAAAGAACCCTGCAGAGAGAGCAGATCTGAAGCAGCTCATGGTGGGTCTTCCAGAGCCTGTTCATCTGAACTGTTTTTTCTGCCTTTCCCTACTCCTTAGACTTAAGTCAGGTTTGGGGCTTCACAGTGCCAGGCATCAATTTTCTCTGTCCTCCTTAGAGTTAGTTACAGGGGAACCTGGAGTGCAGTCAGGGAGGGGCCAGCCCATACCTTTCCTGAAGACAGCACCCCCTACCCCACCCCCAGCTAGTTCCGACTGGTTCGCCTCATATTTCCAGTATCCTGAGTTACTCTCCAGCTGGTTCTAGTTTGATGGCAGGGACACAGGCATGTGATACTGTGAGATTCAGACAACTCCATGCCCTGTGCAGCCTTGAGTGTGGTGTACCTTCTAACAAGTTGCCCCAGGGCCTCGAAGCTTGTATGTGTGGCAGACGGGATCTTTGGGCTGCAGCTGGCCTACTTGCTGCTCAAGGGTGAGCATTAGAGGCATCTTCTGAGTGGTGCCCAGGCCACCTTGCTTTTTCTTCATTTTCAACAGCATTCCTTTCCTTGCTTCCTGCACAGGTACATGCTTTCATCAAACGATCTGATGCCGAGGAAGTAGATTTCGCAGGCTGGCTCTGCTCCACCATTGGGCTTAACCAGCCCAGCACACCAACCCACGCTGCCAGCATCTGAGCCTTTGGGAAGCAGCAAAGAGGAATCCTCTGCCCAGTGGCATGCCATGTTGCTTTCAGGCCTCTCCCATGCTTGTCTATGTTCAGATGTACATCTCATCTGTGACAAAGGATGAAGAATACAGCATGTGCCAAACCATACTTGTGTCATTTTTAATCAGTCTTTATCACTATGGTTACTCCCCTAAGTGGATTGGCTTTGTGCTTGGGGCTATTTGTCTGTTCATCAAACACATGCCAGGCTGAGCTACAGTGAAACCCTGGTGACCTAGATGGTCGTTCTTACTGATGTTTGCACTGCTGTTCATCGTGACTCACTAGCTTGGCTGCCTGTATTGTCAGGATTCTTGGACCCTTGGTACTTCACTCTTGCTGGTGACCTCTCAGTCTGAGGAGAGGGAGCCTCAGGAGACCCTTCACAGGCAGTGCATGCATGGAAAGCATGCTTTGCTGCTACTGAAATGAGCATCAGAATGTGTACATCATGGTATTTTTGTTGTTGTTTTTTTTTTTTTTTTTTTTTGCTTTTGGTATAGAACTCAGCAATTCCCATCCTTCCCATCCCCCCATTGCCCCCCCCCCCCCCAAAATCTAACCAGAGCCCATCACTGCCATGCTAGCTGGAGCTTCAGTCTGTCTACTGTGGTGATTTTTAGACTTCCGGTTGTATTTCTATATTTATTTTTAAATATACTGTGTGGGATACTTAGTGGTGTATGTCTCTTGAATTTGAATTAGTGTTTCTAAATTGGTGGTTATTTTGAATGTCACAAATGGATTAAGGCATCATTGTATGAAGAGTTCTATCTTTCTTCCAGTCTAAGTACCAATGCTATTGTAAACAACGTGTATAGTGCCTACAAATTGTATGAAAAACCCTTTTAACCACTTTAATCAAGATGTTTATCAAATCTAATCTCCTATTCTAATAAAAATACTATCAAGTAAAAATAAAAAGGACAAAAGAGATTTCTGCTTTTGTGACACACCTGTCAATTTTTCTAGACTACAGGAAATAAAATGATAGTGGTGGTTTAACAAGGCATGGTTCCTATAGGCTCAATGCTTGGCCCATAGGGGAGTGGCACTTGTTGGAGGAAGTGTGCCATTGTCGGGGTGAGCTTTTACGGCTCTTAAATGTCCCAGCTATGCCCAGTGTCAACACAGCCTTTGGATCAAGAGGTAGAACTCTTGGCTCCTTCAGCACTGTGTCTTCCTGCATGATGCCATGCTTCCCACCATGATAATGGACTAACACTGTAAGCCAGCCCCAAGTAAATGTTTTGAGTTGTGATGGTCATGGTATCTCTT
Organism: Micromys minutus; assembly: GCF_963924665.1. Lineage (NCBI taxonomy): Eukaryota > Metazoa > Chordata > Mammalia > Rodentia > Muridae > Micromys > Micromys minutus. Next base: position 54,366,148 of record NC_137985.1, on the reverse strand, counting down.
CACAGCAATGAAAAGCCAAAAATTGAGGTAGGGGAAAGTAGAGACAGGAACACAGCTGGAAGACATAAGTACTCTACTGTCTTATGAGGGTTTCTGTTCTGATATGAACACTCTGACCAGAAGCAGAGAGGAAGTGGCTTATTTCAGCTTATGGCTTGTCCACCATCCAGGGAACCACAGGAACCTAGAGGCAGAAACTGAAGCAGGAGGTCATGGAGGAACCCTGCTTACAGGCTTGCTTGGCATGCTTGCAGAACCTTTCTCACACCACTCAGGGGTGACACTGCCCACAGTAAGCTGGGCCCTCCCACGTCAATCTTCATTTAAGAAAATGCATCACAGGCTTCCCTGTCGGCTAATCTGATGGGGGCAGTTTCCCAATTGAGGTTCTTCTGAAATTACTCTACCTTGTGTTGACAGAAAAAACTAGCCAAAAATATGAGCAAGAGCATACTAGATTTTATTCCCAGTCCTTGGGAGGCAGGATTGGATGGATCTGAGTTTGAGGGTGGCCTTTGTACCAACTCTTCTTACCCACAATTCAATAGTGATCCCTACCACCTTCTTAGGACCTGTGAGTAGTCTCTTTACACAAGGGAAAAACTGTAGGGTTTCTATCGCTGTGACAAAACACCCTGGCCAAAGCAACTTTGGGAGGAAAGGGATTGGCTTGCATCTGACTCAGTCTACTGAAGGAAACCAAGACAGGCATTCAAACTCGGTGGGAACCCAGAAGCTAATCTAATGCAAAAGGCAATGGAGCAATGCTGTTTACTGGTTTAAGTATAGCATCCAGGTCTGCCCTCCCACCTCAATAAGAAAACGCCCTAAAGGTTTTCCTAAAGCCCAGTCTTAAAGAGGCAGTTCCTTGGTTGAGGACCATCAAGCTAAATAAACCTAGCTAGCACAGCGGTGTTGAGAACCTGCCTGAGCAAAATCATAAGCGATTTCTCACAGAACATTTCTTATTTCGTGTAGCAGGGCCTGCCTGCAGTTTCAGTGGCCACACTCTCAAAAGGTCCTGGTGTGAGAGCCCTCACCGTGGTCTGGTACTCTGCTGGGAAATGGTTTCACTATTAGAGTTAACTACACCTTCCAGAGAGAGGTACTAGCAGTGATGGTTGTCATGCTTGTGAAGGTAGCTTGTGAAGCCAGAAAAACAAGACGCAGAGCCTAGGAATATTCTTACTCCTGAGAGTACTGCTGTGCTACTGCGAGGAGCATGGCACACTAGAAAGCGGGTACCGCAGAAACATCTGTGACCCCAGCTTTGAGAGATTAAGCCTTAATATACACATGTGCTTACACATGCTCATACACCAGCGGCAGTCATGTGCAGGTGACATGGTTCTCTGGAATTGCTGCCAAGCTTGACAACCTAAGTACAATCCTTGGAACTCACATGGCAGAAGAACCAACTTCTGTAAGCTGTCCTCTGATCTCCATATGCACATAGTGGTACAGGCGTCCACACATACAAGCACACGCAAAATAAAAAGGCCAACTCATTGATATCCCTTGGTTTCTTCTTTGGGAGAACATCTTACACAAGACCAGTGTATATATGGTGTTGTGTAAGGGAGCTGTCAGGACAGGGAGTATATGATATATTTGGTGTGTGTTGAGGTGTGCTAATGGCTAGAGGTTGCTGGCAGTTTTCTTCTTTTTGAGACAGGTTCTATGTAGTCAGGCTGTCGAGTTTGCTGTGTGGACCATCACACTGGCTTGACATCCTGCCTCTGCCTCCCCGTCACACATCTCATGTGACTGAATCTAGGTCAATTTGTATAGTGTTTGCCTTTTACAGAAAAGAAAAAAAAAAAAGATGGAATAGAGACTAGTTGATCTCACTTAGCCTAATACTCCAGTGACTGATGGTAGGACTTTGCATGTGTTTTGTTTTGGCTTTAGTCCAGGTTGGCTTCACAGCAGTTGGCAGTCCTTCTCACGAGAGCGTCCCAAAGCCTGTGGTTATAGGTGAGTAAATGACAAAGTTAGCTAAAACTCTTTATCTTATCATGATCTTTTACATAACAATCAAACTTTTTTCTTTTGCAGCTTTCTAAGTAAACCTTTCCAACATGTGCGGAGATTGAGCGGTGTGCTTGCATCATCACTGTTCTTCTTTTCAGACAGGATCTCTAGTGGCTAGATGGGCTGGCCAGTGTGCTCCAGGGATCTGCTGGTCTTCCTATCCCCAGTGCTGGGGTTCTGGGCATGTGACAGACTTAAGTTCTGGGGCTCCAAACTTAAGTCTTCACATTTGCATGCAGTTACTTTGTCAACTGAGCCTCTTCCATTCATGAGTGTATCTTTCATAGGCCTTGCATGACAACTTTGAAGAGATGAAGTGCCCAAGACTTGGTCTGTATAACTAACCCTAGCCCTTGTCCCCCCTTTAGGAATCAGATTCTTCCTCCTCCTCTTCTTCCTCCTCCTCTTCTTCCATTGGGCTCCTTGTGCTCAGCTTCAGTGTGGTTTGATTGATTGACGCTTCATTGTCTACATGCGGTGACATCTGTGAAAAATAACAGCATTAGGATTACTGTGAAGAAACTGAGCCTCAGAACAGCAAATTCTTTAAAACCAAATCTCATTTATGGGGTTAGAGAAATGATTAGCAGTTAAGGTACTTGTTGGATTCGAGGTAATGGTGGTGTACACCTCTAATCCCAGCACTCAGGAGGTAGAAGCAGGTGAATCTCTGTGACTCAGGACAGCCAGGACTACACAGAGAAACCCTGTCTAGAAAAACAAGAGTACTTGTTTCTTTTCCACAAAGATCCAAGTTTAAGTCCTAACATTCACACTGGATAGCTCACAAGCCCCAACTCTAGGGTATCTGATACTTCCAGGACACTAGTATACATTCACACTCACCTATAAACATATCTGTAAAGGTAAAAAAAAAAAAGTTCAATTTTAGGTTCATATTTTTATGAATCAAAGTACACTTTCCTCCTTCTTTTTTCTCCCATTACTGAAAATGGGTACAAATAATGCTTCATGTTTACTAACATGTTAGCTGACCTACCTACCACGTTCTTTTAGAAACTATCAACAAAGTAATTGTGTAGACTACATAGCTTATAAAGAATTTTCAAAATATAGTATATTGGGGGAAGACTATCAGAAGAAGACTAGCCTGGTACTTCAAAGCAAGCCTTACCACCTCTACCACAGCAACCCTTGCTGGTTTCTTGGGTTTCGTTTGAGCAACTGGAAAGGATGGAGTAATCTGAGATGTGGGCAGGCTGGGCATATAGTGTACACTAGAAGAGTAGAGGCTGCCCAAATTTGACAAAATATAAAAGACAAGCTATTGCCTGGAAGGTTACTGTAGATTAGCTAATTACTGAACTACAAACTATGAGGGGCTGGAGATGCAGCTCACTGGTAGGGTTACTTGCTTACCTTGTATGAGACCCCAGGTTTAATGTACAATAAATTTGCTCTTGCCCCCAAACATCTAAATCTCACTTCCCAGAGTACTTTGGACTTGGTAATACTGTGCTATACAGCATTTGCCTGCCCAAGGAGCAAGGGTACAATGTCTGGAAACCTGTACTTGACTAAACTTACATCACATAGCTGTTTAGGTGCAGGCTGAGAAGACAGTGTCTCAGTCCTTCCTCGAGAACTTATCATTGACTGGAGGGCCAATTCCTCAACCTAGGAAAGAAAAGTCAAAGACATTTCACTGAGTATTCTGCTGGGTTACCACAGTGAATTCTACTAGATGCCGCACAGGCTGACATCGTGAGAAAGAACTGCTTATAATCCCTGAACTGCTCTAGAAAGGGCAGGGGGAGTGTCACCTCTTCCTACCTTTTTCTTTCTCCAAGTCAGGGTCTTACTTTGTAATGTTGGCTGTACTACAATTTGATAAGCAGACCAAGTTGGCCTTGATTTACAGATATCCACCTGCCACTGCCTCCAAAGTGCTGAGGTTAAAGGCCTGTGCCACTACCCTGGGTTAGAAATGTAGGTGGCAAGGTGATCATAAGTTTAAAGCCAACCTGAGCTACACACTAGGTTCAAGGCATGCCTGGGTTACACAGAGACCACTTCTCCCCATCCCTCACCTTCACCCCAGGAGACAGCTGGTTCCACAGACATAGATGGATGTTCTAAGCTTGAGTTTGTCTATTCATCAATGAGAAAGTGAAGGCAGAGGATAAAAATGCACGTGTTTCCTGGAGCACCAGGGTACCTGCGTTTGGGAGGTCATCTTTAACACACAATTATTAGGTGCTTGTAAGAGGTACTGTTGCAATAAGTGTGGGCCATTTATAAATGCCCTGAGAAAAGCTACATATCGTTTTTTATACACAAGTGTACACATTCAGTTTATAAAGCATTTCTGTTATCCTCACTCACTTACATTTAAAAGATCTTTCCCATGAGGACTGAGCAGGGATTACCATGATCATTTCCATGGGGCGAAATTACCCCTAGTCTAGGAAGTAATCAAGGCGTACCCATGTCTGCATCCGAGTCATTATCTGTTACTGGGGAACTCTAGAGGACAAGTTTTTCCCGGACTTCATTTGCACCGCAGGCGGATCTAAGGTTCAATACTAGCTTGACAACACTAAAGCCCTTTCTAGTGTATATAAACAATAGTAACCGGCAGCAAAGGCGTGAACCGGCGGGCCGGGTTGGGGTGGATGTGGGCTCAGGAGCTAAATCTGAACACTAGTGGACCGGAGCTCTAATGCCGCGCTCGACGGACGGTCACGAGGGGCTAGAGTTAAAGGGCTACAACGCTCACCTTGAGGCGGTTCAGTTGATCATGCAAGGCCGCCTTTAGGCGCAGTAGTGTCTCTTCCTCCTTGCGGAGCTCCTGCAGCCGACTCAACATCCTCTTCCACTTCCTAAGAGCGGCACCTTCAACTGGGCGCGCGGTGATGACGTCACTTCCGATCACCGCAATAGTTGACCGGCCACATATTTCCTTACAGCCCGGGATTCAGCAAACCGGCATTTATCTCGGCACTTTTAACGTGCTTTCCCAAGTGAATTTATACTCTGCAAAGGCTACACTTTTGCAGGCAGCAACCAAAATACCACCAAATATTTAAGCATAGTAAGAACAGGAATGCTATTAAGCTTAAGGAATTCCCGTGTTTTAGGGCATGTCTTTTTACCCGAGTTCATCTTGTCTGCTAGTTATTTGACAAAATACAATCAAGCCAACAGGAAATGAAGGCGATTCTTGGATGATCAGACAGTTGCACTCCGATTCCTACTCAACACGACCCCAACACATCCATAACGGTGACAATTTCCTTTTACCACCATGCCCTCTAGCGGCTACTATAAACACAACACTCATAGGGCTTGGCCATAGCTCTTCCTGATGTCATCCTGGTCAGCAGTGCTTAAACATCAGTACCAAATAGAATGGATCTCATTGGAAGTTAGTATACCATCCAAAATTATTTTATAGTAAACTATTATGTGGAACAAATCAGTTTAGAGAATGAAATTTGTTAAAAATAAAGCTTTTGTTTTGTAGTGCTGATGACCTAAGCTTGACCATAAAAACCCCACATTATGTCACTCAAATTTTCAAACTTGGAAACATTCAAAATCAAGAGTCACAAACGATTTGTCACTGCATCTTTGATTTATTCAAATAGGCTGTATTTGCTTTCGGGAATTTAACAAAAATTTAATAGTTTATGCTGCAGGCTTTTTTTCCTCTGTGGTAGGTTTCTTCTCTGCTGGTTTTTTGGCAACCACCTTTTTCCCCACAGGCTTCTTCAGCTTCTTGACATCCACAGGCTTCTTTCCTTTCTTTCCTACTGCAGGTTTCTTGTCTGCAGTCCCCTTTTCTGGGATCACCTTCTCAGATTTGGCTGCCTGTGCAGCAGCTGCCGCTTCCAGTTTTTTCACCCGAAGTTTGTGCTACAAAAAAAAAAAAAAAAAAAAGTAGGAAATTAACCATATTTTCAATGGGAAGATGGTGGTTCATACCTTTAACCTTGTTTCTTGGGGAGGTAGAAGCAGGGGATAATCATATCTTTTAAAAAAAAATTGACACAGTATAAATTATGACTTACATTTCTGGCCTGGCGAAGAATGGTGTTCCTACGCATAGTCTTTGCATAGGGGTTCAACTTCAACATGATTCTCAGGTTCTTCAGTGGATTCTTCTTCAAGACTCTACGCTGAATCTTCTTGCTGTTATCAAAAAGTAGCACTCATTAATCAGTATGCACCCTTTAAAGGTCCAAGGAGGCTGTAGCAGGGTTTACTTTAAATTCCAAAACTTTACCGTGGTGCTCGGAGGGCTCTTTGGATCTCTGGGCTTTTCAAGATTCTGCTAAGGTCTGTGTTCATCATCTTGTGCATGGGAAGGCTAGGGGAAAAAACCCACAAGAGAAGTCCAAACTCACATTTTCTAACGGAACATAAAGTGTTAAAAATTTTAAGTGCTTCAACTGTTTAGATAATAAACTTTTCATTTAATAAGTATAGGTGAGACACATTACTCCAATAGAAAACGTAAACAGACACTTTAGTCATTTAGTGCAACAAACATGGGAAAACTTACTTATAGTTACTCTTGAGGGAAGCAGCCTTACGCCAAGTGCCATACAGCTCATCCAACTTCCGGAAAGCACTTTCAGTCCAAATGCAGAAACGCCCCACATGCCCACCAGGAGCAAGTTTCAGAATGTTCAGCTTGCTTACATTAAGCAGAGTAATGCCTTTAAAGGGAAAGAAGAATCAGGAAGCCTGTACTCACCCAACAGGAGAAACACAATTTCTATGGCACATTGACTCACTCATGTAGGAATCAGAACTTCCAAAAAATCATGTTAAGTCAGAAACACGGACCATGAAGTGGAATCTCATCATAACCACAGTTGAGCGAGCTTGCATGGAATAGGCAGTTAAAACAATAATTTACCAGGGATGTTTCTGAAGGCCTTGATGATACCATTATCTTCATTATAGATGATGCAGGGTCCCCTGCGCTGGATCCGCCGTCGGTTTCTCATTTTGCCCTTGCCAGCCCTCATTCTCTGAGAGGCATAGACCTATAGTGATGGAGCTTTAGTTAGTATTAATCAAGGTAAAAACTTTACAGATCTTCAATTTTAACAAAACAAAAACCATCTCAGCAAAGGCAAAGGAACTTCAGCCAAGCCCGATATTGTTTGATCCCTGAAAATCGTAACTTTGTTAATATTTCATGTCTCAGATCTCAGTTAACTAAAGTTTTAAGTTGCTCAGCAATAATTTTCGTCAACCTTCTGATTCAGCTTACTGACAGCAGGCAACTGTCACTGAAAACAGAGTAAGACGCAAATTACAACATCACTGCAAGCAGATAAAGCCCTTTCTCTAAGGAAAAAAAACAAAAACAAACAAAAAAACCCACTGATAGCTAAAGTAAGATTCCTCTCCAAAGTATCTTTTAAGACACACACAAATGAATAAACATGTACCCACATGCATCTTCTAAATACCACAAATCACAACTGCACTACATAGGTTACCTACAAAGAACTTCTTCTTAACCAATAAAAACTGAAGTCCAACCACTCACTCATTAAACCTCAACTTATGCTTTTAAATCCAAATCTAATGGATGATCAGACTATAAGTGTTTATGCTGAACTTACCTTTTTGATGTCATTCCAAGCCTTAAGTTTCTTAAGCAGCTGAACAGCCTCTTTGGTCTTCTTGTAACTCTCAACTTTATCTTCAACCACCAAAGGCAGTTCAGGAACTTCCTCAACACGATGACCTAATAAAACCAATATACATTTAACAGCAACGTCTCACCTTTTCCCCCCAGAGACACTGTCCCAGAACTCAAGGTAAGTTCCTGTCTGTGTCTCTTAGTGGCAGAAATCTCAACTGTCACACCACGCCCCAAAATAAAACACCATGCAATCCATGCCAAATCAGAATTCCACTAATATCATGTGTTTCAGAAACACGGACCATGAAGTGGAATCTCATCATTTTGACAGTTGAAAACATGGTAAGACTTTGATAGGAGCTATACTGATGCAAGCAGAGGTGGCTTTAGCAGGCAGAGAATTAGAATTCACTTAATTTACTTAGGCGAAGTTAAAGCTAAATGTCAGACCTTTAGACATCACCAAAGCTGGTAAGGCTGAGGCAGCCAGGGCAGAACAGATGGCATATCGTTTCTGGGTTGTGTTCACTCTGCGGTGCCAACGACGCCAGGTTTTGGTAGGTGCAAACATGCGGCCCCCACGACACATCTGTTTTGTTTGTCAAGAATTATTTTTCAAATTTAGAAAATTAACAAGGTGATTTATCACTTGCTCAGCAACAACATTCGTCAACCTTCTGAACCAGCTTACTGACAGCAGGCAACCGTCACTGTGATCAGAGTAAGACGCAAATTACGACATCACTGCAAGTACCCCCCATATCTCCAGATTTATTGGAGACACTTGTAGTTTTAAACATGATTCAATTATTAAGGAGTATTAATACAAGCCTTAAGTCCAGTTATTCAATTGCCAAGAACACCAATAAAGGATACATTTCCAAAGGCACCCTGGCCAGAACGGTGGGTCCCACCACCTCGAACTCTTGGAATTCGAGCCACAGCTCTGCCAGTACCCCAAGACTCAGCACTGGTCTGATGACCTAAAATTGATAAGAACAAAAGGTTTAGGTACTAATTCATAGCAAATCCGTAAAACTTAAATTTATGCATGGTAAAGGCAGTATCAGAATAGTCAAGGAAAATCATGTAGTTCAGAAACACGGACCAATGGGATCTCATCATGTACTGCAAAGGAGACTTGAAAGTATATAACCAGTATATATCCATACCTGCCAATTCGCTGACTGCGTAGGGCTGTCTGTTATTTTTCCTCAAGTTGGTGTGAACGAAGTTCACAATATCTGGTCGAATGGGAGCTTTGAACACAGCTGGCAAAGTGACATTCTTGCCAGATGACTCCCCCTTCTCAGAGTACACTGATATGAGGGGACGGGCACAAGCCTTGGAAGGAAAGAAAAACTAAGTAGAACAGAGGAAGTGCCATCTCCTGTCTTTGAAACCTAGATTTTAAAGCCCACCTTGTTAATACTGGCAAAGATATAGGACCACCTGGGGAAGAACTGGGTACCAGAGGCAGATGTTAATCATGTGTGCAGGAAGTCATGCCAATAGAACCATGTTTTAATAGTGAGTTCACTTGAGAAAATTAAGAGTACTTATATTGACATCACTGGAGGCAAAGTTCCCACCACTAAAATGTCAAGAGCTTCATTTTTTTTGAATATAGACAAATACATAAAATCAAGACTAAGCCACCAGCTGAGGTTATATACAAGCCAATCTGTGGAAGCAGATTAAAGTCAGCATGACTTTGCAGGAGACCTGAATTCAGATAGACTAAAGCACCACTGGTCTATTTATCATTTCAATAGTTTTACAACAAACACACAACCTGAAATCTGCCAATTTAAAAAAGAAAACAAATTGGGGTTGGAGAGATGGCTCAGAGGTTAAGAGCACTGACTGCTCTTCCAGGTCCTGAGTTCAAATCCCAGCAACCACATCGTCGCTCACAACCATCTGTAATGGGATCTGATGCCTTCTTCTGGTATGTTTGAAGGCAACAATGGTGTATTAGATAAATAGAAGAAAATAGTTAACAACAGTGTTCAAAAATACTGCTTAATAAGAGCATGTAAACTACCCTCACCAACTTCAGCAAAGCTAGCTTGTTCATTTGTCCAATGTTCCAGAACCCCTTCTCAAACCCAGAATTTGATACTTCAATTCTACATACTTGAGGATATCACCTGCATTCATGTCTGCCCTATCTCCAATGGGCTCTTCCAGATTCCAGACCATGTCTTCTATCCTTTCTCCCTTAAAGTTGTCACACAACCTCAGACCTGTCTCCAAATCTTAAGTTTACTGTGGTCAGACCAACCCTTAACCATCTACCAAATAAAGCAGATATGAGTATGTGTCGAAACATACACTGAATACTTGTGAGCCAAGTTTAAGCGGTCTAGATTACAAATAAAGTAACGATGATCTGCTTTTCCAGAAACTGTTTCAGAGTGGCAGAAGCAATCTTTCTGGAAAGCATGAATACAGATCTCCCTCAACTCTGTTCTTTGGAGATGGATATAAAAATCCACTGGATTGAAGGCACATGGCCCAAGGGCTGAGCCGAGTAGCCATCGGACGACCCCGAACCCCTTGACAAGTCGCTGGCACCAAAGAGCTCGGCTTACAGAAGCCTAGTTTCCTTAGAACTAAGGAAAACGAAGACCCCAAAGGTTCCTGTCTCATCCACCCTGCGCTGTTGCCCACGTTGCCTCTAAGATGGCTGCCGCAGCGCCCACATCTTAAGCTACGGCCCAAAAAGGTGCTAGGTCTCCTTCTCATCGCCTCCTCTCTGCAGATCCCACGTCCAGAGAGCTTCCATCCTCCTCCACAGGGCCCAGAACCCAGGGGTAAATCCGGCCAAGAGGACCTCCACTCACCATGGTGGGGAGAGGAGAAAGCCACGCTCCTCTCTACTCGGCTGCTCCCACAGGAAAAGGAAAGACGCACTACTTGTACCCTATATATCCTTCCACTCATCCTCCGCATCCTTCCCCGAATGAAAAACAACTCGGAGACACTAGATATCTCTCTGATACGTTGAAAATCTTCAAGAAGGTATATTATTACGTTATGTGTGTTAAAAGTATGCATTTATCTTTTTTAAAGTTAAAAAGAGTGATTAGAAACGAGGGACTTCTTTCCGCGGAATAATTCGTTAACGTCACAACTCTCGCGAGAGCTTTCTCTTCGTCCCTCCCACCCCCGTCGCAACATCTCTTTTAATTCATTTTTTTCCCCCCTTTACAGAAATAAGATACTTTTGGAATAGTAAGTTGAAGGAACTCTTTACTAAATTAAAACATTGTGTTAGGGTTGAGTACAAACGGAACTTAATGTGTGAAGTAGTTCCGGCGGGGCGGGGTCATGGCCTCTGACGTCAGCGTCTAGGCGCGCAGTTCGGTTTAGCCGCTCCGCCAGGAACCGAGCCCACGGCGGGGATGTGGGCGCGTTTGAACCGCGCGGCCGAGGAGTTTTATGCTCGTCTTCTGCAGTGAGTTGTGGTTTGGGAATAAGATGGAACTTTTCCTCCCGCCCTAGTGTCGTTTGCCACAGCTGAGACTTTCGCCCCCTACCTACTCTCCGGATCTGGGATATGAGAAGCAGGTCTCTGCTGTGCAGTGGGTCGTGCTTTGCGGAGGCCCAGGCTACTGTTCGCCTCCCGAGAGGAGGCAAGGTGACAAGTCAGTTTACGCATTTTGCAGAATACACGCTTCTAAGTTGAGGCTCCCCGGATACGGAGAGCTAGCTGTCATCCTGCCTCATGCTATTCCTGACTCTTAAGAGACATACAGAATTCGTATCGATCCTGTTGCTGAGATTAGAGGCGTGAGCCATGCCAGAGTGTAATGTTTGCTCCCTGAGTGTAATGTTGCTACAAAAGGACCCTGTCAACTTCTACATTCTGTAGAAAAAGAACTAGTGTGTTTTTGTTTTTCAAGATAAGTTTCGCTGTGTAATACTACCTGTCCCGGAACTCGATCTGAGATCCACCTGCCTCTGCCTCCAGAGTGCTGAGGGTTAAAGGTGTGCGGTGCCACAGCCCAGCTAAAACGAGTGTTTTTAAAGAAACTAATGATATCTTTGAGTTCAGGAACTTTAGTTGTTTTTAACTGCTGTGGTATTTCGTCGTGCTGTTATGGTGTTAAGTACTTTATTGTTGCTTTAAATTCAAGGTCTCTTGAGCTTGGACTTGTAAGCATCCTGGCCCATATCCAATGTGCTGTCATTATAGGCATGTACCATTATGCCCAGTTTTTGAGGTGCTGGGAATGGAACCCAGGACTTCGCATATATTAGGCAAGCATGGTTGTTTTGTGTCTATTTTATTACCCCATTGATACAAATTTATTTGGATCCTTTATTCTTACTACTTCCTGGTTGTTTTCATCTTTCCATGTATAAACTCTTTTCACTAAGAGTATCTCTCACAATGCCTACCTAGAAGTTTCCTGGAGATCTCAAAGGCATCACCACAAACCTGAGATGAAATTAATTCTTCCCAATATGGCATTTTAACTCCAGAATTCTTTCCATTCTAAACCTAAGAGACCAGCTTTCTTCTTTTCACCTTTCCCAGAGGATTGGAGGTGGGCATCTTGTGCATGCTAGACAAGTCTCCTTGTTCTTGCCCATCTCCATTGTCCTGCTTTGGACCATTATTATGTCTCTGAAATGTTACAGGTGATTCAGTTACTGTCCTCCCAGAGCTCTCAGTACCTCCTAACCGATAGTTTACTCTGGATTCATTCAAGACTGAATGGCTGGTTGGCTATCCCCAGGAACTAACAAGAATGTTTGATAAGCAGTTGCTGAATGACCAAACAATATCCTTGTATTAAAAGACAACTATCTTTAAGGGGAAGTCACAATCTTGGCCCAGAGAGTTGGTTCAGTAGCCACCAAATCTCGTGTCTTGGAGCCCACACAAGAGGAAGAGAAAATAATTCACAAATTGTCCTCTGACCTTGGCAAGCACACACTCACACATATACAGGTTTAAATAAATATAGTAAATTAAAAAAAGTCTTGTGCAATATAACAAAGGTTGATCCATCAGGCTTGCTTTTGTGTTCCTAGATCACTTAGGTATCAGATCAAAAGATGCAAACTATATCCTGAGATACCTTTGGGGCTCATTCAATGATCAAAGCTTCTTTTCCCTATAGATCTGGCTGGTCTACATTTTGGTATTTTATTTGAGTCTGCTAATGGCTTATAATGTATGTACTCTGTGATCATTATTAAATTATTAAATACCTTATGAAACAGAGCTGAGCAGTTAAGAGCACCACTTCTGGTGACCCACGGCTATCTATAACTCCAGTGTCCAGTATGGTGGAAGGCGCCATTATCCTCCTCTGGCCTCTGAAGTTACATGCTTGCTTCCCCCATCCCCTTATTAAAATAGCAAATATCTCTTAAAGTCCAAAACTTTTTTTTTTAGTTGTGTTTTTTAAACAGACTCCAAATTGTGCAACCCAAGTTGCCCTGGAACTTGTCAGATTCCTGCTTCAACATTGAAAATGTTGGAATACAGGTGTATTCCATCTCCAGAAGATTTTTACATTTTTAGTTTTGTTTGTTTTTAAATTAATCTGAAGGGATGGCTCAGGTGCTAAGAGCACTTACTATTCCAGAGAACCAGTGTTTGGTTGCCAGAGCAGGTGTAACAGACACATACAACTCCAGCTCCAGAGCAATTCCCTCTTGGGTACTTACACCTATGCATTCATTACTCACTCCCTTTAAATATATACACATAATCAAAAGCATTTGTTTATACATGTTTATTTTATGTGTATGTTTTGCCTGTGTGTATACATGTGGGCTGGTTTATGCCTGATGTCTACAGAGGTCAGAAAAGGGTGTCAGATACCATGGAACTGGAGTTAGAGGTAAGATTATAAACCATCATGTGGGTGTTGGGAATCTCAACCCAGTTCCTTTGCAGAAGCAGCAGTGTTTTAACCCTAAGTGATCTCTTTAGGTTCCACTCCCCACCTCCAAATTGTTCTGAGACAATGTGTCACTATGTATCCCTGGCTGGCCTGGAACTCAGATCTGCCTGCTTTTGTGGGGATCACAACACGCCCCCCACCTCACCCCCCAGGCCCACCCCTACTTTATCTTTCCTTGCTTAATTGTTTCCCTTCTGCAGCTATCCTTAGAGCTGTTGTAAGGACTAAACTTTCTCCACTGATAGGTAAATAAAAGTACTAGCTATTCTCTGAGTTTAAATAATAATAAGGGAGATCCTGCAGCTCTTTTTCACACATTGTTCTGCTTTTCAGGGAATTTAATGAAGAAAAGAAAGGAGTCTCTAATGACCCATTTATCTATGAGGTATGAGCAATTTATTTGGTCTTAAACACATGGTTTTTTAATCAGGTTTTTGAAATTACATATGATAAATTTTACCCTTTTAGGAGATGGTTCTATGAATTTTTAGAAATACCTTCAAGAGTGCACCATACCTATTATCAAAAGTGTAGACTATTTCCTGTCTAAAAATAAAGTATACAGTTTCTTGTCTTTCTTTTTCTTTCTTCCTTTTTTGTTTGTTTGAGACAGGTTCCCACTGTATAGCCTTGGCTTTCATGGAATTCAATTTTAGATTAGGCTAGCCTGGAGTTTAAGAGATCTACCTGTTTTGGCAAACTGTGTGCTGGAATTAAAGACGAGTGTGAGCTTTTAAAATTGAATATATGTATTTGAGATTCATCCTGTTGCTCTGCTTCAGTAAAGACACTTGGGTGATGTCCAGATTTTACAAATAATGTCTAGATTTATTAAGACTCTTGAATTTGAGGTCAGCCTCTTCAGAACTAGTTTTAGGACAGCCAGGGCTACACCAAGAAAGTCTGTTTTGGGGAAAGAAAAAAAAAGAATCTGTTATGTGTTAGATGTTCCATAACTAAATTCCTCATAGTTGGGAATATACAACCTGTACCTGTGAAACATACAGCCAATAAATTTTTAAAAACCAAGCTAGGGTCTGGAGAGATGGCTCAGTAGTTAAAAGCACTTGTTGCTCTTGTTGGTTGTTACTAAGTTCCCAGCACCCACATTGTAGCTCACAATTGTCTCTTAGTCCCAATCCCAGGGAATCTGAAGTCCTTTTATAACCTCTGAGAGTGCCAGGTACACACATGTTGCAGATATATATGTAGGCAAAACATGTAAAGTAAAAATAATCTTTAAAAAATTCTAAAGCTATCAAGGAGAGAGAAATAATTATTAATAAAGATTAATGTACATATCTAGATTTATATAGATGCATGGCTAAAATATTTATAAAACTCAAAAATCACCAGGAAGGGCAAAAACTGGTAGAAAAGACATAGGACATGAAGTATGGTTCTCTTTCACTGTCAGGGTTCCCGCTAAGCAAACACAACAGTCAAGCACAGTCCCATCCAAGCTCGCCATCTCTGCGTTCTTCCTGCCCCGGACCCATGTTTCTCTCCTGCAGCTGTAGTAGAAGGTTCACAGGCAGTGTGAGTTTGAAGTTGATTCTCTCAGTTTTGGAGACTAGAGGAGTTCAATGACAGAATGGGCAGGTTAGTTGTCATGGTGTCCCCCCAACACCTGCTTCCCTAGGCACATGTCCTTCTTCTCCATTATGTCTGTTGACTCTGAATCTTTTCTGTAAGAATAGCAGTCATTGAGTCTGAACCCCACTCTCCAACTCAGTTCCTTTCAGCTTGATTGGATTATATTTGCACATAAGGTCACATTCACAAAAATTGAGGTTAGTGCTTCCAGATTTCTTTAAAGGACACAGTACAGCCCTACAATAACTGAAACTTAAAAGGCTAGATTTACAGTATCCTTGGTTCTCTGAGCTAGTGTCCATAGGTGTCTTTGGCTTCTTTGTGGGTTCTTCTTTCTTTCACCCTTCCAAACCCCTCTTCCAGATAAGGGAAGAAAAAAAGGATAGAGAGAAAAAGAAAGAGACCCCTGAATAAAGTCAGGGATTGGAAAGGGGGCAATATTATTGATAGACTACTTCCTGATGATTAGGGGCATTGAGTTTCTTAGGGCAAGTTTGATATTCATCATCAGGATATCTAATTTCTTCCTTTTTTAAAAGATTTATTTATTATATATAAGAACACTGTAGCTGTCTTCAGACACACCAGAAGTGGGCATCAGATCTCATTACATATGATTGTGAGCCACCATGTAGTTGCTGGGATTTGAACTCAGGACGTCTGGAAGAGCAG
Organism: Micromys minutus; assembly: GCF_963924665.1. Taxonomy (NCBI): domain Eukaryota; kingdom Metazoa; phylum Chordata; class Mammalia; order Rodentia; family Muridae; genus Micromys; species Micromys minutus. The sequence continues at coordinate 54,350,287 of NC_137985.1, read as the reverse complement.
TCAGTGCTCTTAACTGCTGAGTCATCTCTCCAGCCCCCTAATTTGTTCTTGTAATGATGAAAATATTCATTGTGTTGACTGGGTTTTCTGACATATCTGAAGGGCAATTTATTTGTACCAATATGATTTTAGGTATTCATTCTAAGAAAGTAATTCATGAATGTTAGCTGTCTATTGTTTTATTGCAACACTTAACTGGAAAATACCAAAAAATAACGTTTACAGAATTGCTATATACCAGCTGTGGTCTTAGGTATCCACAGATCCTTAGTAACTAGAAAAGCAGTTTATGATGTGAAACCATGAAAACATGTTATCTTTATATGTGAGTCATGCCTGGATATGTATTAGATGAGTACAGTAGTTGACTCCCCAGAACCCACACGAAGGTGGAAGGCAAATTTCTGCATGTTGTCCTGGACCTCCATGTGCACCCAGGAACATATACACAATCATACACATACATAATACATTTTTTAAAGAAGAAAAGTAAAAAACTGTTTTCACATTTTTGTACAATACATGTATAGTACATTGGAAACGAGATTTTTTTTTAAAGATTTATTTATTGTATATAAGTACAGTGTGTCTGTCTTCATGCACACCAGAAGAGGGCATCTGATCCCATTATAGATGGTTGTGAGCCACCGTGTGGTTTTTGAGAATTGAACTTAACCACTCTTAACTGCTAAGCCATCTCTCCAGCCCCTTTAGTCAGGTTTTCTAAACATGAGAAACGACATGGCAAAATAAGTGCACTCTTTTTAAAATATTTTGCATAGTTCAAATTCCTTTTGTAGTAAATTTTGTGTAATTGGTCTGTAGTAGTTAAATATAGAAACACTGCACTCTATTTTTTACAGGCTGATATACAAGTACAGTTGATCAGCAAAGGCCAACCAGATCTTCTGAAAACTATTCTAAATGAAAATGACTTAGTGTTTCTTGTGGAAAAAGTGGTAAGTATTGGGCCTTGTGGTTAATTCTTAGTAGTCACTTTTGTTTTACTTTTTTGTTTGTGGTTTTTGGAATTATCTCATATTACATTTTTTTCTATTAATGAAAGAATACATATTCTTTTAGGAGTAAGCACAGTAATTTCTACTGAAATATAATGCCAACCATAGATAAATACTTAATACAGACTTTTATCATAGATTTTAAAAAAAGAAAGCTATGTGTGGTAGTTGATGCCTTTAATCCCAGGCAGAGGTAGGTGGATCTACAAAGGATAGCCAGGGCTATACAGAGAAACCCTGTCTTGACAATAAATAAATGAATGAATGAGGGTAGAGGGCACTATGTCTGAGTGTGGTGCTGCATACCTGTGATCCCAGCCTAAGGACCTTGTTTCTGAATAAATAAATAAAAGGTAAGGTTGAGGGCTGTGTACGCTAAGGTCATATTGCAGAAGCAGGTTGTCCCATTTGGGAAATGAATCTGGGCATGACCCATAGGTCTCCTGCAGCATTTACTTTAGTTCATCATACTGTGTCTGTCATCTCTTTTCTTCCATCATCAGATGCTTCTTTTATAGGAAGAAATATAGTCAGGATCTTTGGGAGCTGAAAGATGACTCCGTGGTTAAGAGTACTCTTGTTTCTCTTGCAAAGGACTGGGTTTGGTTTGCAGCATCCACATGGCAGCTCACTATTGTCTGTTACTCTAGTACAGTGCTCTTAACTGCTGAGCCATCTCTCCAGCCTTCCGGGTAGTTATTTTCTACCACAAAAGAGAATGACCCCTACATCTGATTCAGTAATCTAAAACATTTTTTAAAGGTTTTGGAGAAGGAAGAAATAAGTCATGTTGAAGAACCACAGTCTGAAGAAACTGCTATTTCTGACCTCTCTACTGGTGAAAACATTAGGCCACTGGCCTTACCAGTTGGGAGAGCAAGGTAAGTTGGTTTTATTTTTATAAGTGTAGAGTTAGGGATAGAGAATAGGACTTGAATTGAAGCATTGTTGGGGCCGAGGATGGGGGTGATGGAGGGGGTTGGTTTGGTTTGGTTTTTTGAAATAAAGTTTCTTTGTGTAGACAAGGCTGGCCTCAAACTCACAGAGATCTCTCTTGTCTTCTTCAAGAGCAATACATCTTCTTAACTGCTAAACCATCTTTCTAGACATATAACTGTTAGAGTATATAATATATCTTGTATTTTTCTTGCTGAAATATGTAAACATACTTGTATCTATGTATTTTATCTCTTCATTTCCAGATTGTTTCTGTGAGACACTTCACACTGTCTTTTTTAAATAAAAAAAAAAAAAAATAGAGGGTGGGTGTTGCTGGGGATTGAATTTAGTGTTTCACACGTGCCAAGCATGTGCTCTCCCACTGAACCACACCTTCAGCTTCAAGGATTATATGTGTTGCCGTTTTATAATTGTTTTCCTGTTCCTTGTTTTTAAGGCAGTTAATTGGGCTTTATACCATGGCTCACAATCCTAACATGACTCATTTGAAGATTAAGCAGCCAGTGACTGCCCTTCCTCCTCTTTGGGTGAGATGTGACAGTTCCGATCCTGAAGGTACCTGTTGGCTGGGAGCTGAGCTTATCACAGCAAATGACGTCATTACAGGGGTTGTCTTATATGTGGTCACTTGTAAAGGTGAGTACTCGGGCTTGGTATAGTTGTTTGGTGGTATTTTTGGGCTTCCATATAGGAGGGAGTAAGTAAAACGTAAAATATTGAACTTTGAGTTTATACTCAACAGCAGGGAGAGGTACTGTAGAAACTTACATAAGAAATGTCTTATGCCTGCTTTGTTTGGGTTTAATTTAATTTAAAAGATTACCTTTTTGGAAGGAGTCGGTTGAGGCAAGATTGTCCTTGACCTCTTGAACTTACTATTCTCTCTTTCAGCTGTGGTATAAAGCCCAATTATTCATGATTATACATGAATACCACCACACAGACTTTTTAAAAATATTAGTTCTTTGTGGCTTGGGCTAGTCTTAAATATGTGAGCCCAAGCAGTTGAGACTACAAGTCCATACCAGTATGCCTAGCTATTTAATTTCTTATAAATATTTGTGGATGTGTACATTTGTTTTGTTTGTTTATTATAGAGTGTCTTTATAGCCCAGTCTTGTCTCAAATTCAACATCCTTCTGTTTCAGCCTCTAGAGAGCTAAGATTTTAGATGTGAGTTTCCATGCTTGGCTTTAATTATATTCTTTTTTAAACAAAGTCTCATGATATATAGCCCAGGTTGTCCTGAACTCAGTACATGACCAGAGTGGTTTGGGACTCAAGAAGCTCCACCTGCCTTTGTCTCTTGAGTGCTAGGATTAAAGGCATCTGTCATCATGCTAATAAGCTAGTTACATTTTGTTTTGTTTTAATTAGAAATAAAATTTTTTCACACAATATACTTTGATCACAGTTTTCTCAACTTTCAGATCCCTCCCTTTTCCCTAACCACTGAACCCTACTTTTCTTTCACTATTTAACACCTTTTGTTTGTTTGTCTTGTTTTCTGAGGCAAGGCCTCACTCTGCAGCTCCGTCTGTCCTGGAACTTACTCTGTAGACCACCACCACCTGGCATAACCTTCCAGTTTTAACAGTATAATTTGGAATTAAACCAATCTTTTTTTCTTTCTCTCTTTTTTCCTTTTTTCATCTCATGTCCTGTAGCTGATAAAAATTACTCTGAAGATCTGGAAAATCTAAAAAATTCACACAAGAAAAGACATCATTTGTCTGCTGTGAGTATTTGTCTTACAAGCTTACTTACATGGTTCCTAGTTGATCTGCTGGCCTCAATGAACAGTTCTCCTATTTCTTTCACTATGACTTGATGTTTCTCTGTAGTGTCAGAGTATTTCTCTTTATTTCTATATCAGCCTGGGCACAGTTATCCCTTGCTATCTGTGAGGTTGGTTCACAGACTACGCTCTCAAGTCATCAGATATGGGTCCACATACTGTATATGTGCTCCTTCTATTTGGCTAATGTTTGTGGCTTACAAGAATTTTTGTTTTTTCTTTTTGCATTTGGATGGTAGTGTGGAGTATGGGGCACCCTACTTTTTTTTTTCTTTTGGGACAGAAATCATGGTGATTTTGATAGTAGTTTGGTCATGTGAAGTTGATATTGTTGATCTCCTGTGCCCTGTCTTCAGGTAACAGCCAGAGGCTTTGCCCAGTATGAGCTCTTTAAGTCTACTGACTTGGATGACACGGTTGTCCCATCACAGACTTCAGTCACTCTGGATCTTTCCTGGAGCCCCGTGGATGAGATTCTTCAAACCCCTCCCCTGTCTTCAACTGCAGCTCTGGTAGGAATGAGTGAGTCCTGTCTTCTCTTTAGGCTGCTCAGGCTCTCAGTGCTCTACACTTCCAGCCTTGACATTCACTGGATGTTAGGCTGTCCCACCAGACAACTAATGGAGGTTAATCCTGTTGCTATGGAACTTTACCTTCAAGAGATGATTACATACAGTCTCTCTGCATAGTGACTCAAGAGAAGTCCAATTCTTTCTGTTCCAGGCACAGTGGCTTATGCCTTTAATCCCATCACTAAGGAGGCAGAGCCAAGAGGATCTCTTGAGAATTTGAGGCCAACCTAATCTACGTAGTGAGTTCCAAGACATCCAGAGCTACATGCTGAGACCCTGTCTCAAAGAAAGAAAGAAAAGAAAGGAAGGAAGAAAGGGAAAGAGAGAAAGTTCTCAAAATATTAAGAATAGAACGTGTTGTGTTGAGCATTCAGTCAAAAAATAAGAAATGTTTAAAGGGTGAACAGTATCATGATGAGATACTTTAAAATTAAGATTATATTTGTTGGGGCTGGAGAGATGGCTCAGCTCTTCCAGAGGTCCTGGGTTCAATTTCCAGCATACCCATGACAGTTCACAATTGTCTGTCTCCAGTTCAAGGGGATCTGGCACACTCACACAGACATACATGCAGGCAAAACACCAATGCACATTAAAAAAATATATTTTAAAGAAAAGATTTGTTTTGGTATTGGAGATTATGTATAACATAATAGGCAAGTATTCTCCCACTGGCTTATGTCCTCAACTAACCTTTTAAAGATCTATTTCAGTGATTTTTTAAAAAAATATTTATTTTTATATGAATACACTGTAGCTGTCTTCAGACACACCAGAAGAGGGCATCAGATCTTTTTACATATGGTTGTGAGCCACCATGTGGTTGCTGGGAATTGAACTCAGGACCTCTGGAAAAGCAGCCAGTGCTCTTAACCGCTGAGCCATCTCTCCAGTCCTAGAAATCATGTTTTAAACTGAGTTTTGCACACACCTTTAATCTCAGCATGGGGATCTCTGTGAGTTCCAGATCAGCCAAGGTTACACAGAGAAACTTTGTCTCAAAAAGCCACTTAAAGTCTAGGGCTGGGTTTATAGCTCAGTGGTAAAGTACTTGGCCTATATCCAGTCCCTAGACTGTATGATGTGGGGATAAATATTTTAAAAGAATATGAAAAACTTTTTAAGCAAAAGTTAAAAAGAGAAGAATAAAGAATAATATGTACAACTGTGGATGTAAATTATGATTTGTTTTAAAAAATATATACTCAAAAGCCTTCATCATATTAACAGTGGTTCTTCTGGAGAATAGGATTATGGGTATTTATGTTTTTCTTCTGTAGTTGGAATTTACTTACTTGTTTTTAAGTACTTCAAGTTATAAAGCTATAGCTTCTTGTGTGTTGGTTTAGTTAGTAGACTAACACACTAACTTACTGGGACTTTGTTTTCAGTGTTGTCACAACGCCAAGTATAAGGGAGGCAGTTGTTTTGTCTTCATGGTACAGAAGAGATCAATGGTCTGATTCAGATTGTGTATCAGGATAGTCAGATCTGTAAGATCTTGGGATAAGATGTTCTGATTGTGGTATGGACTTTATTCACTGGTGCTTTATAAAACATGCAATTGAAATGCAAGTCACAATGACTTAGAACATGGGTTGCCAATGAGAACTGATGGTCTTTGATACTTTTTAGAATATCAAAGTACAATCAGGAGAGCCCAGAGGTTGTTTGAATCATCTTCACAGAGAGCTGAAATTTCTCCTTGTGAGTATCCTTCTGAAACTTCTTTCATTGAATTACGTATCTTCATGAAAATTGTTTCACAATGTAACTTTGGTTTTCTTTAAAGTTTGTTCTAAGTGTTACTTTTCACTGTACTAGACAATCACAGTTATTTATGTGGCAGTTGTCTTCGAAGTGAAAGGGAGTATCACTTACACAACAGCTACACTCTTTCTTTCTACTTTACCTGCTGAATTGTACAAACCATCACCACAATTAGTCTTATCACTCCTAAATGAAACCTTGTATCCATAGTACTGTTCAGTACTCACTTCACAGCCTTACCAGTCTTTGGCAACCACTAATGCACTTATAGTGTTTCACAACTTTTGATTACTACTTAGTATCTAATTTATGGATATACTGCATTTTGTTCATCTTTTCATTAGCTGTTGAATGTTTCTTTCCTTTTTTTTTTCTTTTGTACTTTTTGGCTGCTAGGAATGATATTAATGTGAACATTTATGAAAATTTTGGGTGATCATAAATTTTCTGCATCTCTGGTGAAATTATTAGGTCATATAGTAACTGTTTAAACCATACTTGTTCCTACACACACACACACACACACACACACACACACACACACACACACACAAGTTCAATCCTTGTGTTATATAGATGCATGCAATTTTTTTTACACATACCTCCTGTCTTTCTCTTTACTCTTTTTGTCCTTTTGTCTGCCCTCTTTTTGTCTTTTTTAATTATATTTTACTTATTTTGCCTGTTTATTTCTTAATTATATTTATTTATATGTAGCATGTATTATGTAGAAGGTCAGAAGCCAGCATGTGACAGTTCTTTCCTGCATGTGGATCGTGGAGATAGAACTCAGATTATCACTTAGCAGCAAGCACATTTATCCTCTGAGCCTTCTCACTGGCCCTTATTTTGTACTAGTCGGTTATAACCCTTTCACCTTTGTTTGGCATACTGTTAAGAGTATGCATTGTTTTTCAGTAGACACTGGGCATTCCACATGCCTGAGTCCTTGTGACTAGGACCATCCTACACATAGCAGTATGTTTAAACATCTCAGACCTTTTCCATAGACCCCTCTGTAAGCAAGTATGAAATGATCTCTTTTCTGTTGGAGAAACATTTTCTTTTTCCTGGGAAGAAAGGAATTGCTAACGACTTGATCCTGTCATTTTATTAGAGTGGCATTAGTGGATATCATTTCTCATGCAAAGCAAAAATCTTGTGAAGTTTCTCAGTCTTTTGCTCTGTTCCTTCCGTTCTCTATTGTTTGTTCACTCTGGTTGGAGTCATTCCTCATGATCCTCCCCCTTTGTCCCTGCTGAGTTGCAGCAGACAGAACCCTCACATTGTTGGTCCTGTAGCTAGTACAGCCTGTCTTGACTGCCTTTCCTTCACTGTGCTTGAATTTTTTTTGTGTGTGCCTGTGTGTGTGATTGTATTGTGCTTGAATAAACTTGCTTTTACTTTCACATTTGTGGTTTCATTGTTACTTCACCTGTATTGTATCCTTCTCCCTGGATCACATGTTATTCTGTGTGCATAGCATTGTAGTTGAGAATACCATTCATAGAACAAGCCTGGTGGATATGTATCCTGCTTCTGTTTGTTAGTAACTTCATCTGGTTACTGAAGCTTTCTTAGCCTTAGTAAAATGAAGATAGTAGTAGTTTCTGCCTCAAAGAGTTTTGTTAAGAATAACACACTACATACAAAGTCCTATGACAATGCCTAGTGAGTAGCCAGAATCCAAGAACCCTTACCATAGGGCAGGAAAGAGAGCTCAATGGTTAAGAGCACTTTTTGCTCTTCCAGGGGACCTGGTTTGATTCCTATTACCCACATGGTACCTCATAAGCATCTGTAACTCCATTACCAGGAGATCCAATGACCTCTTTTGAGTTCTGAAAGCACTAGACACTATATAAAGCAGAAAACACTCAATATGTGCAAGAAAGTAAATAAATCCTCTACTGTTGCTTTAAAGAACTGCTACCATAATTGATACTATTAAATATATTCCTATTAACTAGGCTATGATTTTTGCCAACATGTTTTCTGACTGTTAAATTGTTTTACAGGTTTTGGCTGATGGCATCAGGACTGGTGTAACTGAATGGCTTGAACCTCTGGAAACAAAGTCTGCTGTTGAATTTGTGCAGGAATTTCTGAATGGTGTTTGTTTTCATAATCTGTTTTTGTCTGTTGCTTGATTTTAATTAAGTACATATGCTTGCTACATTTAAATTAAATAAATCAGTTGTCTCTCAGCTTTATATAGCTTTGGGTCGTAATACATTAACGCTGTGATCTGATATGGTTGGCGAGATAGCTTTGATTCTAAAATGTCAAAGATAGATGTATTGTAAAAATTACAAGATTAAGTTTGATCCAAGCCTGGCAACCCAAACCTGTAACTTTGTAAGGCTATGGAGAGGCCCAGGCAGGACTGTCAGCTTGCTGTAGAGTGCTTTCAGTGTCAGTCAGGCTAGGCAACTTAGAAACCCTGTCACAAAGGGAAAATACACAAGTGCTGGGCCTTTAATCCCAGCACTCAGAAAAGCAGAGGCAGGTGGTTCTCTGAGTTTGAGGCCAGCATGCATACACACACACACACACACACACACACACACACACACGAACAAACAAAAGTAAGAAGAGGGCTGGGGATGTAGCTCAGTGATAGAGCACTTGCCAACCCATACTTAAATCTCTAGGCTTGACCAGGCTTCGGGACTGTAAAAAAGAGATTGTTGATGTGGAAACTTATGTAGCACAAATAAGTAAATGTTGAGATTGTAGAAGAGTGATGTGATGGTATCTGAGCATCTTCCACATGGCGTCCTTGTCTGGCGTCTGCTTAAACAGTAGCTGTCATGGTGCTGATGTGCTGCAGTCCCAGTGTGCGCCTACTGTTCCCATTTGCCTGACAACAGAATTAGGATGGAAATAATACAGGAAGCAGAAATCAAAATCAATTTAATATGCCTTCTTTTTAGACTTAAATAAACTGGATGAGTTTGATGATTCTACAAAAAAAGACAAACAAAATGAGGTAAGCAACCCAGGCATAGTAGTGAATGCTTTTAATCCCAGCATTTGGGAGGCAGAGGCAAGTGGATCTCTGAGTTCACAGCCAGCTAGGTCTACAGAGCAAAATTTTAGACAGCCAAAGCTACACAAAGAAGCCCTGTCTGGAAAAACAAAAAACAAAAAAAAAAAAAAAAAAAAAAGGGAGGGAGGGAAGGCTAAGCAGTTACCAGACACTTACCCTGCTTTTGAACTCTGGTGTACTGCTCCCTTTCATGTTGTAGCGTCCCAGGTCTTCTTCAATCCTGTGTTGTCTTTGTTGTTTGGCTGCAGAGAATAGATAACGGTTATGCTAAAGTGCTGTAGAAAGTATTGCCATAGTGTACGAAACAACACGAAATGCTGTTATACCCTGCCATAATATGCCATTGTGAAACTAACAGTTTCCACCGGATGACAAGAAAAGGGGTCAAAGCCCACTTAAATATTCTCACGTAGGGAGAAAATTGAGAGCTTACGTTTAAGCGGTATGGTTTTGCTGTTATTGTTTGGGGTTTGGTTTGGTTTTGAGACAGGGTTGTGCTCAGGCTAGCTTCAAAAGCAATTTATTCAACTTCAGCCTTTTGAATGCTAGGCTTTATGGATATGTAACTGTTACCATGTCTGGTCAGTCATTACAGATTTAAAACAACTTTAAAACTCTGATTTTCTCTATTCAAGTATGTCTCCAATTAGTAAATGAAATTCTGAGAAAAATAACATTTCTATAATTCTTTGTATATATTCATGTCTTCATAGCTCTCAAAATAGTTTTCACTTTAAAAGTAAATAAGTGGAGTGTTCTGGTTGCTGCTTTTTCAGGCAGTGAGCCATGACGCAGCTGCAGTTGTCAGATCTATGCTTGTCACAGTACGGGGAGATCTCGATTTTGCTGAACAGCTTTGGTGCAAAATGAGCAGCAGTACGTATCCATCATCATTAAAGTGGGCTTTGTTTGTTTGTTTTAACTTTATGTGTATCAGTGTTTTGCCTGTGTGTACCACGTGAGGTCAGCCTGCTTGCACAGGCCAGAAGGCAGTTTAGATCCTCTAGAATTAGTTATAGATGGTTGGGAGCAGTATGGGGATTGAACCTTGGTCCTCTGGAAGAATAACCAGTGCTTTTAACTGCTGTGCCATCTTTCCAGCCCCTTTTTATGCCTTTTAAAATATAAAGCTTAACTATGTTTATATGAGGTGTAACTATGTTTACAGGAATCAAAACAATTTTATAAATTATAATTCATATATAACAATTTTAGATAAGTAGATAGAACAATTGATTGATCGATCTACCAAATGTTATTTGGCAATCTGAGCTATATCTTCCCTCCCATTTTAAATCCGCCCTCTCACCGCTAAAGTAGTGTTTTTGTTTCTTGTGTGTGTCAGTAAAATTGATGCTCTAATCAGTAGAGATGTGGAAATGATTTCTGTGTAACTTGGTTTTCAAGGTGTGGTTTCATATCAAGACTTGGTGAAGTGTTTCACATTGATCCTGCAGAGTCTGCAGCGTGGTGATATACAGCCATGGGTAGGTTGAAAGGTGTAAGTAGAATGTTTTCTCTATGACATATAGAAACCAAACCAAACAAACAAAAAGAGAGGATTTGATAAAACACTGGATCACAGTCTGCATTGACCTTCTAGCTGTGTGAACTTGGGGCTCTTTACGTCTCCCTACCTCACTGCCCTTATCTATGGTGTGAGGGCTGGACTCTTCAGAATCATACTGTTATGTTGGGGTAAATTGGTTTAATGCATACATGGTACCTAGTGTCTGGCTTGGCACATATAAGTTGTTGATACTGTTAACTGTTCTGGAAATGAATGTTTTCATAGGCCATTTAAAAACTAGGGTGCTCTTTACAAACCATTTTTCATGACTTGAGATTCTCAAAATGTAATATAAGTTTGAACCAGCAGTGTTAGGATCTACCCAACACTCATGCACAAAAGCACATATCAAGGCCAGGCATGGCACGACATACCTGTAATGTCAGCATTTGGTAAGAAGCAGGATAATGATCACGAGTTGGAGGTTAACCTGGGCTATGTCTCGAGACCCTGCCTCAAAAACAACCCTCCCAAAAAAGTAGAGTTTTGTCCCTCAGAATACTTAGGGTTTTTTCTTTTTAAAAATATATTTCTATTTCACGTACATTGGTGCTTTGCCAGCATTTTTTTCTGTGTGAGAATGTCAGATCTTGGAGTTACAGACAGTAATGAGCTGTGGGTGCTAAGAGTTGAACCCAGACCCTCTCCAAGATCAGTCTGTACTTGTAACCACTGAGCCATCCTCCAGCCCATAATTTTCTTCATAGGAGCCAGATACTGTAAATGATGTGTGCTTTCCTTGTGAGATGTGTAGGAAGCAGTAATGTAGCCTCATGACACTGTGTATAAAAACTGCCGAGACTGTGTTGGCTAATGATGTAGAAGGCATGGAGCGTCATAAGATGTAAATTTTGAAACCAAATCATTCGGGACCAGCTGGGCTAAATTCTTAGTAACAACTGCTGAGAGAAGCCTTACAGATAACTATGTTCTTTGCACTCGAAATTTCTGTCGTATGAATTTTTCAAAGTGTGGTTACATTACTTTTACATTGAATAAAAAGCAAAATAAAAGCTTTTAAAGAGCTTATTAGGAACCATTTTAAATAACTTAGCCACCAGTTCATGATAAAAATTAGAACTTTTGTAGCTGTGTGAGGCCCTGAGTTGGATCCCATCACCAGGAGCAATAATCAGTGCTGTGAAGAAGATAGAGAACAAGCACAAGAGCTCACTGTGGGCAGGAGCAGCTGTGGGTGTTCTCAGCTTAGCTCTTGAAATGAAATTCTGTGTTTGTGGAGTGTTGGTGAGCCTGAGCCTGCTGCATACAGTGAGGGAAAACCGTGGGAATCCAGTTTTTAAAAAAATGCAGAAGACTGAAGAAAAGAGCAGCAAGATGCCATTTTACAGATTTTAAAATCAGTTTAATAATTGGTGCCGAAGTTAAGTGTGAGCTGATAGCCCTTTGTAATTTATAAATAATCCAAGTTATATTGGATGTCACAGCTGAAAAATAACTTGGTCATATACATAGACCCTGAGAAGCAGAGTTTATGGTTCTTCAGTCTACTTTATTGTGAGTGAAGACTGATGTTAATGAAGATGCTCAGTGGTGCTGCAGTCACCCAGGAGAACTCTTAGTTGTATGGTCTCTCTGGCAAAGTTAAGCTTACCACTTTAGGCCTTCTTTGGCTGCTTTAGATTTTCAAAACACAAGTGAAGTAGGAATAGCTTTTCTTTTTCTTCTTGGTTTTTAGGTAATGCAGTATCAAATTGACTATCTAGCAGAGGTGACTGACTTTAAACTTCTGATACACATGCACTGCCAGCTCCCTGTGCACCCAGAGCTGAGGATGGACCCAGAGCTCTGGGCACACTAGACAAGTGCTCTAAAGCCACATTTCTAGCTGGGAGTGGCACCTTAGGAACTCAGGCTAACTTGGGAGCTTTTATTGAAAGAATATTTAGTGTCAGGAAGCTTAAACTGTAGGATGCTAGCTAATCTTAAGTTCATAATCTTATTTTGCCTATTACAGTTACTTATACTTAAATTTAAGAATTTGTAAACACTTTTTCTATTTCTAGTTGCACAGTGGAAGTAACAGTTTACTAAGTAAGCTCATTCATCAGTCTTACCATGGCGCCATGGACAGTGTCTCTCTCTCTGGAACTACTCCACTTCAGATGCTTTTGGAAATTGGTTTGGACAAACTGAAGAAAGATTATATCAGCTTTTTCGTCAGTGAGTCCTTTTTCCAACTTAAAAGCTTGAAAAACTTGTCAGTTGCCATCCATAACTACTCTTAGTTTTTACTTTCCTGGTCATTGTTGTCTGGCTTTACCTCTGGTTGTCTATGAAACAAACATTTTCCTTTTCTGGGCCTATTTCCCACTTTAATCTATAAACACAGTAGATTAAATAGAGCTGTACTGTTTTGTTTTGTTTTGGCTTCTAGATAGGAGTTTCTTTGGTATTGTTTTAAAATGTGGTATGGGGGTGAGGGGTGCACCTGTGAATACATGTGAATGTGGAAAACACCTTCCTGGAGTCAGTTCTTCCTTCTACCGTGTGGGTCCCAGGCTCTGGCTTGGGTCAGGTTTGCTCGCAGGCGCCCTTACCTTCTGAACCTGCTGTTGCTGCTTAAAAGATTTTTTTTTAAACTGGAAAACCCTAAAGCTTATTTGCATATATGTTTTCTTGATAGGTCAGGAACTTGCATCCTTGAATCATTTGGTGAGTTTCTTTCTCTTATGTAGTTACAACAACACACATTTGCTAAGTATCTGTAATGCGCCAGTCTAGGTGCTAAGAACCACAGTGAGCCAACTGATGCCAGCCAGTTATTGCTATTCCTCAAAGTAAACTAAAGGTGCTTGTTCCAGTCATGTTTTCTCTGTCTTCATGCAACTGATTATGTTGATGCCACTGCTCTACCGAGACTCTGACCTAGATTGTCAGGGAATCTGTAAGAGTGTATTATGTCCTTTTGAGTCTTTTGAAGGATTATTTGCTAAAGAAGTTAGAACATTCTTTAATGTATTGGCTCAGCACCAATATCAGGTTCTATAGGATGCTCTCAGCATTTATCATGGACCCTCCCCACAGCACGACAGTTTATTTCAGAGTGACAGTGAGTAGTGACATCTCCTTTGCTTCTTGGTCGTCTTAAAGGCTAGCCTGGGACGAGTTTTATTGCTGCTTTGTATTTTAAGACAGGAGTTAGTTTACTTTGTAGACCAGGGCAGTTTGAAACTCAAGAGATTTACCTGCCTCTGTCTCCCACATGCTGGTGATTAAAGCATCACCACCACACCTGACTCTGGGCAGCATTTTACAAGGAACAGGTGATAACTATCTATTATATCTATTATATATGAGCCTAGAACTTGCAAACATGATGTGCTTTTATTACCATAACTAGGTGACAGACTATGCATTAATCAATAATATATATAATAATATAAACAGTATTATATATAACAGTATATAACTTATATGCTGTGCATAACATTAATATTGTACAATGCATATGATATATTTTATATATTATTACACGGTGCATCATGTATTAGTATATATGCTAATATATGTTTACATATGTTATATTATGTATTAATAATATATATTATTAATTAATGCATAATCTCTTAGTGGCATAGTTATGGCAGTAAAAACACATTGTGTTTGTAAGTTCTGGGCTTGCTCAAAGGGAAAGAATTATACAAAGTGTACCAGCAGGCTGGAGTCTTGGCTGTTGTCAAAGTCGGCTTATTTCACTGGATCTCAGAAATACAACTGGAAAGTTCAACAGTTTATGATACTGGCTTAGCTTACCAAGTTTCTTCTCCAAAAGCTGTGCCGATGTAACAGTAGTATGTTCAAGGGGGAAATTGCCAGGCTCTTGGTTAGTTTCTCAGACTTCCATTCACCAGGTATGGAGGGAAATAGAATGGTCTTGCAGACTAGCCCTTCATGCCATCCTCAGTGATTAGTGTTGGCTGCCCACATTCCCTCCTTTGTCAAGCTGCGTGGGATCAGCTTTCATAGACGGTGTCGTTTGTGTCCAGCATTCTTAGCAGAGACCATGGTTTAAGGGCAATGGTAAAAAGTGGTGATCGTGTGCCGTCGTGGCTGCCCTTTCCTGTTATCAGGCACCAGGTTTGGATGTAGAGAAAATGGCCGCTTCTTCCCAGGGGCTCTGCTTAATCTTTGCTTGCTTACTTTTTTCATATTTCTGTCTTCCAGGAATACTTTATTTCTCCATCAGTCACCACACAGGAACAGGTTTACCGTGTTCAGAAACTCCATCATATTCTTGAAATATTAGTCATCTGCATGCTTTTCATTAAACCTCAGCATGAGCTTCTCTTTTCTTTAACACAGTAAGTATTTCTTTTTGTTTGAAACACCATCTCATTTGTAGCCCAGGCTTACAGGTGTGAGCCACCACTTAGCTATGTTCTCAGCTCAATATGTTTTTATATAAGAAATCAGTCTATATAAACTTTAAGTGAATGAGATTCTCTTGGCCAGAAAGAAAATGTTGTCTTTAAGTTTTCTCTGCAGTGGATAAAAGGTGGGCGTGGGAAGGTGGTATTTACTGTTATGGCTCTGATTTCATTCCTTCTGTCCATGTCCTGGTCAGTGGTAAGATAGGAAGCCTTTATCTTTTCTGACAGCTCTTATTCCCAAAAGAGATTGCTTTATCTTTTTAGATCCTGCATAAAATATTACAAACAAAATCCTCTTGATGAGCAACACATTTTTCAATTGCCAGTCAGACCAGCTTCGGTAAAGAATTTGTATCAAAGGTAAGCAGCTTAATTACGTTGGACGTTGTGGGCAGTTTGGAGCCCATTTCCCATAGGATTTCATGACTCGGTATGGCTCAGCCTGGTAGTCCTAGTCCTGACTCAAGGCCTTTCCTATTTCTTCTCCCAGAATTTCTGCCACTTAGGACTTTGATCCTCTAGCCTTTGTTCTGTTAGTTTATAGTTCTGTCACAAAATCACGGGAGAAATAGTAGGAAGAAATGACAGTGATGGGCATGGCATACATGCACCCCACACATGGACATTCTCACAAGTACACTAAATAAATAGAAAGATGGCTGGGTGGGGTGGATGAATGGATGGAAGTTTAGAAAAGTGTGGGGTTAGATGGCTCAACTGGTAAGACAATCACTCACTGCACAACCCTTGATGACCGAAGTTCTTAGATCTTCAGGACTCATGTAATGGCTTGAACATGTAATTCTGCCGGTGGCTAAATGGGAGACAGAAGAAGCCACTCGACACCAGTACAGCAGAGATAGTGACAGCCCATCCTCAGAAAACAAGGGACGCAGAAAACTGACCCTAAACGCTGTCCTCTGACCTTCATACAAGATGTGGGACATGCCTGTCTGTACTCACACTTAAATACAGCTTTAAAAGTTTTTGAAATGTGTTTATTATTGTTGTGTGTGTGTGCATGCTGTGTGGAGGTCAGAGGACCAACTCACAGGAATCAGTTCTCCCTTTCATCATAGAACTCAATTTATCAGGCCTCTACCTGATGAACCATCTCTCCTGCCATGACAATCTTTTGAAATTAAATAAACTAAATAATTAAATAAAAAATGTTAAATGCTACTCTTTTATAATGCTGTTTTCTCCTCTTGTGTTTTCTTTCAGATGATCTTTAGTCATGTAATCCCCAAACCTCACTCTTATTCCTTACTTTTATCTTTTAAATAATTATTAATCTTGAGTACCTTGGTGCCTCCCTCAACCCCTGCATGGTTCTTTCTTCCTTTCTCTGAAGGAAAGGAGAGGATAGGAACAGGGTCTCACTGCCTAGAACTCTATGTAGTTCATGCTGGTCTTGAACTTGTAATCTCTTGCCTCAGCCTCTCATTTGCTAGAATGACTGAGCCCACCACCACACTTGGTTTGCACACTGCTTCTTTTATGTTCATTAGTGTTGCCTGCATGTATGTGTGAGGGTGTCAGAAGCCCTGGAACTTGAGCTAGAGACATATGACCTGAATGTGGATGCTGGGAATTAAACCCGGGTCTTCTGGAAAGAGCAGCCAGTATTCTTAACTGCTGAGCCATCTTTCCAGCCCTAGACTATTACTGTTTTTTTTTTTTAATGTTTTGCTTTTCTTTGAAATATGTATATTTTTTATCTCCCTTTCTTGACTGTACTCCCAGTGCAGGGATTGTGACCTATTTATATCTCTACTCAGTGCTTGTCACATAAGGATGTCACCAAGTGACTAGAAGGAAGGAAGGAAAGAAACAGCTGCTGCTTGGGTATTAATTTTAATTTTCTTTTGGTATTTTTTTCTTCAGTGAGAAGCCACAGAAATGGAGAGTGGAGATCAGCAGTAGTCAGAAGAGGCTGAAAACAGTGTGGCAGCTGAGTGACTGCTCCCCTGTGGACCATTCCAGTTTCCACAAGTCTGGTAAAGACAATCTGTAGTAACTAAGTCTTTATGGAGGAATCAGGCCTTTTCCTGAACTGTAGGTATGAAGCAAACTTGAAAAGAAAATCTGCCTTTTGTGCCATTGTGAGTTTTAGAAGAATTCAAAGTATAATAATCACTAGTGAGTGCTTTTCCTTATCCTGTATAAAAGAACCTTTGTCGGAGCTGGAGAGATGGCTCGGTGGTTAAGAGCACAGACTGCTCTTCCAGAGATCCTGAGTTCAATTCCCAGCATCCTCATGGTGGCTCACAACCATCTGTGATGGGATCTGATGCCCTCTGCTGGTGTGTCAGAGCACAGCTACAGTGTGCTCACATAATAAGGAAAGAATAGGGACACCGTGGAGAGGTGAGTGCTGAGATGGAAACATGAACTCTCTCTACTGTAATCCTGGTGGTTCTTCCTCCCTAGTACATTCTCCATAGCTGGAATCAGGGTTGGCAGTTCTGGTGTTGTCAGAGAGCTTATAGTTCTTCCTGTAATTAGCCGGCTCTCTAGCTTCTTCTGTAAGCACCTTGGAAACCCTCATCTTCATGCGTACTGACTGTAATGTCATCTTACTCATATGGGCCTTAACTGGTCACATTGAACTATTACAAAGGTTTTTCTGACAGTAAAAGATTTCAGATTCCTTAATCAGCAACTGGTTGGAAGACAAATAGTTTTGTATTCTATTTGATACTGTCGTAGTATCAAAAAAAATCTTTTTGCTCTGATAAAATACCCTAATGAAAGGAACTTAAGGGAAAAAAAAAGATTTACATTGGCTCATGGTTCAAGGTCGAGAAGTCAAGGCATCAGGAACTTAAAACAAGCAGCCAGCTACACTGTATTCGAACTCAGGAAGCAGAGAGCAGAAGATGAGTGCATGATGCTGCTGAGTTCCCTTTCTTCACTTAGAGTATCCAGGCTCCCTGCCCAAGGAATGGTCCTCTTCGTAATTAAGACGGGTCGTCCCACGTCACTTAACATAACGATTTGAAATTAACACCAACACATCTTGGTCACCGTCACCATATAATTAGCACCCGGCTTTTGGTATTATTTTATATTTTAGTTCTTTTCCTGTTACTGTGATAAAATATTCGCACAGAAGCAACTGGAAGTCAGTGGTTTTATTTCATCTCACAGATCACCACCCACTGTGGTCAGGAAGTCAAAGCAGAAGGAGCTTGAGTAGCTGTTGATAGAAATCCTTAGTCAGCAGAAGAAGGCAGCTCGTGTGCTCCTGTCAGCTTCCTTTCCCTACTTTAAACCCGTCAAGAGTGCCTGGCCCAGGGTTAATGGTCTATCCCTACCAGATAAGTCTTCACATTTCAGTTAGCACAATTCAGACAGTACCTCATACCACTCCCACTCTTATTTCCAGGTGATTCTATCTGCTACAGATAGATAAAAATACCGAAATCATTAAACTGAAAATTTTTTTTTTGGAAGCCATCAAAAAAATCATGTTGTCTTAGTCAGGGTTTCTATTTCTGCACAAACATCATGACCAAAAAGCAAGTTGGGGAGGAAAGGGTTTATTCAGCTTACACTTCCACACTGCTGTTCATCACCAGAGGAAGTCAGGACTGGAACTCAAGCAGGTCAGAAAGCAGGAGCTGATGCAGAGGCCATGGAGGGATGTTACTTATTGGCTTGCTTCCCCTGGTTTGCTCAGCCTGCTTTCTTATAGAACCCAGGTCTACCAGCCCAGGGAATGGCTCCACCCACAATGGGCTGGGCCAGGGATGGCTCCACCCACAATGGGCTGGGTGGGCCCTCCCCCCTTGATCACTAAGTTGAGAAAATGCCTTACAGCTGGATCTCATGGAGGCATTTCCTCAACTGAGGCTCCTTTCTCTGTGATTAACTCCAGCTTGTGTCAAGTTGACACAAAACCAGCCAGTACACATGGCATGTGGGGTTTTGTTTGTTTTGTTTTTCAGACTTTTATGTATATAAGTACACTTTCCCTCTCTTCAGACATAACCAGAGGGCATCAGATACCATTACAGATGGTTGTGAGCCACCACATGGTTGCTGGGAATTGAACTCAGGACCTCTGGAAGAGCAGCCAATGCTCTTAACCTCCAGTCCCCATGCCATGTGTTTTAAGTATGATATAAAATTTAAAATCTCAAGGGGATTAATAATCAGCTCTGCCAGGGTTGGAGAAATGGTTCAGAGGTGATCTTGCAGAATCCTTGGGTTCATTTTCTAGCACCTACATCAGACAACTCAAAGCTACCTATAACTTTAGTTGTAGGAGATTCAGTGCTCTCTTCTGGTCTTTGTAGACACCTTCACATAGTGATGTACCTAAACATGCACACACAATTTTTAACATAATAAACCTTATTTTTAATTTCAAGTATATAAAAAAAAATTTGCTGTATAACAAAAAAAAAAAGTTAAAAGGCCAAGCAGCAGACATGGTAAACTAGAAAATCATGTTTATAGCATGTATTCAGAAGAGGAAAATGTCCTAGTATACTACAAAAAAAAAAAAGAAAGAAAGAAAGAAAGAAAGAAAGAGGAAGAAAAGAAAAACCTCTAAGATTACTTGAGGCAGGCGAATCTCTCTTTTTTTTTCCCTAAAAGATTTATTTATTTATTTCATATATGTGGGTACATTGTTGCTGTCTGCAGACACAGTAGAAGAGAGCATCAGATCTCACTACAGATGGTTGTGAGCCACCATGTGGTTGCTGGGATTTGAACTCAGGACCTCTGGAAAAGCAGTCAGTGCTCTTAACCGCTGAGCCATCTCTCCAGCCCACAGATGGATCTTTTTTAAGTTTGAGGCCAGCCATGACTACAAAACAAATTCCAGGACAGCCAGGGCAGCACATGGAGTCCCTGTTTCAAAAAGTAACGCATGCATACATGTGCATGCACACACACACTTAAAAACTCAGTGGGAGAATCATAAACAGTTTACCCAAAAGGAAATTCAGAGATCATTCAAAAATAAAGTGCTTGGAAGCTGGTGTGTTGTGCCATGCTTGTAATCTCAGGCACTTGAGGTAGAAGCAGGAGGACCAGGAACTCAGAGTTCTGAAGCCTGAAAACTGGTTCAGCAAGGAGAGCTGAGGTTAGGGATTTGGCTCAGTGGTTGACTGCTTGCCTGCATGCACCTTGACCACTATTGCCAGCAATGAGATGGGGCTTAGGGACAGGAACACAGTCAGTGAGATTCTTTTTATCTTTTTCTTTATTAAGTAAAGTTATAGCTGGATATAGTAATACATACTTGCAGTTCTAAAATTTGGGAAGTAGAAGTAGGACCTCAGAAGTTCAGGTCATCCTTGGCTACATAGTGGGTTTAAATTAAGGCCAGCCTAGCCTGCACGAGACAGTCTTACCCTCACCAGAATTAAACAAATAAACCAATGAAAAGTAAACATTAAGGAGATTAGATGGTTTTCATTGGACTTAAGTCAAAGCTAATTTGGTAATTTTGAGTTTACTAATGATACTGTGCTCCTAAGTAAAACAGTTGACATGAAGAGCAGGGAGACAGACTTAGAGGATGAGCACACTTTGAGCTACCATGGGAACAGAGAATAAGGGAGAATAACACTTGGAAGTAATGGAGTAGAAAATCAAGTGTCCACTAGAGAGTGGTTCACCAGTGGGTGCTTAGCAAATGACAGTAGTAATGGTAAAAACATGGAAGTCACAAAGGTAGTGGACACAATCCCTCTAAATGCTAACTGGCCTGTTTCCTTGAAGCACAGTAGTCACTCTTTTAGAGGGTAGAAAAATGAGGGTACATTTAGCTGTAAGGCTGTACTTTCTGTCTGGGGATGGTGGTGCACACTTTTGATGCCAGTACTTGGGAGGCAGAGAGTTTGAGGCCAGCTTGGTTCTATGGAGTAAGTTCCAGGACAGTCACGTCTACACAGAGAAACCCTATCTTGTAAAACCAAAAGGGGTCTGGGGAGGCTGTAAATCCTATGGATTTCTTCTCTAAAATTGTTATGGCATGATTCAGAAAAGGTACTTGTTGAGCCTCAAGTGGTGACACAAAAAGTAATGTAGTTAGTTCTCAAGGGAAGGTAGCTCTTTTTGTTTGGTTGGTTTTGTTTTTTACTCTGCTTTGAATGTGAAGTTGTTCAGTCAAAGCTCAGAACAACAGAAGGATATGCTGTGTAAATAATTGCCCCAGCTGAGTTTTGCCAAACAGATTCTTTCCAAGTGGAAGTCGGGTGCCATCTACACTCCTCAACTGCTGTGTGGTGAAGTCAGTGGGGAGTTCTGACTGGCTTCATTGTCTTTCTGCTTACAGAGTTTTCTGAGTTGACATTGAATGGTAGTCTGGAGGAAAGGACTGCCTTCATTAACATGGTTACCTGCAGCCAGGTACACTTCAAGTAATGCACGCTGAGGGTCCTCGGAAGCTGTCTTCTCTCAGGTATGTTGTGATGTGTACCTTGTGTTTTAGCTATTTTTACATTGTCAGGACCACATCCACACATCAGGAATATAACTGTTCACCAGCCATCCCTAGATGGCCTATCAGGTTATTACTTTACTTTGCAAGTCTCCAGTTTCTTTGTATCTTTTGTTGGCCACTTTTGTTGGTCTCCTTAACTGTAGAATCAAAAAAAATTTTAATCTGTAGTGTTTGATTTCAAAATCATTGATAAAAGAAAAAATTGTAAACAGACCCCCAACTTTGCATGAAGAGAAAAGTTTTGTTAATAAACAGTTTTCCTCAGCCAAATTTCATTGATCCCTAAATGTAAATACCTTTAGAAAAATTTGATTTTTAAAATAAAAAACGAAGCACCTCTGAGCAGTGGTTGTGCATGCCTTTAGTTTCAGCACTCAGGGCACAGTGACAGACAGATCTCTGAGTTTTGGGCCAGCCTGGTCTACAGAGAGTTCTAGGACAGCCAGAAGTACACAGAAAATTCCTGTCTCTATGAACCTAAAAACTAAAGTCATCTTATTTTGAGTTGATATTAGCTAAAGGATTGATGGAAAATCCTCTTGCCTTTGGTTTTTGTTTTCTTTTGTTTCTGAGACAAGGTCTCTCTGTGTAGCCCTATCTGGCCTGGAGCTCACAGAAATCCACCTGCAATTAAAGGTATGTACTACCTTGCCAATCAGGCCTCTTTGTTACATAAACAAAAATAAATAGAATTAAATAATGAGTAAAATGCCTGATCTTACCATTCCCCCTTAAGCTTCATTTACTCTCTAATAAATGGAGATAAATTTTATCATAGTTACAAAATAAAATGAACTTTACTAGGGTTTTTGTCTGTTTTGATGGGATCTCTGGAGCTCACTATGTAGATCCAGCTAACTTTGAATTCACAGAACTCTCTCTCTCTCTGCATCCTGAGTGCTGGTATTAAAGGCATACTCTACTGCACCTCGCTTTTTTTTTTTTTAAGATTTATCTTATGTATATGAGTATACTGTAGCTGTCCTCAGACACACCAGAAGATGGCATCAGATCCCATTACAGATGGTTGTGAGCCACCATGTAGTTGATGGGAATTGAACTCAGGACCTCTGGAAGAGCAGTCAGTGCTCTTAACCACTGAGACTTCTCTCCAGCCCTGCACCTAGCTTTAGTTTAAATTGAAAACAAGACAAAACTTTGGTTTGCCATCAGAGTGTGGTATTGTAAAGTCTTCTTTGCTGGCCACAGTGCAGTGGCTGTCACTCATGGTCTCCCTCAAGAGGTACATATCCTGCTCACTTGCTGCCCACCTGCCTAGCTAATAGTCTTCAGCCTGAAAGGGTTTTAGATTGAGGATGGCCATCAGATAGGACACTGCTCAGAGACAGTGATTTGTACATTAAAGTAATTTTTCCAGATAAATGAAAAATCATCAAGTTATAAAACTATACACTGTGTTCCTAATTTTGAAAAATGAGATGTATGAATGATAGCCAAGTATTAACTCTGACTTGAGGAGAGCTGAGACTACAGGTTACTTTTATTTTATTTATGCCTATTTTATTTTCTTATTCTTAAATCCCAGCATAAAACCAAGCGTGTGGGGGGGTGAGCTAATTTTCAGAGCCTAAAAATTAGACATCACATGAACTTCTGAAGCAGAGAAGAGTGATCCTGAAGATGCTCCGACAGAAGATGGAGATGAGATCCCCGTCTCAGCTGTGGCTCCTGAGGAGAAGTGTCAGCAGCAGGGCAGCAATGAGGATGGAGAGGGTGCAGACTGTGGGGACCACAATCTCTGAAGCCATGTGCATGTGCCTAAGCAAGGGCTCTGAAATGGACAGAGAACATTCCACCAGAACTGAGCTTTGTTTTGAAGCAAAAACTAAAGGAGATGGGCCACTGTGGTTCTAATTTTTCTCATTTGTTGTAAAAATGAACTAGTAAATCAAACATTACCTTGAAGTGGAGTTTTGGGGCCATGGGACAAAGGCAGTGCATTCGCATGGTATATACACAGTTTTTGGGAATCCTTACCATCGCACAAAACTTACCTGAGAGCTGGAAATGTCACAGAAAATCTGGGGGTATTTTATCATGCTTGAGTATGCTTAATATTGTGCTGACATTGCATTAATCTCAAAATATTAGCACCTATATTCCATGGGTTCTCTGGGTTTTTACCAGGGGACTTTTGGGCTGGGCATGGTAGTGCACACCTTTAATCCCAGCACTGAGGAGGCAGCCTGGTCTACAGAGAAAGTTCCAGAAAAGCCACAGCTACAAAGAGAAACCCTGTCTCCAAAAGGAAAAAAAAATCCATTGGAAACATTTTTAGCTTTTTGAGTTTGTTATTCTCGATATATCTCATATAATCATATATTGCAATTTCTAATGGTAATTATAACACTTATTTCTTTGTTAAAACAAAAATTCACTAAAATGTTAAATTATTTGACAATGTTGTGTGGTTTAATCTTTAGAGCTAAGTGTTGGAGCTGAAGAGATGGCTTAGCAGTTAAGAGCACTGACTGCTCTTCCAGAGTTTCTGAGTTTAATTCTCAGCAACCACATGGTGGCTCACGACCAACTATATTGAGATCTGGTGTGTAGAAGACAGCTACAATGTACTCATATAAATTTTAAAAAAATTAAAGAGCTAAGTGTTATATCCACCAATCCAATGGAAGACCATGAAGCTCACAGGCTAGTCAGCAAATGCTTGTAACAACCATGTTGCATTTGCCTTGATTTGGTGAACTATATAGACTATGGCCTAGGTATTTATGAGTGTGGGGATGCATGGTTACATAAGGTACGAAAGGTAGCTCAGTTGAAGTGAAGCTTTCTACACCACCTGCTTTGACCCCACATTAAAGAACAACACTAAAACAAGAAGAATATTTCTTTGATTGCATTTATGCAGAAAAATGGGTTTCAGAAACACTGGTGGTATTCTGTATCTTGGGTCCTTTTAGAACCCACTGCATAAGAAAGTATACCTTTAATTACAACACTCGGGGGGCAGAGGCAGGCAGATCTCTGAGTTCCAGGACAGCCAGGCATACACAGAGTAACCTTGTCTGGAAAAATAAACAAGGGGCTGTAGAGATGGTTCAGTGGTTAAGAGTGCTGGCTGCTCTTCCAAAGGACCCATGTTCAAACCCCAGCATTCACATGGGAGCTCACAACTGTCTGGAATTCCAGTTCCAGAGGTTTTGATGCCCTCACACAGACACACATGCAGCCAAAACACCAATGCACATAAAAGAAAAAAAATATGGTCCCTTTTAAGAGGGTGAAGACAGTAACTTTGTTTATTGCTGTTATCTTTAAGGCTTAAAATAACTCTAAAATATTAGCACTGAGTAGTTATTTATTGAAGACTTCTTACAAGCCTGTATCCTAGCTTTGGGAGGCAGGAGCAGGAGGAACTGTTCAAGGGCCTATCTCAACTGTTGAGCTTAAAGCCATTCTAAGCAAGTTAATGAAAACCTGTCTCAGAAAGTAGGGCAGTGGCTGCAGGGACGGCTCAGTGGTCAAGAGCACTGTCCCAGAGGACAGAGGTTTGATTCCCAGCATCCACATGAGAGTTCACTGTAACTCAATTCCAGGGGATTGGACACCATCTTCTGTCTTCCTCGGTTATCAGATATGAACATGATACACATACAGGCAAAAAGTAGGGCTGATAAGATGGCTTAGTGAGTGAAGACACTGGGCACCCAATCCTGGCCATCCGAGTTCAATCCCTAGAACCCTTGTAAAGATGAAAGAGAACCAATACCACAAAGTTGTCCTCTGAATGCCTCACGTGTTCTCTCTCTCTCTATCTATCTATCTATCTTTCACGCACGTGTGTGTGTGTGTGTGTGTGTGTGTGTGTGTGTGTGTGTGTGTAATTAGCAGTAAATTCAGCATTTCTGAAAAGGTAAGAAGTAGCTCAGTGGTAGAGCACTTAGTGTTTTTGAAGCTCTGGGTTCAATCTATAGCAATGCCACCCACACAAAAATCACTTGCTTAATTTGTCTTGTTTGGCCTCTAGAACCCACATAAAAGTGATAAGTTGGTGAGGTGCAGTGTACTTGTAACCCAGGCCCAGGGGAATAGACAGGAAAGGCCCAGAACTTGCTGGCTAGCCAGTCTACACTAAGTGATGCACTCCATGGCCAGTGAGAGACTTGTTCTCCACAGAAGTGGTTCAAGTTCCTAAGTATTACGCTAGGTTGTCCTCTGGTTTGTGTGCGCATGCACACACACACATACACACACGGTAGCTATCCTCATTTCCCTGGTGTTTGCATGCTTTTGCTTACATAATTTTGTTTGTTTGAGGTAGAGTCTTTAGCCCATGTTAGTCTGGGCTCAGTGTGGATGAATGGACAGTTTAAGATGCTGTGTAGACTGGGGGTTTAGCTTGCTTGGTATGTACAAAGCCTGGCTTCTATTAGTCTTACTATCCAAAAAATAAAAAATTTTAAAATGCTTGTAAAGACAAGTTAACACTAAGGAAAAAGACATTTTCAGTCATAAATGGTTGGGAATATTGATTTTTAGGTAAATGATTTTGAGACTTTTGGTAATGCCATCATATGTAATATTATATAGTTATCAAAGATAAGATGCTTACCTGTGGCAAGCATCTGGTTGTTGATGGAGCAAGTTTCCAAGGCTTTGAGACGCCAACTTTCCACCTAATAAGAACCCAAAAACCCACTTGATAAGTTTGCCTTACTATTTTCCTATGCTTAAATTTGTTTTTAGAATAAACGAGATACATTTTTTACGAAATTTCAATGCATCGTGTCATTCGGCTTGGCCAAAATCCTTCACAAGCTTGTCATTCTCACCAAGACAAACACATTTTTAAATCTACCCCCAGCTTGGATATTACTTTTCTTTTCTTTTTTCCTTTTTTTTTTGAGACTATCACATTATATAGCCCTGACTGGCCACAAATTGGCTATGTAGCTGAAGCGGACCTTGGGCTACACCCGAGCTTTATGTACTGCTTTCTAGTACTGACTGACCCTGAGGGATGTGGTCACTGTCCTCACTGTGAACCCACTTGGTTAACCCTGAGCCAATTCTAACAAGCCGGTCAGATTTGTTTGTAATTTTTTTATTACAATCTTCCACATCATAATTTATGGTTTATGTATGTTGATGGCAGATATATACAAAGTAGAACTGATAGGAAATATGATTTTGTTTTGGTTTATTTGTTTTTGTGATGCACCTGTATGTGCCCTTGGAGACCAGAAGTGGGTGTTGGATACCCTGTAGCTAGAGTTGGAGGCAGTTGTGCTGAGAACTAAACAAGAGCAACAAGACATCCCATTTGGTAGGTTTTAAAAGCTTAAAGTTTAGCCAGGCAGTGACAGTGCACACCTTTGATCCCAGCACTCTGGAGGCAAAGGCAAGTGGATTCAGGAGTTCAAGACCAAACTAGTCTACAGAGCGAGTTACAGGACATGCAGAGCTGCACAGAGAAACCCTGTCTGTGGGTAGGTAGGGAGTTTGTTTCTGGTTTTGTTTGTTTCTGTTTTATCTTGCCTTAGAGGCAGTGCGTGCATGTGTATATGTTTGTGTGTGTGCACGTGCACCATTGTGGTGGGAAAAGAGTCCTACATTTGATTTCCAGAATATTTTACATATTGAAGAGTAGGTAGTGTCTGTTATCAGGGCAACATTTTTAATTCATCAGAATTGCCATCTAATTCATCTCTTCTAGTCTTAATGTTTGACTATGTTCTAGATGTGAATAAACCCCAAAGGGATGGGTAGGAGAAGGCAACATTTGGAGCTGGCGCTCAGTGGTAGAAGCCTTGTCTGTCACAGGTAAAGCCCTGGACAATCTGGCTACAGCAGCCCAGAAAACCATTGACATCTTTACTGGTTTGGTCCCTGAGAGCCAACCCTTCCTTGAAAGAAAGGAGAAGACCAGAACAAGTGTCATGGATAAGTTGCCACCCTACCTCTTGTGGGTTTGGAAACCCATTGGCTGTGATGATCTCCTTGTAATACCGAACAGAAGCCTTAGGATATCGAGGTTTGTTTCTCACATTGAATGCAACATAGTAGAATCCATATTTATCTGCATAGCCTTTCTCCCATTCAAACTTATCCAACAGAGACCAGGAGGTATACCCTTTTATATCCACGCCATCTTTTATAGCTATGAAGACAAATGACTCCATTCTTAATAAGTCTCCTTTGTTTAGAAGCATAAACAGCGTTAAGTTGTTTCTGTGAGATTTAGAAGCAGGTTTTAGTTGAAGGTAGATGATAGATTGAATTTTGTCTAAACAGAACATGTGAAGCAAATCTTAGTTTTATCTCACCTTTTAACATTTCATTGATGTATCCTTTAAGGTACTGAATTCTCCACTCATCACAGAGCTGAGTGCAGTGTAGCTTTTGGGGTGCTCCACTTTCTGTCACATATATAGGAGGATCACCGTACTGAGTCTGAAAGTGAGAGGAGAATAAACCCCACATGGCTGTCATATTCTGTTGAAGTGCATGTTGGGTCTTAATAGGTGGCATGCTTAGTAGGTGTTGGCTAACATGTTGAGAGATGAATGTAGGCCAGTGAGCTGATATGGAAGCCTGGCTTGGAGAAAATGCTCTCCAGGTCTTATTCTTTGCCATGAATTCCCTTTCAAATTAGATGGGCCTTAAAACAGCTAAATGTTCCTGAAGGAAGAGTAGTCACTTTCTTTACTGGTATACCCAGTGTTTAGCTGTTCCTGTAAATAACCTCTAACCATGTGCTGGTAAGCAATCCAGCTAGCCTCGGCAGGCCATGCACACAGACACACAAAGATGTGAAAGTAGGAAGCGCACTTGTTGGAAGAAGGGGTTAAGCAGGAGTTGGGGTAGGGAGACAGATGATGGAAAGTAGATGTGATCAAAATGCATCAGGTACGTGTGAAATTGTCTGAGGGTAATCTTAAAAACTTAGACCAAGGGACTATGGAAATGACTGGCTAAGAACCCTTGCAGCTTTCCAATCCCCAGCCCAAACATGTGGCTCTAGGGAATCTCCTCCCCTAATCTCCCTTATCAGTAGTAAGCGTCAATCTATAAGGCCTGCGTTTAGTAGCTGTGAGAAGCAGGGGGCTGAATTTTCTTGGCTCATTAACTTTTTTGTTGTTTTCTGCTGTTGTTTGTTCCTTTGAGGTAGACTCTCAAGCACTTCAGACTGGCCTTGAGCTCAGTACGCAGTATGTAGAGGCAAGGACTGAATACTGCAGTCAGCCTCCCGAGGGCTGGGCTTTCAGTCTGATGTAGAGCTTTATCAGCTTCATATGTAGTCACCTGAGTGTCTGGGAGAGACTAAACTCAGGTCTGAAGGTCTTACATGACTTGATTCAATAAGTACCTGGGCAAAGTTGAGAAGCCTCCTGAATCCCCACGGCACAGAATAGAGCCATGGAGACCCCATTTCTGGCCAGTTGGGGTCCACAAGCTCCACTAAGTCCCGGTCATTCTGGTAGCTGGGCCCCTGGTGGGAGGGATATTTCCTTTGAGTGATGTATCGGGTGGTAAAATGGCCCAGTCCTAAGAAGTCAGATGTCCCTTTAAGGTAGCTCTTCTCCTGCAGGGAGAACGTGGGCAACCTTGACATCTCCAGGCCTTGCTCGGCACTCTTGGTTCCTAACAGGAGAGAACAAGAGGATTTAAGCAAGTCTTATTTCTTACAGTCATTTTGCTGTGTCCCACAATGCTGCTAAAATGGTGGTGTGTAAGCTGGAACGCAGTGGTTTAGCAGTTAAGAGCACTTAACTGCTCTTGCAGGGGACCTAGGTTCCATTCTCAGCACCCATGTGGCAGCTCACAACTGGCCATAACTCTAGTTCCAGGGTTTCAATAGCCTCTTAACATCCAAAGGTACAAGGAACACACATGCACATACCTACATGTGGGCAAATACTCGTGCACATAAAATCTTTTATTTTTATTCCACAGCTAGGACTTTATTCAGATCGCAGCCTCATTACACATGGTCCAAGAACATTCAAATAAGACTAAAGATTGGTCTTCAAACATCATAGCAACAATGCCACATTTGCCTATGATCTCTCCGATATAAAACCACATCCACACCTCAGTGGCCACCAAACCACTCAGCACAGCTTCCTTAACTGTAAGGTGTCTGAAGCTACCAGCTTTAGCACTTTGAATTATTTTTTCATGATCTGAATAGCTGTAGGGATTTCAACAGGGGTTGGGGGAACCAGCTCAACCCTGGCATAGTGGCAAAATGTGGCCAATCAAGGCTTCAAGTAAGTCACACCATTGATGGTGCCTTCTCTGAGAATTGAGGCCAGCCTGGTCTACAAAGGGAGTTCCAGGACAGGCAGGGCTATTATTACACAGAGAAACCCAGTCTTGAAAAACCAAAAGCAAAAAAAGGAAGAGATAGAGAAGTCTCTTTTGTTCTTGAAGTATCCCTCTAAACACACACACACACGCACACACCACTTAAATTATTTCTTTGAGAGAAGACATGCATGTTTATTTTTTTAATTCCAATTTATATTAACCACAAGAATCATGACTTCTCTTTTTAGTGGCCAAATAAAACTCCAGTGTGTATATAGACCACATTTCCATTATTCTTCTGTTGATGAGTATCTAGGTTGGTCCCATTTTCTGGCTACTGTGAATACGACAGTAATAAACGTGTGTCTGAGTGTGTCTGTAGTGTTTCTGTTGCCTAGACTAGTAAAGATACACAGCTAGGCATTTAGTAGTTTTTATTTACATTTGGTGGGATGCTATGGCAACAGTATAGATGTCAGAGGAGGGCAACACGAAGGAATCTCTTCTCCTACCATGTAGGTCCTGGGAAATGGAACATCCTGCCTCCCAACAAATATGTACTGTCTTAAAAAGTTTGGGGCTGGGGAAATAGCTCCATTAGTAAAAGCTTGCCTTGTAAGCATGAGGACCTGACTCCCTAACCCCTTGTTTACTAAAGAAAAAAACCTTGAGTGTGGGCTGTTGGGATGGCTCAGCAGATAAAGATATTTGATGTGCAAACTTGTCAACCTGAGTTCATCCCCTGGATCCCAACTCTAGGACTTCCACATATGTGCTATGGCATGAACACACACCACACACACACACTAATAATCTTTAAGGTGAGCATGGTGGTACATACTTGAATTCCAGCACTGGAAAGGTAGAGCCAGGTGGATTCCTAGAGCTTACTGGCCAGTTAGTTCTGCCTACTGGATAAGCTCCACTCCAGTGAGAGACCCTGTCTCAAAATACAAGGTGGTTGATGGCTTCAGACCAACTCAGGAGATTGTCCTCTGATTTCCACATGCATATGAATGTATATGTGGGTATATACACCTTAACACATATGCCTGCACATACATAAACACACATACCAAAATAAGTTAGAAAAAATAATGACTTAGCTCACCAATGTGGTTCTTCATGACTTGGGGGTAGTCACCAGCATAAATAGGGTTGGCAAACCAACCGAGACAGAACTGTAGGTATCGCTCAGCAGCCTCGATGTCGTAGGGGTTGTTGATGTCCATAGGTTCCCCCCAGTCACAGTTCAGTGAAATCCCCACCAGACCTTAAAGGAAGGAAATCAGGTTAGGGAGAGGCAGGATAGGGCTCTATCTGGGTCTGGGTCTGGGTCTGGGTCTGAGCCCGAGGGTCCCAGCTCACCTTGCTGTTTGCTTCGCCACTTGGTGTTATAAGAATGCCAAGCTTGGGCGTGCGCCTGAAAGAAGGAATCCCTGAATGGACCCAGCGCATCCGCTGCTCTGCCTCCATTCGTTTCCTTCTTCCTCTCGTTAGTTTATTTATGTGTGGCAGCAGAGGAATAGAGTCTCCCCTTCCACCATATCAGGAATCAAACCCAAGTCAGTCTCAGCAGCAAGCATCCACCCACTTGCTGAACCATCTTGCTCGCCAGGGAGTGGCCTTTCTCACTCTAGCACTCCAACTTCAAATGCCCCATGTTCTTGAATCCAGACTCAAAATACCACACAGGCTCCCTCCCTCTGACTTCCAGAGGTACCGCTTCCCCTGAACTGTTGAGGAAGCATCTTCTAAATTCGGCAGAAGCCATTCTGTGTGCTTTTGCTATTGCTACCCCACCCCCACACTAGGGACTAACGCCTGGGTTTTGCCCATGCCAAATAAGTGCTCTTCCAACTGAACTACCCCCTAGCCCATCGTTTACTGTCTCTAAATTGTTCATATAGGTCTCTGGAAAGGCAGCACAGATGTTGTGCTCAGCTCCACACTAGAGCAGTCTGAGGAGTGAGACCACAGGGTCAATAAAAGGATAAGCCATCCATTTAATAAGTGCTTGCCCTCTACACATCCTCAGGGTGCAAGGGCCTGGGGAACATACTGACCCCTGAGGCAAAGACCCTGCCTGGAGCCTACCCTTTGCCCCAGAAGGATCTGGCTTACCTTAATAATATGGTGCGCAGCCACGTACAGGCCAGTACCCTGGAGCCTCAGGCCTGGTGCATGGAGACCGGTCTCATAGCCCTTTTCTACCATTGTCTGCAGAGACAGGGAGTGGGGACCCCAGGATCGTGAGAGAAAGCAGGGCACATCCCTGTCTCCCTATCTGAAGAAGAGCCCCAACTTACCCGAGGATCGCTGAATGTAAGCCAGTACTTCACTCGGTCCCCAAAGACCTCAAAACACAGGTCAGCATAGTCCCTGAAGTATTGGGTCATACTCACATTCTGCCACCCACCGTATGTCTCCTGGAGCATCTGTCAACAGAGAGAGAAGCTGGCGCCCTGGGGAGACTATAGACATTGGTGAAGTGTCTGGGAAAAGCATGGGCCACTATAATATACAAACGGGAGCAGAGATGCAGGGCAGCAGGGCACAGAGCATCCTTTAATGCCTAACTAAGGGACCAGAGGAAGCTGGAAATGCCTGCTTAGAAAGAAGCTGACAGATTGGAGTATTTAAGATGTAAACCAGACATAGGGGCACATGCCTTTCACCCCAGCACTCAGGAGGTAGAGGCAGGAGGATCAGAAATTCAAGGTAGCCTGGCAGTGGTGGTGCATGCCTTTAATCTCAGCACTCAGCGGGCAGAAGCAAGCGGATCTCTGAGTTTGAGGTCAGCCTGGTCTACAGAGTGAGTTCCAAGCCAGGATTTTTTTTTTTTTTTTTTTTTTGAAACCCTGTCTCAAAAATAAATAAATAAATAAAAATTTTCAGGGTCATCCTCAAGTACTTAGTAAACTTGAGGTCTTCATGGGTAGGTCCTGGGTGAGATGTGATACTGGGGAGTGTCTAGAATACTCGTTGTGACAACCTGGAAGCCTGGAGCTGATAGGAGAGCGCTGGGGAGGATTTGGAGGGTCTTGCTGAAGTCAGGGCACTCCCCAGAGCTTCTACTATTAGTAAAAAAAACCTCTTTGGTAGAAGCTCAAAGTGAAAAACTGCAAACCTGTTGCATTCTCTGCCCCAGTTAATAAGCCTTTTAATAAACCCCAACCCAGTTTCCAGTTGCCCTCGCTTGAAACCTGAAGTCTCAGGCCACGCCCCCAGTCTCCAGTAAAGTCCCACAGCAAGCTCTTCCCACCCAGAAGCTCTCGGCCTACCCTCTCCTTTTTTCATTCTGACTACAACACACCTTCTCCCCGAACCTTCTCCTCCACCCCTCCACAGAACTCAGGACCCAGCACCAGCTGGTACAGGTCACAGGCTATATACCATCTGCTTGGCTGTGACCTTTGTGAGACCCAGGTGAAAGAAGAAAAAGAGCCTGGATGTTGACAGAGATTTCTGAAGCATCCTGGGACATGGCTGGGCAGGGTGGCTATGGACGAGGGTAAACAGTACTGCCTCAGACAAAGGAAAACGGGGCTGGAGCAGAACAGGTGGAATACACTGTGTCACCAAACCTGAGTCCAGAAACATTTGGGCTTCTTTAGTTTCAGGGGTAGAGGGCTTGCCTAGCAGGCACGAAGTCCTGGTTTCGATACCCAACAGCATACGTACATACACACAAGACCTTTTTTTCCCCTTATGCTGAATGTTCTGGAAAACATTAGAATCACACTCTTCATTTACTACAGCATGGCCTCCCAGCTTATGTGTGGGGATTGGGGGGTTGAATCAACTTCAGGTATCTTCATCAAATACTAGGATTGCAGGTACATTCTACTCACTATGCCTGCCTTTTTATGTGGATGCTGAGGATGGTCCAATGAACCATCTCTCTCCTCTCCGCTCTGCCTTGTAGGAACACAGCGCCCCCTAGAGAACACCATGTTTAAGATACCATTTTGGAAGCACCGGCCAGTCCCTAGTTCACAGATACTTTTTGGCACCCTGACCCTGCACTGCAGATCTGAGACAAGCTAATGATGTTTTTTAATTTCACCAGGCTGTGGCATTCTGTCAGAAAAGCAAGAATAAGCGAAGATAATCACTCACCACACCTTTCTGTCCAGAGTCAGACTCCAGGCTCTGCTTATTCTTTTGGATGCTCTAAGTCCTTACACCAGGCTCTCTCCTGCTGCACCTACTGAACAAAACCCTCACCTGTGGCAGATCCCAGTGGTGCAAGGTCACAATGGGGGTAATGTTGCTCTTCAGTAGGGCGTCAATGAGATCACTGTAGAATTTGATTCCTCTCTTATTCACCTCTTCAGCTGCAAGTGAAATTGAACTTGGTGTTTCTTCTGGGGTACAACATTCTTGGGTCCCCCGGCCTTCTGCAGGCTGAAGCACCCGCAGCCCAGTGTCCTGGGCCATAGAAGAATGTCGTTGGTATGCCCGGAGCTCAGTTACCTGCTGAACCCTCACCTAACACTGATCCCCACAGAGCCTGGGGAGAGACCGTTAATCACTTTACCTCTCACCCCCGTGGGCAGGAGCCGTGGCCAAGACAGAGAAAATCGGTAGTGACTGACTTGTAGTTCCTTCAGCAGGGCAATGTCCTCCTGTGTAGACAGGGTGGGGGAGCAGAGCTAGGCCATCTGGGCTATGAAGGAGGGGAAACAAGTCTTGGGGACCTGGAGGATCACCCCCATCTGCAGCTCCAAGTGGTGTCCTCTACAATGGCTCTACTATGAGTTCTTGC
The DNA here is from genome assembly GCF_963924665.1 of Micromys minutus. Lineage (NCBI taxonomy): Eukaryota > Metazoa > Chordata > Mammalia > Rodentia > Muridae > Micromys > Micromys minutus. The sequence continues at coordinate 54,315,626 of NC_137985.1, read as the reverse complement.
CCCACGCTGGCAATGTGCTTACAGACAGAAAGCCCATGCAAGATTGTCAATAAACTTGAAGGAGAACAGAGGATCTGAGGGTGAGCTGCCCAGTGCCCTCCTGTAGGCTCTGAGACCAAGTCACTGGGCTTTTTGTCACCTGGTTGCGGGCCCTTTTCATTTTCCTTATTCCCAGGTTCAGCCACCGCTGCCCCACCCTCTTGGGCTGTGCCAGGTACAGGGTGTTGAGCAGAGCATCAGGTTTATTGTCAGCGAGATGTCCACATGCTCCACTCCCACCTCTCAGGCAGGATGGCACACACAGCCCCCTTCACTCACCTGAACTTTGTAGTAGCCATCACAGGCTGTGTCTGCTGTATCCTCTCCTAGCACCTGTCCCTTTCTGTCATGTGTGAAGGCATCCCAGATGCTGGGCCCTTTCCCATCCTGGTCCCATGCACCTTCTGTCTGGTAGGCAGAACTGCCCACGCCCCAGGAGAAGCCTGTAGAGAGAGACCCCACACCAGACCCTAGACCACTGCAACTTCACCTACCTTGGGAGCTCCAACCTATGCTGCCCAGGCTTGGGGCATTCTGTGACCTGCCCCAGCTCCCTGGAATAGGAACTTAGGGGACAGGGAGAGGGAAGATACAGAATTAAAGACATTTTTTTTGTGCAATTACAGCTCAAATTAGCATACATTGTCTGTGGATATTAATAACTTGTTTTAGATTTTTATTTTTATCAGTTTGTGTACTGATGTGTGGGAGGGTGTTGGGTGGGAAGGCTGATGAATACAAGTGTCTGAAGAGGCCAGGAGAAGGCCTAGATCCCTATGGAGTTGGAAATCCAGGCAGTTATGAGTCACCAGATGGATGTGGGTGCTGGGAACTGAACCCCAGGCCTCTATAAGAGCAGTAAGCACTCATTTCTGGGTTGGTGATATAGCTCAGAACCAAAGTACTTGACTAGCATGGTCAAGGCTTTAACGTGGCTTTCCAGGACTGCACAAGCATTCTGATGAACACCCCAACCCCAGACCTCCACCTCTCCATCAGGACATTTAAAACATGGATGTTTTCCCCCATCCTACCAGACAGGAGGCCATAGCACCCAATTCCAATTCCTTGCCAAGTCAGGCGAGGTAGGAAGACCATCAAACTGACAAATGGATAGACAGACAGACAGTCTAAGGACAGAATAGTGGAGGAATGGACATACCAGGTGGAAAGGTTTCGTAGTAGAAAGATGCCTCTTCTGGGGGTCTTCTCCAGGCAGTTCCTGCCCTGGGCACCAGCAGGATCCACCCGAGGATGATGACCCACACTGGCTTCATGACACCCCACCCTCCTCCATGCCTAAGAGCCCCTGCCAGCTCAGGGACATAGGCCAGGAGGGAAGGGAATGGGCACACAGCTGCTGTGTGAGGGACCCTGCGTTAAACAATGTGCAGAAGCTGAGCTAATGGGCCAAACTTCAAGCCGGTTCCTATTCTGATCATGGTGAGTTGGAATGATGCCACCCACACCTCTCAAGTAGCTCTTACCTAATGGGGAACCTACCTTTGCCTCAGAAAGGGCCAGTCCTCTTTGGGAGCCTGAAAACCCAGAGTTCCCTCAGCCTCCTACTGTGTAGCCTGTAAGGGGTGCTCTTCCTATCTAGGACTCTCTGTCTTTAGCTGTCAGTAAGAGACCTCTTCTCATTAGGAACCCCTATCTGATTAAGCCCACCCGCTTACCTATGATGGTCCTCAGCCTGTGACACCTCCAAGGCCACTGTTGTCAGCTACAGGTCTCTCTGAATGACTCCTGGGCCCCACATTTCCTCCCCAAAGCAGAACCTACAGGCATGGAAGCCTCTCGTCAGGGGTGTGGTCTGTGGCCTGACCAACAAAGACTTTCAATAATCCCATAGAGAGGGCATAGGCCAGAATGCTGAGCTGACTAAAAGCAACTGAGTCAGCAGTAGCCTGGGCCCTGGGTACCCAGCTGGCTCCTTCCCAAGGAAGAAGGGCAGCATCCGGGGAGGTGGTGACCCAGTCCTTCCAGTTCCCTCCCAGCCTCGAATGCAACCCTCAGCATAGCCCTGGGCATCCTGAGGGGGAAGGGGTGCACTTGGGAACCACCTGGGACTTGGGTTGATGATGTCTCAGTTAGTTGACCCTTCTTGCTGCAACAGAAACTCTCTCTCACGAAGGTGATGTTGGGTATTCTTTGTAAGCCTCCTCTCCTCAGACTCATCTTTTCCTCAGCTTGCTCCTGCCACTGACAATGTCTGTGAAAATGTGTGAGTCAAGGTTTCTGCCACCTGGTTCCATTCCAAAACAGTTCTAGTAGCAATAAGCCTCCATCAGAAAAGCCTCCCTTCCCATAATCCCTCACTCCACTCAGCCTGAAGCATCCCTTGCCTCCACTGTATGTGTTTCTCTCAGCCTCAGGCCTTCCCACTTTGTGGTTGTTGTTGTTGGATTTTTTTTTTTTTTCTATCTATTCTCCAAGCATTCCATAGACCACCTCCTCCACTTTCAGAAAGTCTCTACAGCTGCCTATCCCCAGTCCTCTAGCCTGCAATTCCATGTTACCAGTGAACTTGTCCCTGCCTCCTCTGAGAGCCACATTCCCCTGGGGTATAGAGGTATGCCTGCCCCTCCACCTAGGATCCCTATAGCCAGAGCAGGTAGAACTCAATAGTGTGAGGCAGAACGGAATTTTACAATTGCCATAAAAATGGCTAACAGTGTAGACTGGTTAATCTTGTCAACTTGATGGGACTTAAGAGTCACCATGAAGACACATCTCTGGCTATGTCTGTTAGGAAATTACCTATATAGGATCAAGTGTGGGATCTATGAGCTGGGGTCTATGCTGAATAAAAAGGGAGCTGAGCACCAGCATCCACATCTCTCTGCTTCCTGACTGCAGATGCCTGTGGCCAGCCACTTCCGGCTCCTACCTCCCGGACCTCCTCCCTGTACCCTGGAACCATACACCCTTTCCTAAGTTGCTCTTGTCAGGTATTCTGTCTCAGCAACACGTAACTGAGACACTGACTCACATGTGTCTTCAGCGAAGAATAGCAAGATGAAGCGAACCTAGGCTCAGTGCTCCTCTCCCACTGCCTGTGAGGTCACATTTATACTCCTTCATCAAACACCCTTTCACGTGTTTTCTAGATCCAAACGCCCTTTCACCTGTGTCTGCTTCAGGAGAATAGTCATTCATGTGTTTGCTTTAGCAAGACATCCTTTCACCTGTGTGCCCCAGCAAAAAAATCATTTGGCATAACTAACTTTCCAAAGAACCAGAAGTTTCCACTTCAATAGTCTGCTAATGCCAGGAACTCAAAACGGCAAGAGCTTGAGACAACTGACCACATAGCATCCATAGCCAAGAAGCAGAGAACAAATGAATGCTTGCATGTTGCTGCTCAGTCCACTTTCCCTTGTCTATACAGTCCAGAACCCCAAGCCCAGGGAATGATACCATTCACAGTGGGCAGGTCTTCCCACATCAATTAATGTAATTAGGACAATCCCTCACAGGCAGAAGAGCTGGGAGGCTCTTCTCCAAGTGATTCTACATTGTATCAAACTGACAATTAATGTTAACCATTGCAGCCCTTCCCTTCCATTCTTACTATGCTTGGGTCAGTCTCCTGTGTTATCTTCCACCAGCCTGTCAGCAACTGGAGTCTGAGGAGACTGAGAAGGCTGGAGAGGGGTACACTGATGGGTGGGAATGAGGGCTGCCCTCACAGACTTGGGCGATGTTGGACATGGTCTCTAAAGGATGTGAGAACACGTGTCAAACAGCACAAAGCAGGAAGGGCGTGGCTACTGATAGAGGGGACAACTGGAACATTCATCCCAGATGTGTTTGGGGACCCAGTGGACCTTTTCTCTCTCCTTGTATCATTCCTGCAGTGTCAGACAAGGGCATGTTCACAATTGAGAGGGTTGCTGGGCCTCTCTCCTAGTGACCACAGCCCACGTGGGCTGTTTCTGTGGTACCCCCTTTCCTACCAGTGGGCTCTAGGCATGCTGTGTTTTGGGCTGACAGTGGCAGGAAACCTATCACTTTAAGAGCTGATGTCATCTCTGAAAAATGTCCCTACCCAGGAGCCTGGGCCTCGTGTTTATGTTGGAAAGGCTGACCAGCCCAGCATGGTGGGGCTGCCCGGGGTCTGAAGAGAGGCCTGGCTTTCATCCCACTGACTCCGGGGCTTGGCTTTGGTTGGAAGGGGAAAGGGCCCGATAGCTGGTGCCCCTCCTCACTGTTCCCTGCTCCACACACACACTCTGGTAGCTGTCTGAGGTCTGCGTAGGGGTCAAAGTTTCTGTTGTCCAGGCTGGGCTGACAACACTATATGTCAAAAGACTGAGAGGCACACTTGCTCTGCCAACCCCGGCATTTTCCTCTTTCTCACCAGCAGGGGACTGTGAAGCTGCCGCCCATTGCTGACAGCCCTGTCAGGGTCTGACTCCACCTGAACTCTGTGATTGTGGTAGGCCTCATCAAAGTGAAAGTTCTGATTCTCAAGCCTGATGATAGCGTGGGTCTCCGGGCATACACCATGTGGGAACTGACACCATCCTGACAGGAGTGAAATTATCCTAAAGAGAGACTCTTGTGCCCATCCCAGATTAGTGAAGCCTAGTGACAGTCAGAGAAAGTTTGTCTCCCAGAAAGAGATGTCATGTGGTTCTGAGAAATGATAAGACCACTTTGTAAGAGAGACTGGAGCTGAGCCAGTGATGGGTAACTGGTGGAAAGAACCTCCTACTGACCAGGACTGTCCTTAACTATATAACTGTGACCTTCTACTTCAATACTTCTTTGTGTGTGTGTGCGCGCATGCTCATACACGTGTACACTCATGCATGTGTGCCTGTGTATTTGGGCATCTGCAGAGGTCAGAACAGGGTGATGAACACCCTAAGCTAGAGTCATAAGCAATTGGTGAGCCTCCCAATGTGAATGCTCGGACCTGAAGTTGCTTTGGGTCCACCAGAAGAGACAGAAAAGATGGGTTTCACCGCTGACCCCTCTTTTTAGCTCCTTTGGCCCTCTGTTTATATCTAATCCTTATACCCAGATTCTGAAAATGAACTTGGTGTCTCACTGTATCTCTTTGTTTTTCCCAGTGAAAGCTCTCTGTGAGATGAAGGCCAGCCTGGTCTACAGAGGTAGTTCCAGGATAGCGAGGACTACTACACAGAGAAAATCCTGTCTTAAAAATTATTTATTTATTTATAGACAGGTTTCTTCAAGCTGTCCTGGAACTCCCTCTGTAGAGCAGGCAGGCCTCAAACCCAGAGATTCACTGCCTCTGCCTTCTGAGTGCTGGGATCAAAACACCCAGCTCAAAAAATGTTTTTTGACCATATTATTTTATAGTGGTATGGCTATTTTGCATGCGTGTATGTCTGTGTATGACATATATGTCTGGCCTCTGTGAGGACAGAACAGGGTATCAGCTACCCTGGAACTGAAGTTACAGACACTTGTGAGCTGTCCCATGGGCACTGGGAATCAAATCAGCCCCTGGATTGATCGGAAAAAGCATCCAGTGCTCTAAAACCGCTGAGCCATTTTTCCAGCCTCCCCCACCCCATCTTTATTCTTGAGATAGGCCCTTGTTTTATATTGTCCAATCTTAAGGGCAGCTGCTACTTCTGGCTCCATGCATACAGCTCGACTTTGCATACTCTGGTTGTGAACGGGAACTCTGCAGGAGAATTTCATCTCACAGAACCCTTGAAGGTTTGTTCTGAAAACATCTATGCTGGGCACAGTTCATGCCTATGATCCCAGCATTCGTGAGGCTGAAGCCAAAGGATCACAGGTTTGAAGTCAGCCTCGGCTACGAAGTGAGACCTTGTCAAAAAAGGAAAGGAAAGGTTGTGGGTACAGCTTGGTCAACATGGGGACCCATACCTCATGTGTGGTGGTTCATGCTTGTAATCCTGACACTGGGGAGACTGAAGATCCCAAGAGCTTGCTAGGCAGCCAGCCTAGCCTAATAAGCAAGCCCAGGCTCCAGAGAGTGACCTGTCTCACACAAAACAAAATGAAGTGGATGGCTGCTGAGGAACAATAACCCGAGATCAATCTGTGGCCTCTGTGTGTATGTATATCCACACTTACACACACACTTCCATACCTACATACATATATACAACCCCATGCATATACACACAGAAGAAAGTTCACATACCCAGGAAAGTTGGAGTTGGACAGTTCACATTAGCATCTACACTGTACTCTACACTGTACTGTATTAAGATATATATATATGTATATATATAGCATCATATTAAGTTATGCATATATGTGTATGTTATGTGCATATGCAACATACTGGGAGGGCCAAGTGTCTTTGGCCCCCAGAAGATACTGGATCCCTGGACCTGGAGTTACAGATGGTTAAAAAGCCGCCCAACACTGGTGCTGGGGACTGAACTCGGGTCCTCTGGAAGAGTAGTTTGAGCTCTCAACCACCCTTGAGCCACCGTCCCCTAGTTTGTTATTTTAGAAATCCTACTGAAGGATATGTGAGCTTACTCTCTGGTTCTCAGAGCCTGTTCGTGGAACAAGACTGAAGGAACGCTTCATGAAGAAGTAATCATATTGGAATTTTCAGGACATTCCAAGGATTTCTAGTTCAACTATGTGAGGTTGACACTGTTCCAATGAATCTGGAATGAATTGACATTACCCACACTGAGCCGACCTGTGTATATAGCATTCACATGCACGTGTGCGCACACACACACACACACACACAGGCACACATGCCCAGTCACTCGAACACACACTTGCACATACACAAACATGTACACATACCCACTCACACACACACACACACACACACACACATGCACACACACCCACTCACACACATACACACATACATTCCTGTCTTAGTCTAGACAGTGACATTGGCAGAGCCACCAATTCCAGACCAAAAGATTCCATCCAGTAGCCTCACTGCCCAGGAGCCCCCAAGTGGGGCCCAGGCTTGGGAGGAACCCGGGTTTGAGAAACAGCTCCCATGGCTGGAGGCTGGCCCCACAATGAGGAGTCTGATGATGAAGGGCGTGGAGAGGCCAGTGCTTCCCGTGCTGAGCTTTTCTCCTGATGACTTCCGGCCTTTTCTCCTCTGCCCCAATTCTCATGGGGGAACCCCGGCTGTTGCCAAAGACTGCTTGAGCTCTCAGGCTCCAGTTTGTGAAGGATGGGGTGGAGAGAAGAGATACATTCCAGGGAAACGTCGAGGAAGCCCTGCACCCCTCTGCTTTCCTAGTTTTCATCTCTGGAGTCCATCTTCCCAAAGGCCCACCAGAGACCAGCCTCACTATTGTCTCGGGGACTGTTCAGTAGGAGTTTGTCTCCTCCATCTACTCTTGTCTGTTTTGATTCGTTACTGGATGTAATGCAGGTTTTACCCGGGGCAATTCTGTTTAAGGAATGAAGAATGAATGAATGAATGAATGAATGGGTTTATTGCTTTTACTTCAGTGTCGAAATGTTTGAACAAAGTAGAAGGATGGTATCTGAGAGGGGAACAAGCTGGGGGGCAGGGGCTGGGGTTCTGGCCTAACATGCCTCAGAGCCACACACAGACCACCTCCTATGGAAAGAGGTGCTTGGGTCTCCACACAGGAGGATGACATTCACGGGACTGCTTTGAAGAGTAAGTGGCCACTGTCAGCTTGTGGTGATGGCAATTGTTTCACGAAGTAATAATAACCAGGAATCCAAACTTTGGAAGCCTCAGATGCCCTCACTGTGGCATTGGTTTTCAGAACGAGGTTCTCCTGAGCCTTGATGCTTATGTTTGGGGAAAGGGCAGGAAGGAACTACAGCTCACTTCAAAGTTAACCTATCCTACGGAGATGGGCTGGCTTCTGGAGAGGAGAGGTCCTCTGGTTGTCTGAGGAGTCTACCAGAATCATTTCCAGAAACATGGTAGCTTCCATACTCTGAGCTGCTTTGGTTCTCATCTGTACTAAGGTCACCTCAGAAGAGGAAGGATGGTCGGTCCTGCTCTGTGCCAAAAGGAGAAATGGAGGACCAGAAAGGCCAAAGGTCACAGACAGTTAGGATTAGACTTTATTCCTCAAGATACAGCAGTATCAGAGCTATACTGAAGCAGAGTGTAGCAGCAACACTTGAACTTTTAGCACTTGGCAGGCAGAGGTTGCAGGCTGACAGTTGTCAGATTTTCCCTTACAAACTCAACCAAAGGGCTGGAGAGATGGCCGGTGGTTAAGACCACTGGATGCTCTTGCAGAAGAGTTGGTTTCAATTCTGACATCCACACAGCCTCTCACAACCTTCAGTTACTCCAGCTCCAGATCTGATGCCTTCTTATGGCCTCTACAGACACACCTACAAAAAAAAAAAAAAAAAAAAAAAAAAAAAAAAAAAAAAAAAAAAAAACACTCATACACATAAAATAAAGAAAAGTACAAATCTTGGGCTGGAGAGATGGCTCAGCAGTTAAGAGCACTGACTGCTCTTCCAGCGGTCCTGAGTTCAATTCCAAGCAACCACATGGTGGTTCACAACCACCTATAATGGGATCTGATGCCCCCTTTGGGTGTGTCTGAAGACAGAAACAATGTACTCATATACATAATATAAGTAAATAAATCTTTTAAAAATTAAAAATGAATCTCCCAAAAAAAGCCTCGTTTAACACAACAAACAAATAAAAACCTCAGAGTACTGGAGAGATGGCTCAGCTGTCCAGAGTTCAGCTCTCAACACCCCCTTAACAAGCAGGTGTCTGTGAACATGCCTGTAACCTCAATACAAAGGGATGCAGACACAGGAAGACTGCTGAGGTTCAGAGACAGAGGCGGCAAGTGATGGAGAGGCCACCTAATGCCCTCTTCTATCCTCTGAGTGTGCAGAGGCATATCTACACACACACACACACACACACACACACTATTTAAAAAATCCAGCCTAGTGGTGGTGACACACACCTTTATTCCCAGCACTCAGGAAGCAGAGGCAGGCAGATCTCTGAGTCTGCAGAGTGAGTTTCATGACAGTCAGAGCTACACAGAAAAAATCCTGTCTCAAAACAAAATTTTTAAAAACGTTTTGAATCTCAGCCTGGTTTGCACACCTTTAATTCTAGCTCTTGGTAAACTGAAGCAAGAACATCTTGAATTTGAGGATAGATCGAGCTACATATCAAGACCCTAGCTCAAAACAAAGCAACAGCAAAGCTATATTGAAAATATTGAGGTTTTTTAAATCAAACTGAAAAATGATATGAACAGGCTCCTATTAAAAAGAAACGGCAGCTGGTTATGGTGGCACGCATCTTTAAATTCAGCACTCGAGAGGCAGAGTCAGATGGATCTCCATAAATTCAAAGCCAACCTGGTCTACAAGGGAGAAGAGAGAGAGAGAGTTAGTTAGGAAGAAAAGAAGGAAAGAAAGAAAGAAAAGAAAAGAGGAAGAAAGAAAGTGTCTTAGTTAGGGTTTTACTGCTATGAACAGGCACTATGATCAAGGTAAGTAGTTTTTTGTTTGTTTGTTTTTTCCAAGGCACCTCTCATAAGGACAACATTTAATTGGGGCTGGCTTACAAGTTCAGCAATTCAGTTCATTGTCATCAAGGTAGGAACATGGCGGCATCCAGGCAGGCATGGTGCAGGAAGAGCTGAGAGTTCTACATCCTTTTTTTTTTTTTTTTTTTAAAAAAGATGTATCTATCTACCTATCTATCTATCTATCTATCTATCTATCTATTTCATTCAAGGACACTATAGCTGTTTTCAGACACACCAGAAGAGGGCATCAGATCCCATTACAACCATTACTATGTGGTTGCTGGGATTTGAACTCAGGACCTCTGGAAGAGCAGTCAGTGCTCTTAACCACTGAGACATTTCTCTCAGTTGTACATCTAGTTCCAAAGGCAAACAGGAGAAGATTGGTTTCCAGGCAGCTAGGACAAGGGTCTTAAAGCCCACACCCACAGTGACACACCTACTCCAGCAAGGCCACACCTCCTAATAGTGCCACTCCCTGAGCCAAGCATGAAAGAGAGAGAGAGAGAGAGAGAGATGGCAACCACTCCTGAATTACAGTTTGAACACAGGCTAAGGCCTACCGCCTCTTCTGTTCCTTCTCCCACCTTTCCTAGTTAGCAGCTTCTGGTGGCCATCTGTGTCCCTCCCTGCAGTCCTCTAATGGCCTCTTCATGTAGAGTTGGTACATAGACATATTGGTCAGATGTTTGACTGTCTTCATCACTGAAGACAGCCACGATGATGCTTGACGGCGTGTTACTTCCGTGTCAGATGCTGAGGATCTTCCTGGATCTGCCCCCTGCTGACTTTGCCATTTTTGTGGCTCCCTGCCTTTACTGCATGGTGCTCCATAGCCACTCACCAGACCCTTTAGAGACTTTTTTTTTGACAATGCTTTACTATCACAGAGAAGGCTACAATAAATAGTTCTGCACGTGGAATTCCACACCTGTCTGTACACACTAACTATGGCAATGAGATTTATTTTTAGCTGTGTGTATGCATTCGATATGTGCATGTGGGTGGCCATGAAGACCAGAAGAGGTCATTGGATCCCCTGGAGTTGGAATATAGGCCACATATAACATGCCAATATGAGAGTTGAACTGAGTTTTTTGGAAGGACAGAAGTGTTTTCAATGACCGAGCCATCTCTTCAGACCCCTCTTTCTTTTTTCTTTTTTGCTTCCAGAGTAAAGAGAAGAGCAGATGACCTCTTGTTGGTGTATGTTGTCCTGCTCCCAACAGAGGCTCCAAACAATGAGGCTGCTGACTGTGGACAGAAACCTCTACAACCATGAGCCAAAATAAACCTTTTCTCTTTGGGTGTTTTATTCTGTGACCGAGAGCTGATGTGGGCTTACTGAAGTCACATGGTGATTCATAGAAGGGCAGTCATAATGTAACCCCCGCTCTCGGTCACCCAGTATTTGGCTTGCAGGGCCCCCGCCCCTTCCCTGTAGCGTCCCAGCTTGTCCCTTTGCCTGCACCAAAGAATAAAGGCAGGACCTTGGGCCCTCCTTCAATCCCCAAAGACTCAAAAGGAAAAAAAAATCCCTTACACTTCAAGAAAAGCTGGCCCAGCCCCTCTCTCTTTTGCTGAGCCAGCCGCCCGAGAAACCACTCTTGTCTTCACTCACCAATGCCAGGAAACCACACTGTGCCGCTTCACACAGCTGGCTCCAGCCTTCTCCCAGGGCAGGCTGGCTCTGCAACTCTGGCCTTCTCTCCAGGCCCCCTCTTAGGCCACGAACCCCAGCCTAAGCTGTTTCCATCTCGCTGTTACTGTGGCCAAGAAAACAGGAAGTGTCTGAGTCACCCCCTGTCCTCCTGGGCTTTGCCTCTTTAGAGTCAGGGAAGGACAAGGAGGGAAGAGGTTGGCTTCACAGGGCGAGCCTCTTGCTGGGCTCTCTCTTTCAGCCTGTGGGACCCAGGAGCCTTACTCAAGTTCTTGAGACTAGAGAAGGACATTGCCTTACGATATGGACCTCAAGAGCTGACCCTGCGCCCGGGCCTTAGCTGGTGCTTCTTGGCTGGGAACACAAAAGCTTTAAAACCACTGATACCTGGACTCCACAATGGCGAGTCCAGTTAAAGGGATCTTGTTGTTTTCAAACTTGGTGTGTGTGCGTGTGCGTGTGCGTGCATGCATACATGCATGTGTGCCACTGTGAAAGTCAGAGGACAGCTTTGAGGACTCCAGGGTTCCCGGAATCGTGATTGTCAAGTTTGCATCATGGTAGCAAGCACATTCACCTGCTGACCGGTCTCACTGGTCTTGTTTGTTTTGTTTTGTTTTAAGCCAGGGTCACCTATAGCCAATGCTGGCCCCAAAGTCACCAGGTAGCTGAGGCTGACCTCGAACATCTGACCTTTCTGCTCCTGTCTCCTAAGTGCTGGAATTCAGTCTGCATCATCCTCCTCATTTGTGCAGTGCAAAGGATCGGACCCACGGCCTTGTACATGCTAGCTGAGCACTCTACCAAGCTGAGCTCCAGCCCCAGGTCTCCGTGAAACCTGTTTTCACCTCTGTAATGTGGGTTATTTTGTGAGTGTCACATTCAGTCCTATGCCAGACACAGGTCTGGGCACTGGAAGGAAAACAGTAGCAACAGCCAAGATGGCAGGGAGGGCCCCCTGTCAGACATCTCTGAACTGACAGGCTGCATGAAATAGGCCTTAGGACGATGAAGCTACCATCTGTGGGGCTCCCTCATCTCCCGAACCATCTGATGGCTACCAGAAACACACTGGCCCCAAGGTCCTCAGAGGTCTTCAGTTGCTGTCTTAGTCAGGGTTTTACTGCTGTGAACAGACACCATGACCAAGGCAAGTCTTATTAAGGACAACATTTAGTTGGGGCCAGCTCATAGGTTCAGAGGTTCATTCCTTAATCATCAAGGCAGGAAGTAAGGCAGCGTCCAGGCAGGCATGGTGCAGGAGGAGCTCAGAGTTCCACATCTTCACCTGAAGGCTGCTGACTTCCAGGCAGCTAGGATGAGGGTCTTACAGCCCACACCCACAGTGACATGCCTACTCCAACAGGGCTACACCTTCTAATAGTGCCACTCTCTGGGCCAAGTATATTCAAAGCATCTATTCTAGAATTCGCCCTCCCCCTGCAGATGCTGATCCTCCCTCTTCAATGTCACTGTGGGCTATGGGATCGGGAAGAAAGTAAATAGAACCCTGGGAAAGCCAAGCCCTGAGATATCCTTCAAAGGAACACACATCATCACATATAAGATAATTTTTCCTACCAAGTTTTTACAAGCTGAGGTGTGGTTCATCTAGCATTTTGGCTTTCAATGGTCTGTCACATGTGGCAAGTGACCCCCATTATTGGGGAGCCCAGGGTCAACCTACCCATAAACCCCAACTTGCTAGTCCCAACAATAGCATGACTACAGCTAAGGGCCATAGATGACTGTTGGTCAGTAAATATATGGAGTTTCATTTCTTTTCTGCTCCACTTTCTTGGGAAAGAAGTAAGGGCCTTTGAGGGTGGTAATTCCACCTGTTCTAGAAGATTCTGTTTGTCTCAGAATCCTGAGCCACAAGGGAGACGATCATGTCTACTTCAAGAAACAGGAAATGGATGAACCTTTTTGTTTAAAGGATCAACATGGAGAAGTTTGGGGCTGTGACTGTAGTTCAGTTGGTAGAGCACTTGCCTAGCATGTACAAAACCCTAGGTTCAAACCCTAGCACTGCATAAAACTTGGTGGTTCATGCCTGTAACCCCAGAACTCAAGAGGTGGGGGCAAGTTCAAGGTTAACCTTGGTTATATAGTGAATTAGAAGCCAGCCCAAGTCATATGAGACCCTGTGTCTGCACTTGTTACCAGGAGGATAGGGAAGTGGGGTCTGGTGATGACTGGCCCTGACCAGATGAGCCCTGGTTCTGGAACGCGCTGGGTCCTTGGTCTTGGGCAGCCTCTTCTTGGCATGTGTCAGGAATGTTCTAGAAGAAGCGCCTGACTGGCCTCCTCCTCTTCTGTCAACGTTTCTTTTTACCCCTTTTTCCTATCATACATCTTCCCTGCTTGTCCCAGGACCAGGGAGCTGGGAGCCTAAGTGGAAAGGCCAGGGTTTGCTCGAGTACCTGTGGGATGCCTAGGTCTGCATAGCTCTTAAGGGTGGGGCCTGTGAGAAGGGGTTGCAGAATCCAGTTTGTTCACCTGAAGGCCAGCCGCACCTGTGGAGGCCCTTTTCCTGTCTGCACTGTGTGACTGGGTAGCTCTGGCCACCTGCCTGTGGCTTCAGACGCCAACCCCTTGCACTCAGGGTCCCTTGTGAAATGTGTATGAGTAAGTGATAGAGATTCCCAGACTGAGGGTGGTTCGGCAGGCTGGGGCGCAGGGTTGGAAGCCAGTGCCTCCACCAGGCTTGTATAAGGAGTCGTTCATGCTTGACAGGTGTGTGGCGAGCCCTGGGTCTGGCAGGTCAGTCAGCACTTTCAGCTGGATTTAATCAGGGTTCGAGCAGCCCTCTCTCTCTCCAAAGCCTGAGATAAGTCCTTGGCAAGAGTCTAAGCTTCATTGTGGGGGAGGGGGAGGAGAGGAAGAAACTAACAGAAAACCAGCTGGGCTTCAAGGGCTCTCGTGGTCCAGGTGGGCAAATCAAGGCCTCTGGGAAAAGAGATTCAGGCTCTGTGTGGAATGCTTTTGTTAAATGTTAAAATTACATTTGTGTGTGTGTGTGTGTGTGTGTGTGTGTGTGTTTGAGTGCATGCATGCTCAAGAGTGTGCTCATACACAAATCTTGTGAGGGTCTGAGTACAACCTGTGGGAGTCGGTTCTTTCTACCATTCAGGTCCCAGGGAATCAAACTCAAGTCATTAAGGTTGGTGGCAAGTGTCTTTTCCTGATAAACTATCTTGCTGGCCTTGAACATTCTGTTTGAACTGGTTCTTTACCTCTTCCAGAGGTGGGACTTGTCACCAGGTCACGCTCGAAAATGAAGGCTTGGAGGCCCGAGTGGAGGCAGAGGCTGTGGGGTGCAGATAGTCTTCCATATCTGCATATAGTGTGAGTCTGGGGCAAGAGAGAAATGAGTCTTTGGCGTCCTGTCACTTGGAGCAATGGGATAGACAGTTTGAGTCCTTCTCTGTTGCCAGGTGTGGGACTCAGCTGCTTGCTCCCTTTTACATCCCTTTCAGACTCACAATCAGCTGTGGCTTTTGGGCCTCAAAAAATTAGAAGTACATGAGACACTCACGGCCCCATCTGTCTAGCCCGGTTCACCATGCCTTCCTATGCACAGAACTCTCTGGGAACCTTCCTGACTTTCTTCCCTTGTGGGGAGAATGCTCAGTCTAGTCCTTGAGGTAAGACAGTATTCTTAGAAACCTTGAGGGTCAAAGCATCCTTCTGTGCTTTCTCCTTCACATTATTAGCCATAGGTGATCCTAGCCTACAGGGTTCTGTGGTTCAGCTAGGCTGAAGAAGTGGTCTCTCCGCCCCCTTCTCTGGGGATGTGGGGGTGTATGTGGGGGTATGGGGATGTATTGGTTTGCCCTGGACCAGAGCAGAGAAATACCTAGGAAAATGCACCTCTAAAATGTTCTAGAACTGGGCCATTCTGGGTATACTAAGATTAGCTGGTCCCCTTATTTTTATTACGCCCCAACCTATTGTGGCTGCCCTGGGGAGGAGGAGGGACCAAGGCTTGGAATTTGATTTGGGGGCACCGACTCCTGGAGCAGGCTGGATCCAGCCCCTGACGCTGTTGTCACCTGGAGGGTGTTGTTATTGTTTGCTTTGCTTTGTCTGAGACAAGGTCTTGCTTTATAACTTTGTCTAGCTTGGAACTAACTATGTAGACCAGGCTGTTTTGGAATCTCAGAGACCTGCCTGCCTCTACCTCTAGTGCTGGGATCAAAGGTGTGCATCCTACACAGGGCTTAAATTGTTCTAAATAACAACATTCTTTGTGCAAATGCTGAGGACAAGTTAAACTGCTGCCTCCACTTTGCCTGCAGAGTGGAGTGTTTCTGGGGACACTTGGCTGAGCTGCCCCAAGGGGGCGCTCACACCCTGCTTGGGCAGCACTTTCGACCAGAGAATTCGCCTTCCAGCAGAGTGTAAGCAGCTAGGTTAGGGGTTCCCAGCAGGGAATCCTGCTCCTGGGGAGAGGGCTCCCTGAAGACCCAATTCTTCCTAGAATGGCCCAAGAAAGGTAATTTCTGATCAAAACTGTGAGGAAGAAAAAGGGCTTATGTTTGGGAGACATCTGTGACTCTCATTGCTAACCTCAGAGTGAGTCCACTTAGAGTCAGGGATCTGACTAGTGGACTAAAATACCAGAACAGAGCAGCTGGTCCTAAATCACGGCTGGGTAGCCACTTGGGCATCCCATAGGCAGGATGAATACCCCTAGAAAAAGCTGACAGAGCCTTCCACTCACCTCTCCTAAAGGGGAGCCTCACAGAGAATACACAAATCTCACTTGCTGACCCACACACACTTCACAGCCCCTGGTGGGAGCAAGCTGGTGCTACTATCTTCATTTTCCAGCCCTTCCCCCCTTCTCACAGATGAATGGGAGATTTGCGGGGGCTTCTGCAGAAAGGGAGGATGGTCCTGAGAATCCTAAGCAATGACCCTGTGAGCAGAGCCTGTTAAACCCTGCAGGTCCCCCCACCCCAACCCCTGCCCTTGGCCATCCTCTTTGATGCATTCCTGTCCCCAAACCTAAAAGGCAGGTACAACCTGACTCTGAAGTAAGTATGTTCTAGGAGGGTATTATCTGGGCCTGTATTATTTAATGCAGTCCTCAGAGCCCAAACCAGAGCATTCTATGTGGTAGGCACTTAATAAATATTTGAAACTAACAATAGGGCTGGGGCAGCAGATGAATCCAGAAAAACCCGAGAAACAGGCAAGGAGGCCTCTGACATCATTTCATTCCAGAGACTTGTGTCGATTCTGCTATCAACCTTCCGATGACCTTGGCTAAGTCCTTTCTGCTCCTAGGGCCTGTTTTCCTAACTAACACGAAGGCCTGAGCTCTGTAGACTCCAGGCTGCTCTAGAGGATTCTTCTTCATCTTGGAAAGCATGCTCACCTGTCTTGAAAGAAGAATCCAGCATAGAAAGAGGATGGGCTCCAAGTTTAGGTGTTCCAGAAGGGACTAGAGCTACGATGGTATCGGAATGTCACCGGTGGCTACTGACTCTACCAGAGCTTGCGCTGCAGCAATATGCTCCTGCTACCTCTGGGAGCAGACCTTACTCTTAAAAATATTGAGGGCCAGGGGAGGCTAGAGAGATGGTTCAATGTTTAAGGGCACTGACTTCTTCTAGAGGTCCCAAGTTCAATTCCCAGCAACCATATTGTGGCTCACATAATGGGATCTGATGTCCTTCTCTGGTGTGTCTGACGACAGCTACAGTATGCTCACACACATAAAACAAACAATTCTTTAAAAATAAAAGATTACCAAAGACAATGTTTATAAGATGAGCATAGTGGTGCATACCTTTAATCCCAATACTTGGGAGGGAAAAGCAGGTGGATCTCTGTGAGTTCGAGGCCAGACTGGTTAGCATAGTGAGCTCCAGGACAGCCAGAGCTACATAGTGAGACACTGTTTGGTGGCCGGGGAAAGAAAGAAAAGAAAATGCTTCTGTCAGATTGACTGCTGTCAAGTCTATGGGGGTATTTTCTTGATCAGTGATTGATGTGGGAGGACCCACCTCACGTGGGCTGGAACACTAGTATTCACTAGTGGGTTGTATAGGAAAGCAGGTTGAGCAAACCATGGGAGCCAGCCAGTAAGCAGCATTTCTCCCTGGTCTGTTTTCAGTTCCTGCTTCCAAGTTCCTACCTTGGCTTCCCTTGGTGATGGATAGTAACCTATAAGCCAAATAAACTCTTCTCTCCCTTAAACTGGTTTTAATCAGTGTTTAATCATAGCAACAAGAACCCAACTTGGACAACTCCCATCTTGGGTAAGAACCCTAGTCTGCAGTGCTGTGGCGTGGTCAGTAGACAGAGCTGCAGGCAAACACTCCTCTTAGTATACAAACCCCCACAAGGGGCATCTAGGCCAGGTCCCAGCAGAACAGAGGTTCCAGCTCTAGTGGAAGTTCTTGGATTCAAACTGTCTGGGCAGCCGGGAGACAGGGGGTCGACATGTTGGGATCTTCTGTGGCTCTGTGATTTTGTAAGCCATGAAATCAATGTATTAGCACTTTGTGCCTCTGTCTTCTCCCTTGCGTCATCCTTGGGTCAGTTGACAGACCTTCTTGCCCTTGGTCTGATAGAGACACATATGTGGGGCTACAAGAAGCCTGATCTTACGGCGGTGAAGTTCCTGGGCACTATAACAGTATGTTTGCTGTACTGTTAAAAAAGAGATTTCTTTGAAAAAGTTCCAGCTCTTATTCCCCCTACTGGACCCAGTACCCAGTATCAATCATTAAAGAAGCACTTGCTACCCCATTGGATCTAGGAATCCTTACAACAGGGGCTGGGGAGACGCTCAACATTTGAGAGCACTTGTTGTTCCTTCAGAGAACTGGAGTTAAGTTCTTAGCACCCAAAGAACTCTAGGGAATCAAATGCCCTTTCTGGACTTTATGGACACCCACATGTATATATAGGTGTGTGTGTGTGTGTGCTCATGTGTGGATGTGTGTACACACACATAAATAATAATTTAAAAATATTTAAAACAAAAACTGCTTTTGTGAACATCACAACATTGTAGGAAGGTTTTTTTTTTTTAAAGAATCGTTGTTGCCTTCAAATAATTTGATGTGTCATTTTCTATATTTCTGTGCATAAATAACTATACAACCAATAATTATACAATTTTTATATAAATAAAATCAGTATACATACTGTTCTGCTTCTGATATGGACTTTAGACTCAGCATCACAAGTTGCTTACTTAGAATGACTATAGTTAAAAGAAAGGGGTTAGGTCCTGTTTTTTTCTTTTCTTTTCCTTCTTTTTTTGTGTGCCTGTGTGTGTGTGTGTGTGTGTGTGTGTGTGTGTGGTGTTGTTGTTTTTCCAGTGTCTTTCTATGTTACCCTGGCTGTCCTAGAACTCAGTTTGTAGACCATGATGGCCTGAAACTTTCAGAGATCCACCCGCCTCTGTCTCCCAGATGCCGGGATTAAAGTTATGTGCCACCATGCCTGGCTGATTCAGTTTTTTTCTTATTGTAGATGGTGTCTACATGACAGGTTTCTCTTGATCTTTGGATACAAGTGTGTGTTTATTTGCAAGGCAACTTTCTAGAAGAGTAACTACCATGTCAATGGACATACATGTTTATCTGGGCATAATTCCAGCACTTGGGAAGTAGGGGCAGCTGTAGGAGCTTAAGGTCATTCTCAGCTACATATTGAATTTTGGGCCAGCCTAGGCTACGTGAGAACCTGTTGTCAGCAATAAAATAAACAAACAAAAAATAATGCTCATGTTTAAAAGGCCCTTAGGCATCTTCTAGTTGGAAAACTCAAATTTAGTACATTTATGTGCTTGCTGTCTGAGTGGTTATACAGAGGACCTGAGCTTTAGTGCATCTGGAGCAGTGGTTCTCAACCTGTGGGACGAGACCCCTTTGGGAATCGAATGGCTCTTTCAGATGGGTCACCTGAGACCATTGGAAAACACGGATCTTTACATTCCAATTCATAACAGGAGCAAAGCTTCAGGTAAGAAATTGCAGCAAAAACGATTTTCTGTTTGGGGGTCACCACAACAGGAAGAGCTGTATTAAAGGGGGACAGGAAGGTTGAGAACCTCTGCTCTAGTGGAGTCTGTGCCGAGAAGCTGCACCTTGTTCTACCAGCAGCTGCCCAGACCTCCCCAGACCTCCCCATTTCTCCACGTGCACAAAGAGCAGGCATGCTGGCACACACCTTTAATCCCAGCATCCAGGAGGCAGAGGTAGGCAGATCTCTGTGAATTCAAGGCCAGCCTGGTCTACACATTGAGTTCCAGGACAGCCAGGGCTACATAGTAAGATCCTGTCTCAAAAACAAAACAAAACAAAACAAAACAAACAAACAAAAAAAAAAAAAAAACCAAAAAAGCAGACTAAAACAAAAGCCACATATGCAAAGATGTGGGAGCTAATGAATAAACTCCAAGGTCACGTGTTAAGTCTGTGCCCAGTTTGACTGTAGACACTCTGTCACCAGGCCTGGGCTTGTCCCTGCTGTAGGAGGAGGAAGTGGAGTAGGGTAAAGTCTTGACCTACACCAAGAACATCTGGCATCACAGCCAAGTGTCCCAATGGTATCAGAATACATGAGACCTTGTCACTTTTGATTTTCTCAGTGGTGGGAAGGCCCTGGTGTCCAGGATGCCTCTTTCTTTAGGTTATTCAGTTTACAATCAGGTAGCTGTCCTATCCTTTCCCGGGAGAGAAAGACTGAGGCCAGATCTGGGGCTAAGGTCTCTTGTAGAATTCTGCTGCTTAGCTGGTTGTGGGAGATTCAGTGACTCACTTCATCTTGTAACTCTAGTTGCTTGTTGGTTCTGTTTGATGGCTGAGCCACCTTGGTAGGTTGTCATAAGAATGCCTCCAGGTTCAGAGAGAGGCTCGGAGCTGCAGGCTATACCCACTGAGTTCATGCTGTGGGTAGCCTGCAGTCCTCAGAGACCCCTGGTCTGGGGGAACAGAGTTCCCTTTGACTTTGCTGGCCACTGTGGTTATCACCCCATAATCACTACAAACTGGAAAGCAAACATCCCAGGCCCAGCCTCTTCTTGGCTGTCACCTTAGATGTGGGTTGTGGGCAAAGGCAGTCACTCTCAGGTAGAGTGTCCCGCCTGTCTTAGTGGCTCTGGGCCAGATCCTTCTTTCAAGCCCTGCAGGGCCTTGACACCTGAACCAGAAAATGGAGATCAGTGTGGCCATGGAAAACTGTCATGCCACCCATACAGCTGCGCCATTCCCAGATTATATGTGGGGAAGCTGAGGCACACAGGAGACAGAGCCCTCAGATCTAGTCCTACTGTGGGTCTGAGGACCCAGCCTACATTCCAGAAAAGCCTTTGTCTCCAGGAAACACCCATTGCAATGGGTGTGTCTGGCGTAAGATTTCCCTGGGTATTTGTGCTTGATCTTGTAGTCATGTGGAGAAAGCAGGCAAGGTGAGGCCCAGCCCTGAACAGGCATGGGTTCGAGGCCTGGCCTTGTAGCCGGTCAGCTACGGGGAAACCTGTGAGCACCCTGGTCTTGGATTCTTTGTCTCTGAAACAGAGGCATGGGGATTTAACAGCATGTTGTAAACTGTAACAGTGTAAGTAATAGGTGGGAGAGCTCAAGCCGGGGCCTCTGCAGAGGAAGTGTGAAGAGTATAGGGGAGGAGGATGGAGAAGCTCTGGAGAGTCACACAGCAGGGCCCAGAGGAGGCTGGAGTAGGGACAAATAGCCTATCTTCTGCATGTTTTGCAGAGCTTAAGGGGCCCAAAGGAGGGTTTTGCCCAAGACTGCAGCAGCTTTAAGAGCTAGACCAGTGCTCAGCAGGAACCCTGTCTAGCTAGCTGTGCAACCTTAGGAAATCACTCAACTTCTCTGGTCAGCCAATCAGTCACATGGGGCCACAGGGAGAGCTTTCCTCCTGGAGCATGTGTTGTATGTCACTTGTCCAGCATGGCCTCCATGTCTCAAGTGTGACCTGGGCTCATTAAACTGTGGTCTGGCAATATTTGCAGAGTGGTGTGGTATGACCCTCTGAGGCCTCCTTTCTTTTGGTGTATGTGTGTGATGGTGGGGGAGGGGGTCTAGCCCCAGGTTAGGCTTAACCAGGGTCAGCCTGCCCAGTGAGAAGTCTAATGGGGAAGTCCTTCTGGAGCTACAGGGCCTCTGAGGGAGGTTTGGGCCTTGGAGAGAGGACAGCATTTTTGGCTGTTGGCTTGCTATGGACAAGGCAGGCCTGGTCTCTGGCACATCAGAGTAATTCCTCCTCCAGAGCCTACCCACAGGCATTGCATCCCAGGGTGGGACCTGAGACATGCCAGCCCAGTGCCAGGCTAGGGGCCCAAGTGGGGCGGAGGAGGAAGAGGAGGAACAGGGTGCTGCTGCCAGCCAGGAAATGTCTGCTGGCTGGCTTCAGGCATTCTCCATCTAGGGATCTGGGAGCTTCCTGCATTGGTGCATGAGGTGACCTCAGCCCACAGACATTCGGGTACAGCCCCCCAGTCCAAATAGGCTGGCCCATTGTCCCCTGGAGCGGGGACTGTCGGCAGCACCGCCGACCTTTCAGCATGCAAACAACATCCATTCATTGAACAATGTTTACAGAGAACCCACTTGATGTGGGCACCACGCCAGGGCCCAGGGCCACAGAAGGGGAGGCTCTGGACCTGGCTAGTCCTGATCTACATGCTTCAGCCTCCCCAGACTCCCTGAACTGCTCTTTGGTTGGGACAGTGAGATCAACATAGAAAGGACAATCTGAAGAGCATGTTAGTGTTGAAGATGAGGGTTTCCTGAACAACACTATCTTCATCCTTGTCTATGCCTGCTTACAGGGGACCAGCATCTTTTTACCTCAGAGAAGGAGGCCAAGGGAGGGTTATTGGACATTCACCTGGAATTCCAGCTGCTCTGTCCAGCGATTCATATAATTCTGTCCTACTTGTATTAGCCTATAGTGTGAAGATTAGAAGTTCACCAGGGAGAGCTCCATTTATGGGAAGACATCACCAATAAATATTAGGTGTCAAGGGTCCCGTATAGCTGCCTTTACATCAACTGTAAGCAGCCCCTCACTCTACAAGTCAGCCCAGCAAACTCATTGGCTCCCCAGGGTGTGAACTTCGGTAGAATCCTGTTTGGTTTGGCATTGGGTCCTTATGAGGAGCAGATAGCCATTGTCTCCCCAGGGAACAGGGACCTCTGAAGAGAAATAGCCCAAGCACATGGACAGTGCCTTGTGGTCATGCCTTCATTTCCCCCCTATATTCTTCAGTGAGTGTCCTTGCCTACAAGACCCAGGGTATCTAACTCAAAGCGCTGCCATGCAGGGTTGGAAGGCAGATGCAGTGAGGCCTCATTCAGGAGTTTAAATTTCCAGAATGCTCTAGTCAGACAGGACCTAGAAGGGTCTCTGAGTCTGGATCCTACCCCAGGCCTGATCACATTAGGCCCCTAGATAGAACCAATAGCACACCATTCTAGGTCAGGAGGGAAAGTTGAGGGGGACAGGATGTCTGGAGAATAAGTCAGGGGCTCGAGAGTCTTAGGGTACAGGCCTCCATCTTAAGTCAGGGACTTGAGAGTCTTAGGGTACAGGCCTCCATCTTAAGTCAGGGGCTCAAGAGTCTTAGGGTACAGGACTCATCTTAAGTCAGGGGCTCGAGAGTCTTAGGGTACAGGCCTCCATCTTAAGTCAGGGGCTCGAGAGTCTTAGGGTACAGGCCTCATCTTAAGTCAGGGGCTCGAGAGTCTTAGGGTACAGGCCTCCATCTTAAGTCAGGGGTTCGAGAGTCATAGGGTACAGGCCTCCATCTTGGTCAGCCCTTTTCTGACACTTGGTGGTACTGAGTGTTCAATCTGAATTCATTTCAGCCCCAAACAATATCATCAACTAGTATCTCTCCTTGTCACAGATATGCAGATGACGACCAGACTGAAGGAAAGTCCCAAGATGCTCCAGTGAGGAAGATGGGGACCTCTGTGGGTGATCAGAACCTCTTGTGAGACACTTTCCAGAGCTGGCATCGAACAGTAGGTTTCTCTCTGTATAGCTGGGCAGACCTACAGGTGGAACAGAAGCTTCTGGAATCACCCCCTGAAGGATTTTCCCTTCTCCTGCTTCTCCATCATGAGTCCCCTACAGGATAATAAGGACGAGGTCATGAACTCAATGGGCAGGAGCAAGAAGAGGAGCTGGGAGAGAGGGAGGGGTGGAGCCATAAACACAGTATCCATGTTTGAAAGTCTCCAGGCTTCTAAATTTTTTAAAGGTGGGTCTCTATCTGTAGCCCTAGCTGGCCTGGAACTCGCAGAGATCCCTACCTCTGCTTCCTGGGTGCTGGGATTAAAGGTCTGTCCCATCAGATCTGGCTTTTTTTTTTTTCTTTTAACCTAAAAGAAATATTCCAGCTGCTGTCTTCACGAAGGTCTCCTGACCAACCTCAGTAGGTGGCAAGAGACACGAATACATAAATAGACACCCGACCTCCACAGCCACCCAGGGCAGTCACGTAGTTCCCCAGGGATGGGGGCAAGGCCTTCCCGCCCTGTGGACACTGCTCATTCCTGCATGAGTCATTTCTGTAGGAGACGTGATTCTGAGTGAGGTTCCTCCCAAGACGGGGGAGTTTTTTATGTTCTTTGATGACCCTGTATTAAACCAAGGCATGTGCTCCTAAGGCGGCATGCCTCACTTCCTTTCCTGTACGTGTGACGGTGTATGTGTGTCTAAGTGTGTCCCCATGAGCAGGGTGGTGGTGGCACATGCCTCTAATCCCAACACTTGAGAGGCAGAGGCAGGTGGGTCTTTGGGTTCGAGGTGATCTTGGTCTACAGAGGGAGTTCCAGGACAGCCAGGGATACTTAGAGAGACCCTCATCTCAAAACAAAACAGAAACAGAAAGGTGTGTGTTCCCAAGGTCATTGTATCTTTACAGTATTTCTAGTATGTGTGACAGTTGGTATGTGCATGTCTGAGTATATGTTTGGGGAGTGTGGGAATTGGTATGTGAAAGTGTGTGAGGGCATGTATGTGGGGAATGTGTTTGAATGTGTACATGTGAGAGTCCAGGAGTGTGATTGTCAATTTGTCACACCTGGGAAGAGGAATTGCCTCAGTCAGGTTATCCTATAGGCCTGATCAATGGGACATGTTTTTTGATCAATAATAATTGTTGTGGGAGGTTCAAGGCACTGTGGGCAGCACTATTCCCTAGGCTTGAACCAGAGAGCAAGCCAGTCAGCAGTGTTTCTCCGCAGTTTGTGCTTTGGGCTCTTGGCCTGCTGGAGTTCTGCCTTGGGTTCTGTGGGTTTTGTTAGCTTGAGCATGTGTGTTTCAGTATACTCTAGTGTGAGGGCATGAGAGGTTGTTTGCATATGTGACAGCATGCATGTTTTGAGCGTGTGTAGGTGAGTGCATGAGTAAGTGTATACCTAAGTCTGTGTTTGAACATGTGTACATATATGTCTCTAGGAGTGTTAGTTTGCTTAAGTGTGTGTTGTGAGTGGGAGTTTGAGTGTGAAGGAATGTGAATGTTTGTGGGAGTGTATGAAAGCATGAATTAATGTAGGTGTGTGAACCTGAGTGTTTTTGTGTGTGAGTGAATTCCAGTGAAGAAATATATCCAGATCTGCCCACAGCTGAGGCTATCCTGGCCATCACAATGAGTTCTGGCCTGGACTAATGTCCTTGAGACCCAAAAGTCCTTGGTCATCAACAACCTTACATATTTATATCATTTTATTTATATATATTGTGATTTTGGCTTTTTGAAACAGGGTTTCTCTGTGTAGCCTTGGACATTCTGGAACCTACTCTGTAGAGCGGGCTCAAACTCAGACCCATAGGCTTCTGCTTCCCACATGCACTGCCCCTCCAATTTTATTTTAAAATGTTTATTACATATGTTTGTTTTTTAATGCACGTGTTTATTTTATCTACATTGTACATGTGTAAGTGCACAGTGCACTTGTGGAGGTCAGAGGTCAGCTGGCAGGAGTCCGTTCTCTCCTAGCATGGGGGCTCCAGGGATTGGACTCAGGTAATCAGGCTTGGTGGCAAGTGTCTTTTCTTGTTGAACCATCTCTCTACCTCTCATATTAAAATCATTTTTATTTTATTTACCTTTCATTTTATTTCTATTTATTTAATTTCAAGTTATTTTATTTTTGGGTGGGGGCAGGATCGGGCTCTGTAGGCCAACCTGGCCTCCAACCTATGATCCTCCTGCCTCAGCCTCATGAACACTGTGTTAACATGTATGCCCACCACATCCAGACTCAGATCAAATGGGCCACTTCCCCGAGTCCGTTTTCACCTGTACAATAGGGACATGGTGTTTGGTGCAGGCTTGTGAATCTACGGCTGACCCTAGACTGATGGTGACAGCAGTCATCAGAAGCCCTGAGTCAGACCATCAGAGAGAAGATAAGTTACTCGGAGAAGGCCCAAGATTCCAGGCCACAGAGTAGAGGCCAGAAAGTAGGAGGGCCCAGCCAGCTGCTTTGGTGGCCAGAACACCCCCCCCCCCCAACTTAACAAAGGTCAGTACAGTGAACACTTTCATAGCTTCTGCTACATGTAGGCCCCAAGCTAGACCCACTGTAGGATCTGACCACAAATCAAATGTTCATCGTACCTTAAATTTAGAGTGTAATGAAAACACTTGGAGATTTTGCATCTCTGGAGCCCTGACTCATGAGCACCTTGTACAGACAGACCTTAATACACAGAGAGTGCTTGGTGCATACAGGCTGAATTTAGCTCACAGTAGTGAGATGGTTTTCCGTAAGAGGGGCCATTTATACTGGGCTTTGTTGGCTCCCTAGGAGTCCTCTGTGCCTTCCACTTGCCCACTGGTCATCCAGGCTGAAGAAGACCATAGTAGGCCAAGACTCCAGTGACTCATCTTCTCCTGTGCACCCAGGCCTCATACGAACTCTGAGGAGTCTCCGGATGTGAAGAGGAAGTGGCCGGGCTACGGAAGGCAGGCTCATTTCCAGTGTGGGGCCAGGCCGCCAGCCCCGGGTCCTGTTTACACAGCAAGGCGGACAGGCCGACAGAACTTGGCGGCAAATGCGCTTTGGCCTTTGAGAACAGAAGGGGCTGGCAGGGCCCAGCCGGGTACAGGGTGGCCTGTGCCAAGGGAAGGTGGAAATCTAACGAGCACTTCCTATCAACCGGGCGGCCCCAGACTTTTGACTCCAGTCTGAGCCATTCCTTCAGG
The DNA here is from genome assembly GCF_963924665.1 of Micromys minutus. NCBI lineage: Eukaryota > Metazoa > Chordata > Mammalia > Rodentia > Muridae > Micromys > Micromys minutus. The sequence goes on along the minus strand of NC_137985.1, from coordinate 54,289,198 downwards.
GAGTCATAGGCAGGGGGAACTTATAAATAAACCCTGCCTCAGCCTCTCTCCACCTTACCTCAGGGACCTGGGCGATGCTGGCTGCAGGGCCAAGGTCTTTGACTTTCCAGGGGGGTGGTGGCTGGAGCTGTGGCTTGCACTTATGGGTCCCACCAGAGAGTCTGGAAGCTGGGCCATCGGCCTTGAGTGGCCTACACATTTATGCAGTCCACAGAAGGAAATTTGGAAACAGCAGGGCTTTCAAATGTTTCTTGCTAGCTTTTATTTTATTTTCCTGTGTGTGTGTGTGTGTGTGTGTGTGTGTGTGTGTGAGAGAGAGAGAGAGAGAGAGAGAGAGAGAGAGAGAGAGAGAACTCATTATGTAGCCCAGGCTGGCTTAGTTCTCACTATGTAGTCCAGGATGACCTTGAACTTCTGATCCTTTCTGTCCAGGTCTGCAACACAGGTGTGTGTGCACTGCTATGCAGGTGTGTATAGTTCTAGGGATAAAGCCCAGGCTTTTCGTGTAAGAGGCAAGCACACTGCCAACTGAGACAGATCTCCAGCCCCCGTGTGAAGTTTCCAGAACAGCCAGTGTCAGCTCTTGAGTGGCCACCTAGACTCTGGGCCAAACCGTCTCAGCCCTCTAAGTCCCTTCTGAAGGGACTCTGTGTGACTGTGTCAAGGGTCACCATGCAGGGGACCAAGAGCAGATGCTAAGGACATGTCTGCTGGAATGAATACAGCAACACCGCTTCTTATTACAGACAGAGCAAGGTGCACACACTATTCCCTCTCTTGTAAATAAGGAGTTGAGACAGAGAAGGTGTCTTATGGCCCAAGGTCACACAGCAGGTAGACTGAGCTGCCAGGGCCCAAGGCCTCAGTGTCCCTATTATGATCTAGGCAAAGAAATATTTGGTTGGGCTGGGTGTGGTGTCATATGCCTTTAATTCCAGAACTTTAAGTCAGAGGCAGGCAGATCTCTGTGAGTTTCAGGCTAGCCTGGTCTTCAGTACAAGTTCCAGGTCAGCCAGGGCTGTGACACAAAGAAACCCCGGGAAAAAACAAAAACAGAAGTGATTTGGGTGAGACACAGGTGTAAGTACTGATTGGAAAGATCCGTTTTTCTGCCGTGACCAGAATAGGAACTGCCCCAGTGGCTAGAGCCCTTAAAAGTTTCTGGATGGCCTTTGCCTGTTCATTGGGCAAGCGCTGAGAAATGTAACTGCAATGACAGATAAAAGCCATCAGGTGGCGCCACACAATCCTCCGTGTTTTCTGGAAAGCTGTGTGGTTCTGGGTCCCAAGTCTCTTTGAGAGAACTGGTTATCCTCTAAGTCTGGTGTGGCAGCTAGGCAAACTAAATGTAGGAGGGACAGGCCCAGATGGGAGGCCTGTACTTTGAAGAAGGTCTCTGCAATTCTCTGGGACCTGCCTCCCCATTTGTAGGATACTGAGTCCCTTCTCCCTGGCTTTCTCTTTTGAGAGTCTTAGTTTGTGAAGCTTGCATGGTGTGGGGTTTAGCTAGCATCCTAACACCAGGTAAGACTTCAAACCTTCAGGTGAGCTGTGGGTCTGTCCTTTGCTTCCAGCTTGACTTGGGGGCAGCAGCCCTGCCCTTGAGCCAGAGGAGACCCCAATAACAGTCCCCAGAGGACCTTGAGGTATATAGAAAGCCAGGGATTTACTCCTCCACTCATAGCTGTCAAAAACTCTTACCTTGCCTCTGCTCAGAGGCCCCACAAAGAAAATTCCCTGCATCAGGGCTACAGGAACTAGGGAAGAGGGATCTTGCTGTCTGTACCTGTGTGCTGTGAAAAGGCCCACCGACCACATAGGCATAGTTCCCAGGTGCTCCCATGGAAAAGTCCCTCAGAGGTCACCTGCCCAGATCCTGTGGCACTGTTGTAAAGGGTTAACACAACCTTTGGACATGGTGGTACATGCCTTTGATTCCAGCAATCAGGAGGCCCAGGTGGGGGACCCTGGTGAATTCAAGGACGGCCAGGGCTACACAGAGAAACCCTTTCTCAAGAACAAAACACCCCAAACCAAAACCAAACCAAACCAAACCAAACCACAAACCAAACCCTCAAAAAAAAAAAAAAAAAAAAGAAAAGAAAAGAAAAAGAAGAATAATCCAGTGAAAGTCCAGCATATCCCATGGGGGAAGTTGCAGCAGATTTATTCACATGAAACACCTGCTTTTATTCATGAAAGAAAAAGGTTTTGGTTCCTGTTAATTAGTTAGCTCCCACAAACCTTCTCTGTGAGGCAGGATGTGAGGCAGGGGGAAAGCAGTAAAAGTACAGGAATATAGAATTCCACATACACTGCACATGAACAGCCTATACCCCGGAGAGAGGACTTTGCCCCAAATCCCAGACTTATAATGTGCAGACAGGGACAAAGCATGCTGGGAACGTGAACTTGCTGCTACTTACATTTAGTTTACGTTCTACAGTATTAGGGTTTTTCTAGATCGTGTGGCAGGTAGAGAACAGGGCTCAGGGAGACCGTGGGCAGGGGAGGGCACTGAGCCAGTGAGGGATGGGTTAGAGTGGGGAAGGGTGTGCAAAGCAGGGGACTGAGGCTCTCCTGCACTGGAAAGGAATAGGAGCACTTCTGTTACTTGGCAGAGGCCTGGGTGAGGAAGGACACACAGGTGAGTAAGTTTGCTGGAGTCAGTGCCTATGACCCTATAGTGTACCTGTGGCCCTAGGACTTCCACAGGGTGTGGCTGGCCTGAAGGCCTAGCCTTGCAGGCCCCACCCAAGCCCTTTCTCTGGGTTTGTGGCAAAGCAGGGGTGGGGGTGGGTGGGAGGGTTTGGGGGTTGGGGGATGAGGGGTGGGGATGGGGTGTTAGGATTGGGGGAGAACTCTGTCATTCGGCCGATGCTTTTCACTTTAATTCTGCCTGAATTAGGAACAACACCTGTTTGTTTGTGACAAGTCACTGAAGCTACCCGATCTCAGGTTGTGGCTATATAAAAGGTGCCCCACACAGTAGGCTTACAGGTAGCAGTTGCTGCATTGCAAAAGAATCTAACTTTCTTGGGGTACTATTCCAGAGAACACTTAAAGAGCGAGAGCGAGGGAAGAGGAGGGGGAAGGAGAAGGGAGAGAGAGAGAGAGAGAGAGAGAGAGAGAGAGAGAGAGAGAGAGAGAGAGAGAGAGAGAGAGAGAGAGAGAGAGAGTGGCCAGAGGCTGGCCAACTGTGAAGAGTGGGGAGTGAGGGGAGCCACAGGAAATCAGGCAGGTACCCAAGGTCAGGCCAACGCAGAGACCTGGCTTTCGGTGTTAGACATGTTTGATTTTGTAGTGAATGTCTGAGGAAAGAGAGGGTCTCCGTGTGAGGGAATGCCTTCTCCTTACTGAGTCAGCCTGAGCTTCGGGTGGCCAGGGGAGGCCTCTCTTAGCCCCGTTCTTCCCAACCCTCCTGCCTCCCTGGCAGTTTGGCAGCCGACTGGATGTTGTGTGTGGAATTTAAAGAATCCGAACAGGCAGAATGCTAATCCCACCCGGAGAGATTGCCCTGAGCCTCGGCTGCCGGCTGGCGGGAAAAGCCCCCTTGTGTGGCAGCGGGAGGAAAAAGGAATTGGGATCCCGGACCCACCCGTGGAAATGGGAGCACCTCAGCACCCCAGATCCCGTGCACAGCCAGGTTTGGGGTTCCGAGGGTGAGCGACCTGGCACTCGGGGACCTGGCGTTGGGGGACTTTGGGTCCCGGTCCCCGCCCTATCGTGCCCTCAGCCGTCACCCCTGTGGCCCCGGCGTCTCGCAGTCTCGGGCGCCGGAGCGCCGGGCGTTATCTGCGCTCCGAGCGGGGCCGGGCCCTTCCCTCCCGCCCCGGGCCGCCGCGCCGCCTTATCGGACGCCGCGCTGGCGAGGGCTGAGCCTGCCTCCCCCGGGACTCGCGACTCCCAATGGATCTTCCCCCTTCACCCCTGGGGCCCCTTCCTGAAGCTATCCCTCCTCTCCCCCTCCTCCCCGTCCTCGGGCTTCCCTCCTGAAATGCCCCCTCCCCTGGTACCCCCTTCATGGCCAGGCTGAGCAAGAGGCAGGGCATCAGAAAAGGATTTTGTTTTTCAGATTTCTCTCTTCCTCAAAACAGACAAGCCTAACTACGGTTTAACTCATTTATTCACATTTTAAATGATTTCACAAGAGAGGAAAATTCTGCAAAACAAAGTGGAACTCTAAAACACCCTAAACTCAGCATCCACCAGGGCTTTGGGAGCCCCAGCCACTTGCCAGGTCCCAGCAGAAGGCTGGATGGTTTGGCCGCCACAGGCTTCTCTGCACACTGAGTGTGCAGCGTTGGCAGGATCTCAGAGCACCCTTGGTAATAACGAATTGGCAATATGGACGGAAAGTCATAAAAGAAGTCATCCACTGCGCTCAGTAACCCGCTCTGGGAATGTGTCCCAGGGAAACAGCAGCAGCCCAGGAGTCCTAGCTCCTTCCCTGTGTTTGTCAAAGGGCCAGTGAGCCACACTTCTTCAGTGTTGGGAAGTGGATCTGAACCCGCCAGTCACCTGCAAACATCTTTGCTCCCTATCTTAAAGGGGACAGTATCTAAAGAACTGAGAGACAGCCCACAGAAACATCTAGTGCCCAATGGCAGGCCTCTTGTCTTTTCAGAAATGTGAGTATGGAATAGTTCTAGCCACATTTGTAAACAGTCAGTTCTCCGTACCCAGGCTCCCACATCTAAGGAGTCAACTGACCTCAGACCAAAATATTCTAAAGTATCTGTTCTGAACGTAAGCAAACTCTTGTCATCCCCTAATCGATCTAGATTCACCATTTCCCGAACACTTACAATGAGCTACACATTACAGGCAACATAGAGGTCATTAAAACCTAAGGAAGAAAGTACACAGGTTATATGCAAACACTAAACATTTTGTAGAATTTTGTTAGGTTCTGGACCCAATCCCGAACATTCAGAGGGAAGGCCAGAGAAAGTGTACACGCTGATTAAGAGTTTGAGAATTTAGGGGACTGCAGATGTGGCTCAGCAGTTAAGAGCACTTTTTGCTCTTGCATAAGGACCCCAGTTCAGTTCCCAGAATGCACAGGCTCACAAGTGCCTGTAACTCAGTTCCAAGCAACCAGGCACCCTTTCCTGGCCTCTGAGTACACTGCCCTTTGCACAAACTCATATTCAAGACATGTAACTAAAAACAATAAAAATAACATCCAAAAATATGTTTAGGAGTTTTGGGGTGTGGAGAGATGGCTCAATGGTTAAGAGTGCTTGCCGAGCAAACATGAGGACCAGACTGATTCAGATCTCAGATCCCAGCTCCCGCATAACAAGCCTGGGGACAAACTAGGTATTCCAGGTGAATATTGTTACCCTTGCCCTAAGGTGGGCAGAGACAAGAGGATTTCTGGGGCTTGCTGGCTCCCAGCCTAAAAGAAAATGAAGCCCCGATTTCATTGAAACTTAGAGGAATAGTCAGAGCACTTTCTAGCCTCTGTATGCACAGATGCACCCACCTGTATACACACAGGTACACATATTCTCACACACAGGTGCACCCACCTGCACACACAGAGGTGCACATATTCACATACACAGGTGTACCCACCTGCACACACAGGTGCACATATACTCTTACACAGAGATGCATACATATTAATACAAATTAATCAATCTTTTTTTAAAAATAAGTTATATTTATGCCAAATGGTAGTTCGGGACTTTAATCTCTGGAAGTTGAGAGAAGCAAATCTCTATGAACTTGAGGCCAGGCTTGTCAACAGAGTGAGCTCCAGGACAACCAAAACTACATAAAAAACCCTGTCTAAATAAATAAAAACCCTGTGCTGACTGTGGTGGCACTTGCCTTTAATTTTAGTACTCAAAAGGCAGCAGCTCTCTCACCTTGAGGATAGCCTGATCTAGAATTTAGGAAAGGCAGGGCTACACAGAAAAATGCTGTCTCAGAAGACAAAACAAGGGCTGGAGAGATGACTCATTGGTTAAGAGCACCAACTGCTCTTCCAGAGGTCCTGAGTTCAATTCCCAGCAATCACAAGGTGCTCACAATCATCTGTAATGGGATATGATGCCCTCTTCTGGTGTGTCTAAAGATTGCTACAGTGTACTCATATACATAAAATAAGTAATTCTTTAAAAAAAAAGAAAGAAAGAAAAACAAACAAACAAACCCCCAAAAGCCAAAAGTAAATTTTAAATTGTGTTTATTTGTTTATTTATTATGTGTCTGGGGGTGTACATGGGTGTGTACACGCGCATGCACATGCACGGGTGCATGAAAGCACATGTATACCATGGCACACATGTGGAAGTCAGAGGACAATTCCAGAGAGTTGATTTTCCTACTATGTGGATTCTAGGTTTGAATCTCAGGTCCTCAGGGTTGGCAGTTAGTGTCTTTATCTGCTAAGTCATCATTGACTCCTATAGAAAAAGGCAGCTAAGGAAGAGTTTATGAGGTTTGAGTCTTTCTAGCTCGGGTTGTGACAAACCTTACCTAACTTTACTGCTGGTTTCCTCGCTTGATTGATGTACTCTCTGTGGAGGATGACAGGCCTCGGGTGTGGTGGCGCACACCTTTGATCGCAGTGCTGAGATGCAAGAGGTGGGTCAGGTCTCTGAGTTTCAGGCCAATGCAGTGTGCACACTGAGAGGCTGGGGGAAGGGAGAGGGAGGGAGACAGAGAGACAGGGTCTGGAGAGATGGATGACTTAGTGAGTACTGAATTCAAATTCCCAGAACTCACAAAAAGCTGGACATAGTGATGGTATCATAAATTCGTAATCCCAAAATAGGGGTAGGGGCGGAGCAGAGGGGCAGACAGCAGACTGCCAGACGAGGTGGGAAGCAAGAAGCAACATGCAAGGTTGTTCTCTGACCTCCACACACATACATCCTGTTTCTAGTGTGCACCCACACCTACTAAATGTAAAAACAGGGGAACAACTAGAGATCTTTCTGAGTTGTTAGCTCTGTGGTTTTCCTGAGCTCACAGGTAAGAACTTAGTAGTCAGGGCTATACAATCCTTTCTTGCTTCAGGAAAAATCCTGCAGTTAGTTCTTGGTCTGTTGTACTAGTACCAGAAGAATGTCCCATCTTAGTCCCCATTCCTCTATAAACCTGGCCTGTCCAGTCTGTAGGACTTTGGGGTCAATGTGGGTTTAATACATTTGTTCTCACACAACTGAAAACAAGAAGGAACTTTATGCCAATGATCCCCTGATGAGCCAGTCTTTGAAACAGGGCAGTCTAGGTTTATGACCCAGAGGAAGGATGTCAGGACTCTGAAGGGGACACACCTGCACCTTTTACTTTGAAATGACAAGATTATGGGGCGTTTGCTCCTGCGGGAGACACGGGATTGTTGTGTCCTCTGGTCTCAGAAAGGACTGGGCAGCAGTGGAGATGGAATTGGAGGTTGGGTGGCTGCCACTCCTGTCTGTGTGGCTGGTGGGGGGTAATGGGGTTCCCTGAACAACCCCCACTCAGCTGGCTCACCTCTGTGCTGATCAGATGGTCTGCCCATTGTCTTTTTCCTCTCCCATTTTATCTCCTCTCCCCCTTTGCTCTCTGTTCTCTCTCTCCTCTCCTTCCTTCCTTCTCTCCTCCCATCCACCCCTCCCTCCCTCCCCACCTTAGCCTTTTATATTTCTTCCCTTCTCACCCCTCTACTCTTCTTCACCTCCCTCATCCCTACCTGCTCTCTGCTCCCCTTTCCTGTTTCTTCCCTCTTTGCAGTTGAACTAAACTGACCTAAAGCTACAGGAGCCCTTGAAGCCACGTCTCTCCCATCTCTCTGCTCCCTGGTCCTGTCCCTCTGCTGCTGTCTGCCCACTTCCTCACCCCGCCCCTGCCCGAGGTTCAAGGTTTGGAAAAAGTGTCACGGCCTTCCTTTTTGGGTGCTGAATCATAACTGATGTGCAGGTGGGGCTTGGGTCATAGAGAGGTGGTCCTGGGGGTATTTACCTGAATCTCCCCAACTGCACTATGAGGAGACCCCCCATCCTTCAGATCCCTAAGGAGTCAGGCTGGAACATGACCATGGAGGTGACTTTCTGCTTACCTCTCATGGCCTCTTTCCCCAGAGGCCACTTGGGCAGGTCATCTTGAGTCAAGAGTATAAGGTTATTATCATCTTATTGCAAATGATAGGTCACTGTGTGCATATGCACAGCAACAGTGTACTCACATACATAAAATAAATATATCCAAAAAAAAGGGAGTCCTATTCTATAAGTGAGGGGAAAATGAGGCACAGAGAAGTCAAACAACCTCTCAGAGGACACATAGCCAGAATGTGGAGGGGCTGCCTCAGCACTATTAGAGGAGGGGGTCATGGGGGCAGTTGGGTTCATTTTGTTTTCCTTTTTAAAAATATGTGTTTACTTATTTATTATATGTAAGTACACCGTAGCTGTCTTCAGACACACCAGAAGAGGGCATCAGATCTCATTACAGATGGTTGTGAGCCACCACGTGGTTGCTGGGATTTGAACTCAGGACCTCTGGAAGAGCAGTCAGTGCTCTTAACCACTGAGCCATCTCTCCAGCTCTTTATTTTCTTTTTAACACAGAGTACTTTGTTTTGTTTTTAATGAGAGTGTACCCCTTATCTTCTCTAAGCTCTGCCTGTTCCTGCCAATCACAGGGACAGCTCTTAGCCTCAAAAAATAACTGGGGCTCAGGATGAAGGTGCTATTCCGGGGAGCCCTGTGCCCCTTTGGTGCTCAGGGCTGTAGCTGGGTGTCTCTCAGGATCCTGCAGACTGTGAGAGCTCCAAGGTTCCTTCCTACCCACTGCCACTTCTGCAGAAGCTAGTGCAGAGTGGCATAGACTACTCACAGGGAGCCTGCACTGAGTGTTTGGGTAAGACTGTAGGGGTAGGGTGCCAGTTACACCTACATAGCTGTAGGACCTCAGCCGAGTGTCTTTACCTCCTTGAGTCTCTTTCTGCTTCGTCTGCTTCAGGGGCAAAGGTAGAAAGCAGGGAGCATGGCAGTATCCTGCCTACCCAGTGCCAGGCACACAGAGCTGTTAAAGAAGGAGGTTACTGTCTTGGGAGGTCAGCATTGCTATGAGGATGGAAGTGCCAAGCACGTGTTAGGTGCTGAGTAGACTGGAATGGATAAGACAGACCTCTTCACACTCTGGGGCCACAGTGGCAGAGGCGACTGTCCCAGCTTTCCTGTTGGCTTTCCTGGGACATGGAATTAGTGTTGTCTCCAAACTGCCAATGGAGTCTGTGCCCCCACTGTATCATAAGGGCACAAGAATTAGGTAAACCATCCCAGAAAGGCTTGGGGGAGAAGTTCAAGGGTTGTATAGGACAGTGGGCGGGGGAAGACTGAACCCTGACTTTGGAATTCAGAGCTGAAGGACCTAGCAAGGGAGAGGGGCTGGCCAGAAGGGTGGTAGTAAGGGAGGGCCAGAGACTATGAGAAAGATTACTTAAGGACTGGACGTGTGTGGGACTGGCCTCACACATGTTCTAAGAGGAGACTGCATGGGACCCATGTGGCAGGGACACACACACACACACACACACACACACACACACACACACACACACACACGAGTTTGGTTGTTTGTCCACTGACTGCTTCTTACAGCAGAGCAGTCTCTAGGGTGTACTTGGGAGTGGGCTGGGACAGAAACCACAAGGAGTGTTTTAATGGGAGCGGATGCAATACCCAGAGCACACGGTAAAACAGCCTCAAGCCACAGTCTCTTGCAGGCCATCCTCCCCCACGACAGCTCCTTCCAGCAGGTCTCACACAGGGGCTGAAGGACCATTCCAGCCCCAGGGGCACCAAGCTGGCCTAGGAAGGGGAAGAGGCCACAGCCACACTGTCTGCCGCCAGGGCCGAGCTCTGGCCTCCCCCAGTCCCCCCGGCAGACAGGACTAAACAGCCTGGCTTATCAGCTGACGCCACTGTGTCCCACCCAGCTGAGCTGGGCTTTGGCTGCTGGGAAAGTGGCCCCCTGCTCTTTGCCAGGTACAACAGAGCCTAGGGTGGGGCCTGGTGATGCTGCTTTCCCAGGGCTCAGGCCTCGGGGAGGAGACTAGGGAGAGAATGCCATAGATTCTCTATAGGGTTCTAGAGGGTTCTTCTTGGGTGCTAGTTTAAAATGGTGCAAGCAGCCTTAGAGAAACATTCTGCTTGTAAAACAGACATGTTGGGGCTGTGTATGTGACTCAGCTGGTATAGTGACTCCGGAACTGCACAAAGATCTGGGTTCCATTCCCTGCACAGTTTAACATGGGTGTGGTTGTGTATGCCCCATAGCTACAGTACTTAGAGGCAGGAGATGAGGAGTTTTAGGTCACACAGTGACCTAACATGGTGAGTTGAAGCTAGCCTGGACTACATGAGACCCTTCTACAAATCCAATCAAACCAGACCTGTTGGACTGGGCTGTACCGTGTACGTGATTGTGCCATTCAGGCCTGTGGCACCATGGATGTGTGCGCTGTCCCGCATAGTCACTCTCCAGATGAGCAGACCTGGGACCCCAGTAATACCTTTCCACCCATACCCACTGTCCCCACAGCACCTATTCCTTGGGAACCCCAGGCCAGAGGAGGAATTTTGCAATGGGGCATCATGTGACCTCCCTGGGCTTCACTGACTTCCTCTGGGTGGGCCTGGCTTTCTTTCCTTCAGGATGCTTGTGTGTCTCTGTGAAAGAGTGTGGGGGCAGGGTGCTTCTCATCTTCTCTAGATCTCAAGGGACCCAGGTAGGGGACAGGGCTTGCCCCTTAACTGCTGCTTTGGTCACATAAAGTCTGTCAACCTAGCGGGCCTGGCCCCACTCCACTTACCCTGGACCCCTCCACCTACCCTGGCAACCTGCATGAGGACCTGACCTCTCCTCTTTCAGACAGAGCTGTATAGACCCAGCCAGCTCCAACTTTTCCAGTCTACCTCATCCTGCTGTGAAGGATCTGTGTCTGCTGCCTAACCCTCGAAATATGGAAGGACCTTAGCTCCTCCTCTGCAAACTGGACTCAGCTTGTGTGCCCTGCACCTATCCCACAACCCTGCTGGATAACCAGTGAGGAAGAGGGAGGGTCCCCAAGTGTGAGACATCCCAGATCCCAGTAGTACACAATGGTGATCTTGCACAAAGTTGGGTCCCCTTCAGGTAGATAGTTCTGTGTACAGAGGAACCTATCTGAGGACTAGCCTAGGGACACACATAACCTGCAAGGTAAAGGCAGAAGAGCCGTGCGCCCAGCAAGCTCCATGAAGAAAAATGACTTCCTTCTCCTCTTGTGTTTCCAGGCAATGGCAATGGTTTACCCAGCCTGGAGCTGCTGGGCCCGGTCTTCCTCCTATGGCCCCATTGCTTCCTCACTTGCATTTTGTAGGCGGGTCCTAAACTGGGACATGAGCCCTTTCCACACTTTAGGGAGAAGCGTTGTGTGGTTTGAGAGGGTAAATCACATTTTCAGCCAGTAGGCAGAAACAATATGACAGGCATTCCTGGCAGGCCTTGCTTGGGAGCCCGATGATGCTAACCTGCTGTTCTACCCCTCAGTATGGCTGCACCGTGGAAATGTGCTTCTAATTACAGTGTGGGTATGACCAGCTAGATCCCTGTGGAGGGCATGTTAGCCAGTTCCGGCCACAGTGGTCGTGATGACGCTGGCCAGATGCTGAGGGACTCGAAGGAAAGGCTTTTTCCGACTCAAGTACAGACACCATGTGTGCAGGCAGGCTCTGAGAAAAGTGGCCTCCAGACACAGTGAGGCCCCAAAGAGAATAAAAATTGATGGCTCTCTGGCTCCTGACCTTGGACGAACCATTAACTTCTAGGCCTCAACAGCTCAACCTCTCTGACCCTCAGTAGAGATTGTATGTGGCCATTTTGGGGTGGGGTGGGGGTGTAACGTGACGAGGACCACAGGTGAGGGATGCTTAGCACACGGCAGTGGGTCTCAATGTGTGGCTCATAGCTACTTGGGGGTCACCTAAGGCCATCTGGAAACAGGTATTTGCATTATGGTTCATAACAGTAGCAAAATTATAGTTGTGAAGTAGCAATAAAAATAATTTTATTGTTGGGGGGGTGTCACCACAGCATGGAGAACTATACATTTCAAAGTGTCGCAGCCTTAGGAAGGTGGAGAACCTCTCAGTTAAGAGCCTTTATACAGTGTGCAAAGAAAGCAAGTGCCAGTCCTGGGGTAAGCCTCAAAGTATTCATCGTTGTTAACTCTATAATTCTGAAGAAAATTGTATTTTAAAGCAAAACATTACTCATTATCTTACTTTAATCTTTTGGATGGAGGCTAGAATGGAATGACTCTGTGTTTACCCGCCTGCTCTCACACAATCAATCACCAATCCATAGGACATAGAGTTTTTAAAGCCATGAATGGCCCCTTTGCTGCTTACTAACAAGTTAGTGGTGGGTTTAAGACAGAAGAGTCTAATCTAAACATTCTTAGGGTGCTTCAGATTACTAGGTTCAGGGTGACCCTCACTTTATCAGATTGTGAACAACATGGACATAGACCAGGTGGCTCTGCCCTTCCCCGCCAATTCCCCCAGCCTTGGTTTGGAGGAATGGCCGTCTAGCTATGTCCCAGTATCTAGCTCACTGAGCTACAACAGAGAAAACTAAGCCCCTAGGATACAAGCACCATCAGTTCTAGCCTGGCTTTGACCCACCAATGGTTTCTAAGATGAATCCATTATGAGTAGAAATGATTTTAAATATATATATATATATTGTAAATGGGAAACTTCAAACCATACTTGAGTCATTGGAAAGCATCCTTCCAGTCCTGACCCTCTGTGCAGAGAGCAGGGTTCTGGGTGTCCGGATACTTGCTGAATTCAGCCTCTTGAAGCTGCTGGAGAGGGGACAAGTGGAGCCAGCCCTGCTGCATGGCACAGCTGTCACGAGGCTGACTGTGGGTCACTGTACTCGATGTGTCTAATCTGGTGTACTGGGTGAAGGTTTGCTGTGGAGGCAGGGACAAGACTCTCTCATAGAGCCTGGACCACTCTCTAGATACTGATGCCAGCTTGTCTGTGGTCAAGTCCCAGCTCAATCTCTTACCAGTTGCTACCCTGGGAGTCTGTATCTTCATCTTTCTGGCCCTCCATTTCCTCATTTGCTATCATTGACAATAACAGTATCCCTGGCAGGGTTGCCTGAAGTTTGAATGTGCATATGTGTATGTGTGTGTGTGTGTGTGTGTGTGCTCGAGTGTGCTCACACTTCACAACAACTGTGGAGGTTGGAGGGAGGGGCAGAATACAGTGTCAGAGTGTTTCCTCTAGCCCTTTGTACCTTATTTATATTTAGAAAAGGTCTGTCACTTGCTGTGGTAAATATTAAAAAGTGGCTTAACCTTTAGTGTCCCCCTCCCCCGCATTCACACTCCAGTATGAAATCAAGCTTATGGACTCCGTCACATGGTCCGTAAGCCACCCTCTCTACTCGGTTCCCTTCCCAGGCGGTTCACTCTGTCCACCCTGTTGTTTCTGTCTCAGGTGGATACCACCGCCCAGCACAAACATAACTCTAAAGCCTGGTAACTTGTCAAGCAGGTTTATATATTAAATTCTCAGTCCACAAACCCTCTACACAATGAGCTTATGTCCAATGGACAAAGATACAAACTGCCCTTCTATATGATAAAAAGACCTATAGAAACCCTTAAAAATATTCATATCTACCAATTAAGTCCACCTGGATCTAGATCCTCCTTCTCCATCTTGATTCCTCTCCACCACTTGCCTCCACTTCTGCTCCACGACCATTTCCTGCCTACCTCTCTCCAACATAAATCTACAGTCACTGAACTTGAAACTCGCATTTCAGCTATAACTTTCCAGTCAGCATGCTCCCAAGATCTGCCCACCATCCTCTCCACCCCAATACAAGGGCTGCAATCACACCCCCAGTTTTTGTGTGGATTCTAGGGATCCTTTTTTAAGATCTATTTATTGTGTGTATGTGAGTACACTGTCGCTGCCTTCAGACACACCACAAGAGGGCATCAGATCCCATTACAGATGTGACTGTACCACCATGTGGTTGTGAGCCACCATGCCGTTGCTGGGAATTGAACTCGGGACCTCTGGAAGAGCAGGCAGTGCTCTAACCACTGAGCCATCATCTCTCCAGCCCCAAACTCAGGTCCTTATGCTTGCAAGGCAAGCACTTTGTTGACTGAGCCACAGCTCTAACTCCCCAGCCTTAACTTACCGAAGAGAGGGCCTCATGCATGTATCCCACTTGATCTGTAACTGAGAATGACCATGAACCTCCAATCCTCCTGCCTCTACTTCCCAAGTACCAGGATCGACGCCACAACATCTGCCTTATGTGATACTGGGGACTGAACCCAGGGCTTCATGTATGCTGGGCAAAGCCCTCTACTGAGTCACCTTCCCAGAACTATCACTCGGTGTTCAGGATGAGTGGTTCCAAACATGGCCGTCACTGTTTTTACTCCTGATTCTCCATGACTGCAGGGCTAATAGCTCCTGTTCCATCTGAGGAAGCGGGGGCTTGAAAATGCCCTTGTGCCTTCCCCCTGAAGTGCTCCTACTTTAGGATTTCCTTGCCAGCCAGACCTACCCTTAGCCAGGGAGCAGCAGTCACATGGGCTATTTGAGGACATGGGGTTAAGAGTGGGCAGCCCTCTTGGCTTATTTAAGCCTGCTGTTCTTGGCTACCTCTGCTATCTACCCCCAAGACCAGAAGCAAGCAGGAGGATAGATTGATGCCCGGGTGCTCCCATCTCACAAAGAACAAGCTGTGCCCAGGGTAGTGTGAGTACCGGCAAACCAGAGGCTTGTTCCCAGATCAAGCGCTGACATTCTGAAAATCAGGCAGGCCCTATCCCAGCTGCCATGGAAACCACCTGAACACTTTGGGGCCATTTCCTTCAAGGTTTTTTCTATGTGTGTATATCAAAACACCCACTTGTCTCTGTGTGTTGAATATTCTGCATACTTGATAAAGTTTTCTTTTTTTATATATTCCAGGATTTAAGAAACACCCCACCTGAGATTTTAACCCCAGCATTTTTTTAAAGATCTATTTATTTTTATTTTTTGAACATGGGTGTTTTTCCTTCATGTATGTGGGCCATGTGTGTACCTGGTGCCCAGGAAAGCCAGAAGGGCACCCTTGGGATCCCTTGGGACTAGAGTTACAGATAGTTGTAAGCCTCCATATAGGAGCTACGAATTGAACCCAAGTCCTCTGCAAGAGCAACAAATGTTTTTAATCATTGAGCCATCGCCCCTGCTTTTCTCAAACCCCACAGTATTATTCCTCATGATGGCAGTACATCCCATGATGGAAACACTGTCTTTGTGAACCATTCACTGTAACTCCTACTATTTGACAGACACAGATGAGGGTACCCTCTGAGGTCCCTGTCTCCAGCCCCAGCCCCAGAGAAGCCTAGAAGTAGAGGAGCTCAGAGGCATTCATTCCATGAGGCCCGCTCCTTGCCAACTTCCTGTAGTGAGAGACTATGGGGCTGGTGGGAAAAGCCTGATCCTCATGAGCAGCTCAGGGATATATCTGCTCCTGCTCCTCCTTGCTCTGTGGTCTGTGCTCTGGGCTGGGTATAGCCTCCCCCTCTCTGCTGCCCTCCTGCCCAGGGTGGACAAACAGAGGCAGTGTGGTCTAGACGTCCATACTTTCAGCAGTGTGGACAAGGAAGGGCCTTGAAGGGATCAGGAAGAAGAAAGGGGAAGGAGATTACTAGCCTCAGAGTCAAGAGTCTCGTCTTATCTGTCAAATGACAGATGAGAACACTGGGGCCCAGAGGACTTTTTCACGTTCCCAGTATCAGACTGGTTTGACCAGGCTAGGTCCTCTTTGTGACATTTCGCCTTTCAGGAAAGTGTAGGGTTGAGCAGTCTCTGGAGCCAGATGGGGAAGGCTTGGCACCTCTTTAGACACTCCCAGTCCAGGATATTTCTGTGACAAGCCATCCACCTCTTGTTTTTGCTTCAGTTTCTCCTTCCCCAAAATGGTTATACAGACTGTGTTGGAGCTGAGGGTGTAGCTCCATCGGAGAGTGCTTGCCTAGCATGCATGAAGACCTGGGTTAGGGCCACTCCTGTAATCCCACCAGTTAAAAACCGGAGGTAAGAGGATCAGAAGTTCGAGGCCATCCTTCTCTACATATGGAGTTTAAGGCCAGCTTGGGACTCGAGAAAAAAATTAATGAGACACAGAGGCGTGGAATTATGAGATTGTGGCCACTGGAGGCTCTGGCTAAAAGCAACAACCAAAGCTGATCAGGACCTGGTGGGTCACAGTAACCATTCTGTCTGTAAGCTTCGAAGCCCTGATCTTCAGGGGAGCTGCTTTAACCACGCTTCTTTTCTTTTCTAATTTATTATTGCTATTGTCACGTGTGTATGTGATGTACATGACATATGTGTTGGGGCATGTATGCTTTAGCATACATGTAGAGGTCAGATGGCAAATTTGGTGGAGTCTGTTCTCAGCTTCCATCCTTACATGTGTTCCTGGGCTCGAACTCAAGTCTCAAGGCTTGCACAGCAAAGCTCTTTTACCTGACAAGCCTTCTTGCTGACCCTCTTAGCCACATTTCTGAAGGGGAAACAGAAAGTCATCTACCCACACTCTAGCCTCAGGCTGCCAGGATCTGGAGTCTGCATCTTTGTTGCCCTCTGCAGAGTCAAGACATTTAGGATATTTAGCTGGGTCCAGGCTGCACTTCAAGGCCCGGGGAAACTGGGAAGGGCCCTCTTGGGGCAGAATCGCCCTCCCCTAGCTCTTCTGGGCCTCTTTTTGTGTTGTTTCTTTACTCAGGGCCCGTTATCTTCCTCAGAGCCTGACGCCTAGCCCTTCCTGTTTAGAATTAGACTCTAGACTTTTCCTTCAGGGGCGGTTGTGCAAGCCTATTTTGTGTTTTGTGTTCTCCCCCAGCCCCTTTCTTAGAGACAGCTTAGGTCACCCTGGCTCAGAAACAGACCTGTTCCCAGAACCCACTCGCTGTCCACACCTGAAGGAGCAGGAGGGTCTTCTCTGCTGAGACCCTATTTGGCATGAGGACCCAGGAGTGTGGCACCGTGTTGTTGGCTGGAAAATGCAGGAGTTACTAGCTTGTCCTGAGCACCCCATCAATACGTGACTCCTCTACACCAAGCTGCAAGACCCCAGCTCCCAATAGCACTCCCCTGTGAGCCCAGGCTCTGCAGGAAGGAGACTCTTTTACACACACACACACACACACACACAGAGAGAGAGAGAGAGAGAGAGAGAGAGAGAGAGAGAGAGAGACAGAGAGACAGAGAGAGACAGAGACAGAGAGACAGAGAGAAACAACAACAGCAACAATAACAACAAAAATACCCCAAAAAACCCAAAAGACTCTAATGGAAGCCTGCCTAGCTGAGGTGTACTGCTATTGGAAACAGAGCCCTGGCTGAGCAAATACTAGGAGTCCAGGGCTGCTTGGCTGTGTGGCTCATTCTGTGTTAACCCATTCTGGGTTGATGACCTGTGATTCTAGGTCCTCGTTTGATATCCCTGGCGATCCCGGGTGGGGATTTTGTGAGACATAAGGAAAGGCAGTCCCGGGTGAGGTCCCAAATCCAGTCCAAGCCTCAGCTCCTCCAAGGGGCATCTCTGGCCACCTATGCTGTGCTCTGAGCCCCTGCCCTGAGACTTCTCAAAACAGAGAAGGCCCAAGCTTGGAGTACAGCTCTGAGAGGGTCCTGATCTGCCTGGCCTCACAGCTTTCTGGCCTCAGGTAGAGATGCAGGTCTCTGTCTGCCTGTAATGAGAGGACTGAAGTAGGTAGCATAGGCCAGGGACCAAGAAGCTGTCCCATGCATGCCAACAGTTCACTGTCCCTGTCCCCAGGGTAAAAGCATGTGAGAGATGCTATAAGCTCCTGCAGGGCTGGCCTGGGGCTATTGACTGAGAATGGTCTGCCTTAGTAAGAAGTCTTCAATCTCTTGGGATGACCTTTCTCCTCTGTGTCTGGTGACAAGAGAACACAGGCATGAACAACCAATACCCTGGCCATGCCTTGGGCACAGCCTGCTGCTCTTTGGTGGGAACTGGCAGGCCTGGGGGAGGCTGGCTCCTTGTGGTCCTTAGCTGGGCTTTTGTTCCTCCTCCTACACTCATTTCTGAGGCTGGGGGCATCTGGGAAGAGCAGTCTTTAAGACAGGTCCCTGGGGATGTTGGTCAGTGTGTGGGCAGCAGCCAGCATTCCTGAAAACCTCAGACTGGGCCTGGCAGGCTGGCAGGAGCCTGGGCTGGAGGAAGCAATGCCCACAGCCTCTGAGACTCCACTCTTAGGCTCAATGAGGTGGAATTTATATCCTGCCCTAAGGGCCACACAACTCACATAAGTGTCACCTGTAGATCCTGCAGACCTCCCAGGGCCCCATTCATCCCAGGGGGTCCCCAAAATGACTTGTGTGAATGTGGGTGTGCACGTGCGTGTAGAGGCTGGAGGTCAACCTCAGCTGTTTGTTGTAAATTTTCCACCTTGTTTTTCCAGGCAGCACTCTCTGGCCTGAGCTTGCCACCCACCACTGCCCTTCTCCTCCTCTCCGTTGCTGCAGTTACAAGTGTGAACTACCTTGCCTATCTTTTTTAGGTGGGCTCTGGGGATTGAACCTAGCTCTTTGCGGTGTTCCAAAGGCAAGCTCTTTACCAACTGAGCCATTGCCCGTATCCTTCCCTATGACTAACTTTAGAAAGAAATACAGTTTTTTGTTCCCTCTCCCCATCTGTTCTCTGAGCCCTCAGGAAAAGCTCCCAAGCCCAAGAGGGGCTTCAGCCCCTCACCCTAAGCCCAGTGGCACCTTAGAGGATGGAAAAGCAGGCTGTTCTAGAGAGTGGGAAGGGTCTGTGGGAGGGGCCTGGAATTTGGAAGCTAGAGAGCCAGTTCCTATCCTAGCTTTGCTTCCAGCTGGCTTTGGAACTCTGGTCCCAGCCACAATCCCCAAGACCACTATACCCAGGACATGCTGTGAGGGGACAGTGGTCTGCCAGCTAGCTTGGGAACCAGGGCAAACACAGCCGCCGGCGACCCACAGCGCCTCCAGCATCCTGCCGCCAGCTTTGCAGGCTGCCGGGGCAGCTGAGGCCCCACGGAGCCCGATGGAATCAGGGCTCTTCCCTTCTTTGTCTGCCGGTGCTTCCTTCCCTTCGCAGAGAGCGCTTGTTGCTGCTTTATCAGGCCCTGGGGAAAGCTGGGGCCAGCCAGGCTCCCAGCTCGGAGCCCCTGGGAGGCCGCCAGCCGGGAGGGAGCAGACATTCAGGCTCAGTCTCCAGCCAGTGGTGACTGGTGGCTGGGCCATCCCCTCCCTGCCCCTGACCCCAACAGCTCCAGCCTGTCGGCCTGGCCCAGGAAGCCAGCCCCTCCCTGGCGTGTCCTGGGGCCTCACAGCCTGTCTGTCATAGGGGTCCCTGGAGACAAGTGCTTGGGAGAGCTCTGCCCCCAGATCAGGGCTTCTTTCCGAGTAGCACATATATGGGCTTTTCAAGATCAAGGGTGAGGCAAGAGACCTGTGGTTTGAAAGGGGCTGGTCAGACAGTCTAGCAGAATCCGTGAGCTCCAGGTTCAAAGTTGACCTCTGACCTTCACATGCACTCTCATGCTTGTTCATGTAAACTTAATGCAGAGAGAGAGACAGAGACACAGAGAGTCAGAGACAGAGAGAGATAAAGACAGAGAGAGAGAAACAGAGACAGATCTTGGATACGTATTCAAGTAAGTAGACATGGTACATCCTGGATCTTACAGTTCTGAAGTGGGGACAATTAGGGAGAACCTTGTCAGTTCCTGGGGCAGGATGATGGCACTGGTCTGCCTAGCACGGGCTGGGCTGACCTGGGACTAGGTTATGTCTTTGTAAATCGTTCACTCCTTCACAACACTCACCCAAGGTCCCCCTGACACATAGCCAGGACCAAGGACTGGGAATAGTACATACCTGCACTAGCCTTTCGAGCAGCTATGAGGGAGGCAGACTTGGCAGAGAAAAGGGGACATGTGAGATGGGCTTTGATGCATGAATAAGAGTTTTCCTACAGAATAAAGCAAGAGGAAGTGCCACACAGAGGAAAGACTCTCCAACTCATGGGTCTTCTCTTGGGAGGCACAGATACTTTTGGAGGCACAGGTTTAGGACAGAGGACCTTAGAACTGAGGGTGAGTCAGGTTCTTTCTCCTGCATAAGTAAGCCCCAATGGTTCTGAGATCTACCTGGTGTCAGTGTCCTCTTCTATAATGACAGGTGTCTGGGGAAGCCAGTGTCTTCAGCCCCTTTCTGTGCCTGTCCTTTGACCTCAATAATCCCCATGCACCTCAGACCCCCAGGCCTTTCCTTATATTAGACTCGTGTGTGTGTGTGTGTGTGTGTGTGTGTGTATGTGTGTATGTATGTGTGTTTGTGTGTGTATGTATGTATGTGTGTATTTGTGTGTATATGTGTGTTTGTGTGTGTATGTGTGTATTTGTGTGTGTATGTGTGTATATGTGTATGTTTGTGTGTGTGTATGTATGTATGTGTGTATTTGTGTGTATATGTGTGTTTGTGTGTGTATGTGTGTATTTGTGTGTGTATGTGTGTATATGTGTATGTTTGTGTGTGTGTATGTATGTATGTGTGTATTTGTGTGTATATGTGTGTTTGTGTGTGTATGTGTGTATTTGTGTGTGTATGTGTGTATATGTGTATGTTTGTGTGTGTGTATGTATGTATGTGTGTATTTGTATGTATATGTGTGTTTGTGTGTATATGTGTATTTGTGAGTGTATGTGTGTATATGTGTATGTTTATGTGTGTATGTATGTATGTGTGTATGTGTGTGTTTGTGTGTACATGTGTCTGTGTTTGTATATATGTGTGTTTGTGTGTGTAGGTGTGTATGTGTGCTTGTGTGTGTATGTAGATATGTGTATGTGTGTTTGTGTGTGTATGTGTATGTACATGTGTGTGTATATATGTATATGTGTGTGTATGTATGTGTGTATGTGTATATAATATGTGTATGTGTGTGTTGGGGTGGGAGTGACTTTTCTCTGTAGTTCATGCCTTCAAGCAAGCTATGCCAAGACTCACCTCTGTGGAACAATCTGGAAACCCCACTCTTGCATAGGTGCCCAGGGTTCAGCTCTGGCAGCGCTCTGGGGGTCAGCACCACATCGGCACCTGTGACAAGAGAGCAGGAGTGGCTCTGCTTAGTCTCAAATCCCCATCGTGTCAAAGAATTCCTGGTGTATAGTGTCCTAGAGTCTCTGGATGGGTGGATGGGTGGATGTGTGGGTTTGTAGGTGGGTGGGTGGATGGGTGGGTGGGTAGGTGTGTAAGTTTGTAGGTGGGTGGATGGATGGGTGGATGAGTGGGTGTGTAGGTGGGTTTGTAGGTGGGTGGGTAGATAGTGGATGAATGGAAGAAGAACAGCTAATGCATTACTCATTGACCCTAAATGTCAGTGGCTGATTGGCTTCCCCTGTTGCCGGTGTCTGGAGTATGGGGTGATGTACCTGTGTCAGCATTTAGCAGGGCATGGTTGGGTGAAGTGTGTGGGCTGCTTACTGAGTTTGGCTGGGCCTCTGCTGTGTACAGAGGGCCCTGTCTGGGGAAGCTCTTACAAGTTAGGGAGAAATGGTTCTAGAGGTCAGCAGTGGCCTGGGCCAACTTCCAGGCCCTCCAACTTGTCAGAAGCCAGGGCACAGGAATGGGCCAGTCAGTGCTGCACCACTAGCTAGCCTGGTTATCCAGCAGACTGCTTCTAACTGCCATAGTGCCTAGATGCAGATGGTGAAACTGAGGCTTTCAGGGAAGAAGGCCTTGGCCGGATCTCATCCATGGCATGCTGCAGGGGCAGACGGTTGGTTATTCAGGACCGGTCTATGACCAGTCATCCTCTGTAGTAGCTTGGGAAATGGGTGGGGATCAAATCCAGGGCCTCTGTGAGAGTAGTGAGTGTATTTAATTTAAAATGTCTGTATTCTCTCTCTCTGAAAGCCCATAAATAAAATCACTGTATGAGCAGCTGCATGGAGGCAACAGCTATGTGCAGGATCTGCCTTTGTGTGTGGACACTTCTTGTCTTATTTATTCACATCCTTTCTGTGTGGAAGAAGGACAGGACTGTGCGCATGTTCGTGTGGTATGTGTGATGCATATGTGTGTATAATGTGTGTGTGTAAGTGTATGATATGTATATGATGTATGTGGGTATACGTGTGTCTGATTTATGTGTGTGATATATATGTGTGGTAAGTCTATAAAAGCTAGACCTAGACTGAAGCTTATAGTAATTCCCCTGTCTCAGTGTCTCCAGTGAGTGCTGCACTACTGCTTCCAGCTTTTATGTAGACTCTGGGGATCCAAACTGGGACCTCAGGCTTGTGTGGCAACTACATTTCCCACTGAACCATCTCCCCTGCCCAGTTCCTTGATTCTGAACTGGTGGCAGGGTATCCAGACAGTATAGAGGGTCTGTGTGCACACACAGACTTATGTTCCCACAAACATCCTTTCAGAAGTTATTAGTGATGGGGCTGGAAGGGGGCTTAGTGGGCAAGGTGCTTCCAGAGCAAGTATGAAGACCTGAGTTCAGTTCCCAGAACCTGTGTTAAAACCCAGGCATGGTGGCACACCACTGCAGTCCTGGCATTGAAGCCCGGCCACAGGAGGACCCTGGGGCTTTCCGGCCAACCAATGTAGTCTTAGTGGCAAACTCCAATCTCAATGAGAGACTTCCAAAAATAAATAAGATGAATTATGACAGAGGAAGATACCCCACATTGACCTTTAACACCTCCCACAGCGTTCGAACACACACACACACACACACACACACACACACACACACACACACACACGAGAAAGGCTAGGAGTGTGTAGCTCAGTTGGTAGAGTGTGGCTTAGCACAAGGCCCTGGGTTGATCCTCAGAGCCATAAATCTATGGTAATGAATTCCTGTGATCTAAGTGTAAAGGGAAGGTAGTGGAGGGAGGGAGGGAGGGAGGGAGGGAGGGAGGGAAGGAGGGAGGGAGGGAAGTCCAGGGTTACCAGCTGTGGTAGCCCATGCCTCTCTTCTGTTCTAGGGTAGCCTGGTCTACATAATGAGACCCTGACTCAAACAAACCCCAAGCTGAACAGGGTCCACTGACCCCCCCAAGTCTATCTTTGGGGTCCCACTGACACAAGGGCCAGTGTATGCATTCCTGAGCAGCTGTGGTCCAAGTGTGGTCCCGCCCATCAGCTGGTCTCCCCTCTAGTCTGCCCTGCACAACTGTTTAACAAGAGGTCAAACCTACTCGGAATCTCAGGCTGGTGCTAGAGTTTTAGCCTTTTCTTTACCCTCAGCATAAGTTTCCTGGAGGGGAATTCCAGGTTCTTGAGGGCTCTAGTCAGTCTAAACAATCTCCTGTCATAGGCTATCACTGGGCAGTCCCACAAGGCAATGGATGTCTGAGGTCACTTAGCTTGAAGCTAGGGCTCCTTTAGTGGCAGAGAGAAAGAACAGGATGGAGGACAGGGCAGGGGAAGGGGGGGGGAGCCAGGAGTAGATCTGACCCCAAAGAGGTCAGAGCAGCTTTCTTGGAAGGCATTGGGGAAAGCTGAGGACAAGGCCCCATACTCCCCTATCTGCTTCCCAGTTAGTTCTTATTTCTATTTACCTTGCAGTGGCCACAGAGCTTTTACAAAGTCTGGCTTCTTTTATTTACTTATTTATTTATTGTATGTAAGTACGCTGTAGCTGTCTTCAGACACACCACAAAAGGGCATCAGATCCCATTACAGATGGTTGTGAGCCACCATGTGGTTGCTGGGATTTGAACTCAGGACCTCTTTAAGAGCAGTCAGTGCTCTTAACCGCCGAGTCAGCTCTTCAGCCCAGCATGCCTGGCTTCTAAATGCACACCATCAGCATCCTCACCGAACCTCCATCACTCCCTTCCCTTTCAGGTTTCCCCTCCTCTTCACAGGGAGCCTCAGTTTCCCTAACTTAAAGGATCTCCTCAGGCTTCAGCTTTCCTTAGAAGATACTCACACCCCCAAACATCCTGATTTCCCGAGGGTCTCAGTCGGAGATGCCTTTTACAGGAACCTTCTAGAGTGCTTCCCAGGCTCCAGTAGCTTCAGATTTCCATTTCATTTAGCCGAGCACCATGGGAAAATCTCCTTCTGCCTCACCTCAGTTGTACAACACGGGCCAGCTCTGCTGTGCCCTCCACAATGGCCACCAGCACAGAGGTCCCTGCACTGAGAGGGACCAAGAAAGTATGAATTTGGGGATGTAAGCAGAGAGAAGGTCTAGAGGAATCTGATGTATGTAAGGGCCAAGGATTCTGAGAGGAAACTTGGAGGCCTGGGACCCTTGGAGGGACAAAGGACTTAGCCAGGGTGACTTGTCTGTCTTCTAGTTCCTAATTGGATGACAATGATGGCCACCTATGGGCACACAGTGTGTTCAGTAGATGCCGGTAGCCCTGTACCCTCAAGCCTATTAGGACAGACCCTGGTATTCTCTTGACTCCTTAATCCAACCGATTCCTCAGGACTGTGGTTCTCCAGCAGCGACAGGAAGATCCTTGACTCCATCCTATATTCCTGGGCCACCTAGATTATACTGCTGTTACTTCCGCGGGCCCCTGGAGGCGTCAGAGTGAACACTGGGGTGGCCAGGGGCCCCCGAGCGGCCGGATGTCTGAGCCTGGCCTCGGAGCCGCCTTATCACTGTCTGCCGCCTGCCGCCTGGCTCTCAGCTGTGCCGGCTCCGCGCTGGCGGCAGCGTCCCCCGGGGCTGTGCGCGGGACGAACTGGCTCTGGGTCCCGCCGCTGTGTGACCTGGAAGCACCAGGACTGGACTAGAAGAGACCTGGCAAGGACCAGGAGGACGATGGCGTTGGGAACACTGTCCAGTCCCGGCATCATAAAAGAGATATTTGGAGTCCACAGCCCAAGCCATCAGTGTTCTCAAAAGATCCTGCGCCCCGCTCCCAATCCCATGCCTGGAAAGGTGGCAGAAGCCAGGCCCTCTAGTCCTTATGGTGAGGTTTGCCTGCAGGCTAGGCTCGACTGAACTCTGGAATCCACTCAAGTCCCTCTGGGCTGGGTGAAGACAATCAGGTCTCCACATGTTCGTTGGCCTCTCTGATATCAGCTACACACACACCACTTTGGGACTGGTGGCTCTGACCTCCTTAAATGTCCTCCATTTCAGCCTCCAAGAACAGGGTACCAGCCTGAGATCTGCAGCCCCTGGGGACACGGTCCTGGGCCCTCTCCTCATCATTAACAGGTTACTTAGGGACAGCTGAAGAAGGACCAGTGTGTGTTAGTGAAGGCCTGGTAGCTTAACCACTTGGAAGGTGGAGGCAGGTTCATGGCCTGCATGGGCTAGCCTGGGCAAACAGTAAGACCTTTTCTCAGTTAAAAACAGGGTTTTTAGTATTCTTAGGAGAGCACTTACTGGGCTCTAGATTCAACCATCTCTGTAAAAACAAGACAGGAACCCACCAGATCAGAAGGGCGATGGTACCTAGTGCTTACTCCTTGAAGTGAGGTATGATTGATGTGTACATAAAAAAAAGAAAGAAAGGAAGAAAAAAGATGATGACCTGGGTTTCGGCACCAATGTTAGTTAAAAGATGAAGAGAGTGGGGTGGATATGCTCTATGGAGGTGTGGAGAGGCCTGGGGGTAAGGGGGATTCCTCTGGGGGACCCACGTAGGGAATCCCTTCCCCCTGAGGAACCATCCACACAACGGTAGAGTACATAATAAAGTTTATTCAGGTCATGGGGGAGTTAAGAAGGTAGTAGAGGTAGGGAGAGAGAAGAGAGGAAGAATAGAGAAGTGGAGGCTGGCCATGAGCACGTGAAGAGAGGGAGGGAAGGGAATGGGGAGAGGAGGGGCAAGGTGGGGGGGGAGAGCAAGTGTGGGAGAGCAAAGAGCAGGAATGAGAGAGGAGAGAGAGAGAGAGAGAGAGAGAGAGAGAGAGAGAAGAAGAAGAAGAAGAAGAAGAAGAAGAAGAAGAAGAAGGGGAGAGGGAGGGAGGGTCAAGTAACCCCTTTTATAGTGTCAGGTAACTGGGGCAGATCATACCTGGCTGTTGTCAGGTAACTGTGGGGTGGGGTTTACAGAATCCCAATAAAGATAAAGTTCCTTTTGTCTTATGCACCCACCAGGACTCCTGACCCTCAGGAGAGTTTGAGCTACTTTTACAATCTGCAGCCCTGGTTTCTGGCGTGTCAGAGACAGGGAGGATGCAGTGCTGGGAAAGAAGCTGGTGACACCTGGGAGGGGACCAGGGGTAAGGTCAGGTATGAATAGCAGTGCTGCATGCCTATACCTCCGGCCTGGAGGCAGGGAGAATGGTTTAGGTAGAAGGATGTGAGCAGACTCCTACAGCCTCGACCAGCATGGAGAACTGAGTTTAAACCCCACGAAGTACAAAATCACAATGTCGGTGACATGCCCGTATTACAGTTGGGCAAATGCGTCTCAACTGGGAACATGAACATGGGAGGGATTATCCTATTGTTTAAGCCCCGCTGCTGAGAATGGGCGTAGGGAGGTGTTAACCTCCCCCACCTCCCTTTTTTTTTTCTTAAAAAAATTTTTTTAAGGCAAGATCTTATGTACCTGATACAGATGGCCTTGAACTTTCTGTGTAGCCAGGGATGACCTTACATTTCTAACCTACCATTCTTTACCTCCTGAGTGCTGGGGTTATGGGCACCCCTACCATGTCCAGTTTATTGAGTATGTTACCCAGGCTTCATGCATGCTAGGCAAGTCCTCCGCCAACTGAACTACATTCCCAACCTCAATGATGCTTTTGTGGATGGAGTTAGAGGTCCTAAGCGGTGCCAGGCTTGGCCACATTTCCTTCCTAACACAACATCCTTTACCTGTTCCCAGGCCAGGCACTGGTTAAGAACACAGACTTCTCTGCCCTCCAGGACTCTTGCTTCATGGGGCCAGGGCTGGGCCCAGGATTCTGTATTATCAGCAAGCATCTTGGCTGGTCTGAGTTGTTGTTCACCCCCAGGCATTTGGGGCCCTGCAGTCTCTTTTCAAGTCCCCCCCCCCCCCGCCCCAGAGACACACACTCCTTGCTCCCTGCACTGTACACAGTCCAGGACCTTCCTCTTCAGCCCTGCTTCTTGCAGAAAAGTGAAAACACATGGTTTCCTGGGCAACCACATCTCTCCTCCCAGCTTGCCCTGAGACCTCCCAGCAACTGACTCTGCGACTCTGTGGTTCAGAAGAATATTTCAAATACCAGCGTCCCCAGGAATGATCTAACAAAGGCTCATCCCTCTCAAACCCTTCTCTCTGAGGGGCCATAGGCCTGACCTGTAGACATGGGATCTTGGAAAATGGTCCATACCATCACCTTGATGACCACCTAGGCCCATGCTGCTTACCAACTCTCATTGAGAAGGTCGTTGATATGTGGCCTTACGGGTTTGTTTAGCTGGGGAAGTTAGAGCCCAGAGAGAGAAGGTAAACTCATCTTAGGGTACACAGCAAAACTGGTCTGATAAGGTTCTGAAACAGAGAACAGGAGGGTTGATGGAGTACCTTCTTGTCTGCCAGACACAGAGTTGGCGTTTTTGAAGACTAACCTTTTAAAAGTAATGAATTTGCACCACATGCATGTGTGCTACCAGTAGAGAAGAGGGTGTCAGATCTCCTGGAACAGGAGTTATAGATGATTCTAAGTTGCCATGTCGGGGTTAGGAATCAAACCTTCTGCAAGAGGAGCCAGCTAACCACAAAGACCCTATACAGCTAATTCTCCATCATTCATTCATTTATTTATTTATTTATTTATTTATTTATTTATTTATTAGTTTTCAAGACAGGGGTTCTCTATATAACAGCCCCAGTTGTCCTGGAACTCACTATGTAGACCAGGCTGGCCTCATAGAGATATACCTGTTTCTGCCTCTCAGGTGCTAGGATTAAAGGTGTGTGTCACTGCTGCCAGGCCTGGGGGCTGATTCTTTTTCTTCATGTTCTAACTGAGAAACTAGAACTCAAAGAGGTGAAGTGTGTTACCCTAGGTCACATAGCAAGTGAATGTCACAGTCAAAGATCTTCTCACTAAGCCTTTGCCTTTCTTCCAGAGCTTATGGTTCTCTCCAGATTAGGCAGAGACAGAGACATCATAGGTGCTGAGGTTCCTGCCTGGTGTTGAACCTATTTTGCTAAGAGAATTTTACTAATGTTCGCTGGGAGCTCCAGATGAGGACCTTTCTCCTGTCTCTTCTTAGCCGAGGTCCCCAGATTAATATCTCTATACCTCCCAGGATTGGGATGTATAGGTTGCTAAGCACAGACAGGAGCTAATTTTATTTTTCATGGCATCTTTTTGAGTCTCAGTTTCCCTCCTGGTTTTGTTCATTTGTTTTGCTTTGTTTTGGAAACTTGGTTACACTATAGAGCCCAGGCTGTCCTTGAACTCACAATGCACCTGTCTCAGCATCCCAAGTGCTGGAACTAAAGGAGTTAAGGTAGTTGGGTTAGAGGTCATGAAATCTACACATGAGTAGATTTGTGGAAATGTGCTATGACAATTTCTCTATAAACAACTAGGAGTTCATGAGTCATTGAGTGACCTGTGTCATGAGGTGTGTGGGAGACAGGTGAGTGCTTGGGTGTAATTTTATGTGTGTAGGGTGAGTGTGGGTGACTGCATGTGAGAGTGGGTGTGACCAAGACTGACCATGATGTGAGACCGGTTCACTGTACAGATGAGGGTGTGAGAGCGGTTCACTCTATCTGCACTGGGGTCACTGTGACTGTTTATCTGTGTTGGGACATGTCTGGGCACACTCTGGGCTGTCTGGTAACATGTTGTGTGTATTCATGTGTGTGTGTGTGTGTGATTTTTCGTGTTACCTTTTCAGTCTGTTCAGATGTTGGTTGGGTACAACCTTCTCAAGGGCCCCACAAAGGTGGGAATGAGGGACAGAAGAGGGGACCCTAGATAAATCCATGATGGCAGCAGGAGGCTGGAGTGCTCTTTCTGGTAACCAGCTTTGGGGACGCCTATTAGTTTTGGCTCCTTTGCTCTTTCTCTCTACTGGGGAACTTGGGAGGATGTGGGGATGTGTTTTCCATTGCAGTTGGGTATCTTTCAGGGGAGAAAATATCCACAAAGAGTGAGAACACTCCCAAAAGGCAGATTTTTATTGAAACTTTTTTTGTTGTTTTTTTTTTT
Organism: Micromys minutus; assembly: GCF_963924665.1. Classification (NCBI taxonomy): domain Eukaryota; kingdom Metazoa; phylum Chordata; class Mammalia; order Rodentia; family Muridae; genus Micromys; species Micromys minutus. The sequence continues at coordinate 54,259,967 of NC_137985.1, read as the reverse complement.
TAAATGTTATTAATTTAATATACAAGTTTCTGTTGCATATACATCTGCCTGCCTGAAGAGGGCATCAGATCCCCCTATAGATGGTTGTGAGCCACAATGTGGTTGCTGGGAATTGAACTCATGAACTCTAGAAGAGCAGCCAGTGCTCTAACCACCAAGTCATCTCAGCAGCCCTTATTGAAACTTTTTATGATGTGCACACCAGCTAGAAGATGTTCTAGGTTGTAGCAGCTTTTTCTCAAGGCCTCTGGTTTCTGGGCCCAGAAACAGCATGGTACAGATACTGTGCCATGTCAGGCTTACCCTCTCATCACAGGGCCAGCTCTGCCTAGTTTTGATCCAGGTAGATGGGCTAGGACTGTCCGAGGGCAGGAACACTGAGGGGAGCAGGGAAGGCTGGTGACAGTCAGGCCATTCTGGTTCCTCTGGGCCTGTGGCAGACAGCAACTCCAGTTCCATCTGAGGGTTGGTAGGAAAGGAGAATGCTTTATCCTCAGCCTTCTGAGGATGCCTCTGTCAGAGTTGGAAACTGAGGCGCAGGGTGCTATATAAACATAGGGGAACACCTGGCTAGCAGATGGGGCTGGGACCCTCCCAGCCCCCATAATGCAGCTGCTTCATCTGGCACGCCAGAGCAGTCCTTCTGGGCTCCTCTGACAGAAAAGCTCAGGGGATACATAGGTGAGGAGCATGGGGTGGGCCAGGTGAGGTGACTGGTAAGCTCCGCTATTGACTGGCCAGCGAGGTCAGGGAGGACTTCCTGAACGGGGTAGCATTTCAGTGGTGGAGGGGTTAGGCTTGCAGGGCTGCCTTGCAGGACACATACAGGCATGGTCAAGTCAGAGGTAAAAACATGTTAGCACTTATACACTTTGAGAAAAAAATCTTCCAATCTGAGGGCACACCTGGGGCCCCACTGTAACTGGGAGTGAATATCGTGATTGTCCTGATAGAGGACTGGAGATCCCCAAGACTGAACTGGCTTTGTGGTATAGGATGGAGGCAGCAGCTGGCGGCTGGACTCCAGGCTGGGCCAACAGGCCTGCTGCTCGACACGTCCCTTCTATTCCACAAGGACTTCCTGGGAATGATCAGGCCTCTGTGTAGTTCCTGTTCCCAGCGGCTCACAGTCGCCAGGCCCAGGGAGACAGACGTGCATGAGCGTGGTGGGGCAGGGAACAATATGGAGAGGGTGGAGGAGGGCCACAGGAAGCAGGGGCAGGGACAGCCAGGAGTGGAGTCTGCCTGGGGCTTGGGGGTCACTCTGGGACTGTGACTTGATAAGGTAAGATGACCAAAAAGAAAACCAGACCAATGAGGCGCCAAATGGCCCATCAGACAGGAAGTCCAGGACAGGGTCAGACATTAGTACTAGAATCCTGAAGCAAGGATCTTTAACAGCACCAAAATAACCCACTGTGGCCCCCCGACATTGTCATCATTGGTGCATTGACCCTGACCTCACAGAGAGGTAAGATGACAAGCCAAGGTTATTTCGGGATATTGGCTGAGCCAGGATGTGCCACGAGCCAGTCTGACCATACAGCTTTGTGTCACCTCTGGCTTTTTCCCTGGCAGCAATAGTCCCTAGCATACATGTGTTCAAGCCCAGGGTCTCTAGGTGGGCCTTAGAGTGTTGCCCACAAAGCCAGCCCCCAACCCCTCGTCATTCCTCCTCAAAAGAGTCCCAGCAAGCTGAGCATAGTAACACATGCCCAGAATCCCCAAATTTGTGAGGAAGGGGTAGGAGGTCCAAACTTCAAGGTTATCCTTGGTTACATAGAAAATTAAGGCTAGCTTGAACCATCAGAGACACCATCTCAAAAGCAGACAGACAGGTCAACCAAAACCAAACCAAGACAAAGACCTTTAACAAATAAGGTCATTTTGCCAAAAAAAAAAAAAAAAAAAAAAAAAACCGTTGAAGAATGTGTTTGAAGACTGGAGATGGCATAGCATTTGCCTAATATAGAGAAGGCCAGAGGGAGGACGGGGTTAGAGTTTGTGGCAACATGGAGTCTCCCAAGGACCAGCTAGACCCAGGTGGGATTTATTGGTGTTAAATATATACGAACATTAAGGATTTTACAGGTCTAATATCTCATATAGAAGGGCAGTTTGTATCTTTGTCTATGTGATGCAATCTTGGTGTGTAGAGGATTTGTGGATTGAGAGTTAAATGTATAAATCTGTATGAAAAGCTTAAAAAAAGAAAGAAAAGGCCAGAGGTTCAACTCCAGGCGCGCGCACACACACACACACACACACACACGCCTGAAATTTGAAGGTAGGACAGGTCTCGACTCACAAATTTAACAATAAACTGCATGAAATTAATAAGAAGACTCAAAACCCCATCTGCTACAGGACTGGTGGGCATTACCCACTTCATTCTGAGTAGTAGGAAGGCCTTCTGAGTGCCTGTGAGGCAAACTGTGACAGAGGCTTCAGGACTGGTGTTTCTGTGACCCTGAACCAATCACTTGCCTTCACTGAGTCTCTGATTCCTTAATAGTAGAACGGAGTTGTAACGGTTTGCTTTACTTAAGTCGGGCAGGAGGGTGAAGCACATTGGAGGGGGAGGATTTTAAAGCCTCAAAGTCCAGTCACACTCTGCTGCCCAATGTCTTTTTAGGCGCCCTGCCCAATTTCAGGAAACCCTTAATTGGCTGGAAATGTCTTCTTAAAAACAAACCCCAAACGGTTATTTATTTCATTTGGAGCAGAGGGCAGTGTCCGTGCACGCCACTGTGCACAGGTGGGTGCCGGGTGACACCTTGCAGGAGCTGGTTCTCTTCTTCCATGCTGGGTTCCGGGTTTTCGAGGTTTGGTGGGAAGTGCCTTCACCAGCTAGGCCAACTCCATAGCTATGGAAACTTTCCTGGAGGAAGGAATGTTGGAGACAGCCTTAGAGATAAGGTGGAGCCTCTTGTGTGTGGCGGGTAGGGGGTAGGGTGGCGGAAGAGAGTGAGGAAATGGGAGGTGGGGTGATTTGAAGACTTCAGCTCCCTCTCCCTCGGCTCATCTCCAGCCTAATAGACAAAGGCCCTCTGCACACCAGCCCCAGGGTTGAGTCCATTACGGGGTGCAGCCACCTTCCCCTCCTCTCTACCAGTGTCTTCCAGCTTTCTGGAACCTGATTCAGATTCATCTCTGTTTCCCTCGTTAAAAACAAACACGAAGATCCACTGAAAGGCAGTTGACAGACTCAGATGATGGCTGGTAACTTGGAATGTCCAGAGTGATGCTTGTTCTCATGAAGCCATCCCCGTAACCAGGGAAACCGACATGGCCAGGATTGCCACATTCCCCAGTGCCAGTCTGGAACCCGACCTGCCCTCCCTGCAACTCACCCCACTCCACCCTGTCCCTGGCAGCACACAGCAGCCTCCTCTAACTAGACATTGGTTAGCTTGCATTTTCAAGAATCCTATGCAGGCTAGGTGAGGTGCTTCAGCATGTAAGGGCCTCAGGACCAAGCCTTAGGACACAAGTTTGATCCCCAGAACGTATGTAGTGGAAAGAGATAGGTAGCCAAATGCACAAGAATTGTCCTCTGACTGCCACATGGGTGCTGCGAAATCCCTGCCCCTCTCACACATTAAACAAGTGCAAAAACATGGAAGTGTGCGTGATGACACACACATTAGAAAAATCATCTATTTTTGCTTTATATGTATCGACGATTTGTCTCCACGTATGCATGTGCTCTACTGTGTGTGCCTGGCGCCCCAAAAAGCCAAAAAAGGACTGGATCGCCAAAACTGGAGTTATGGATATTTATGAGCCAACATGTGAGTGCAGGGAATGAAACTGGGGTACGAAAGTACTCCTAATCCTGTCATTGCTCCAGCCACATGGCACACTGTAATCCCAGCACAGGGAGGCAGAGGGAGAGCTGGAGTCCAAGGTGAAGATGAAGGAAGTTCAAAGGTCAGAGCAGAGCCATGGCTTGGTGGGTAAAGGTTTTTGGTGCCAGACTGACATCTGGAGTTCAATTCTTAGAACCCCTCTTCACCCCACCCCACAAGCCAGATTCCATGGCCTGTATCTAATGCTTGCACTCCCGTGGCAAGATGAAGGCAGAAACAGCAGAATGAACCAGAGGCTCATAGGCCAGCTAGCCTGGAGTGTGCAGTGTAGCCCATAAGACACAACAAGAGAGCTTGCCTCAACAAGGTAGAAACTGAGAAACAACTCCTGAAAGTTGTCCTCTGGTCTCTACATGTTACAGCACACAAGTATCTGTGTGCACATGCTCACACACCACAGACACATGTACACACACATCACATACACCACAACACACATCTCACACACACACACACACATTACATGCATACACATGCTGATATTTTAAAAGTCAAGTTACAAGAGTAAAAACCAATAAAAAACATAAAAACTTAAAAATAATACCAGCAAAAAGAGACATCATTACAGACTCTAAGCATGTTAAAAAGATGAAGGCATATTTTGTTGGATACATGTCAATACATTTGGCAACATTTCTTTTCTTTAAAGATTTGTTTATTTATTTAATGTATGTGAGTACACTGTCGCTGTCTTCAGATACACCAGAAGAGGGCATCAGATCCCATTACAGATGGTTATGAGCCACCATGTGGTTGCTGGGAATTGAACTCAGGATCTCTGTAAAAGCAATCAGTGCTTGTAACCACAGAGTCCTCCAGCCTGCAATGTTTTATAAAAGGCATATTTTCCAAGACTCACTCAAGGAGAAACAGGTTACACCAACAGCCCAGTAACTATCAAGAACATTGAATTTATCATGAAGGAAACAGTGAGTACTCACTAGAAATGGCTCCTTCAAAGACGCTGGTGAAAGGAAAAGTCACTGAAAGGAAAAGTCTCAGGGCACCACTGTTGTGAAAAGATGACGTCCCGGGTTTTGGCACCAATGTTAGGGGAAGGATGAAGAGAGTGGGGGGCATATGGCCCATGGCGGTGTGGCGAGGTCTGGGGGAAAGGGAGAGGTCTCTGGAAGGCCCATGTTGGTAATCCCTTCCCCCTGAGGGACCAGCCACACAATGGTATAGTACAGAATAGAGTTTATTCAGGTCATGGCAGAGTTAAGAGGGTGGTAGAGGCAGAGAGAGAGAGAGAGAGAGGAATAGAGGAGTAGAGGTCGGAGGGTGACGTGAGCACGTGGAGGGAGACGGGGAAAGGAAGGGGAAGAGGAGGGGTAGAGAGGGAGGCTGCAAGAGAGCCAGGAGGCCTAGAGAGGCAAGAGAGAGAGGAGGGGTCAAGTAGCTCCTTTTATAGTGTCAGGTCACGGGGGGGGGGGGGGGGGGGGCGAGTATACCTAGCTACTGCCAGGTAATTGAGGGGTGGGGTTTACAGAATCCCAACAGCTGGCATCTGGGTCTTCCATACTGGGCGTATGCTGGGTGTGGATCAAGTACAGAAGAATGCAACATGACCATTGTCTTTATGACCATCCCTGTCTGGAAAGAGCTGAGCTCCCCATGTGATAGGATGATGTCATGTGGGAGATAAAACGGCCGAGTGTGCCACTGAGGTGTAGGGAAGAGTGAGAGGCAAGGACCTCAGGAGAGGCATAGTGAATATGTAGATTAACCGCATACTTTTGTTAGAGCTGTAATGATGGAACACAACCCATTTGGGTGGCTTACGTTATCAAGTGAAATTCCCTGCAATACTAGAGACTGAAAGCCCAAGGTCAAAGGTCAAAGGTTAGGGAAGCTGGTTTTTTTTAGAAGCCTCTTTTCTTGGCTGCAGGTAGGATGGTGATCCTGCCTATGGGTACTCATCCCAGGATATCTCTGGGTATCTCAATCCCCTCCCATCCAAGAACACCACTCATTGGATGGGGGACCGTGTGTGTGTGTGTGTGTGTGTGTGTGTGTGTGTGTGTGTTTGGGATGCACATGCATGTGCCTGTGAAAGCCAGAGGTAATCTTGGGTTTCATTCCCTGGGCTCTGTTCATCTTGTTTTCTAAAGCAGGGGTCTGTCACTGGCTAAGATGAGATCACTGATGAGACAAGACTGCTAGCCACAGGGCCACAGTGATCGCCCAGTCTGCCTCTCTGATACTGGACTTTCATTCGTGTACCACCACGCTGATGTTTGCTTCTACATGGATTCTGAGGATCAAATTCAGGCTCAAGGTACATGCAAGGCAAACACTTTATTAACTGAGCCATCTCTCCTGCCTCCATAACAGCCTAACAACAGCCCCTACTTCCAAGTACAGCCCAACTCTGAAGTACCGGATAGGAGTCAGACAGTCAACATGAACTCGGTGATGCCACAATAGCTCAGAACAAAATCAAACAGCAATCGGTGTTCCATCCCTGGGCTGAGAGGACAGGTTTGGAACTTCCAGGAAGGTGGAAGCATTCCAATTAGATTTCCTGGAAGGGAAACTTCAAATCTTGGTCAAAAGGGAATCAGAAGAAAGACTGGAAATTCCAGGCAAATGAAACAGCAAGAACACGAGCCTGGAAACGGGACACGGTTCAGGAAAGATAAGCCCTGTGACTGTCTGGATGAGTCACGGGCAGATCCTCCTAGAAGGTAAAAGTTGTGAAATGCCTTGGATGTCAGAGGCTCAGGGCTCGATTCTGATGCAATAGGGACCCATTGATAATATCTGAGCTCAAGAAAGAGGGGAGAGTTGTACTTTGGGCCAGAATCTGGAAAATCTGTGTGGAGCAAGCTTGCCATTTAGTGCATAAGGCAGAGAAGCCCCCTGTCTTGCTGGTTACACACGGTTGGAGTCGCCACCAGGTTCCTGATTCAAAGTGTTTGGGATAGCACCTGAGCATATTTTGGGTTCTGGGTTTTGTTTTGTTTCCCCTTTCGCCCAATTTCTCAGGGATGCAGTGAGACTTAGGAAGCACGGGAACTTTTAACAGGCAGAGTGTGCAGAGTCCGGGTAGGCAGAGGTGTGGCTCCTCCTCTTCCCTCCTGACTCGGCATTCACCCTGGAGGCCTGGAAGGCCAAGGCCTCAGTAGAGGTGGCGCCAGTTCTGGAGATTCATCTTGTGTCTGGTTGCCATGGCATCCGGCACTGCACAGGAGGGCTAATCCGGTTCCCCTGCACCCTCCCCCGCCCCCGGAAATAGGGTGATCACCTGGCCTCTGCGCTTTCCACAGCGCTGCGGGGGTTTTTTGTTTGTTTGGTTTGGTTTGGAAGCAAACACCAAATAGCTAGGCCTCCCGGAGCTTGTATCCGGCAGAACAATTCTTACAGTCCGTACTTTCCTTTTTGAGCTGGGGCGGTGAGTCTGGGCTCGCCCTGGCCGCCCCCCACCCCGCCCCCGTTCCGTTTGGTCCTTTTACTCCGGCCACGCCCACTCCAGCCCAAGCTGCCTTCTCTGCCTTTGGCTCCACTCACCTGCTACCCTGTAAAGAGCAAGGTCCCTGAATCCGTCTGTCCTTCCTACTGGCCATGGGGAAGAGCTCAGCTCCTTTGTAGTTGTACCCTCACCTGTAGTTTGGGAGTAAAACACCACCGCCTTGGGTTACTAGGAGGATTAACTGAGGGGGAAACTTGGAAATCCCCAGAATACTCTTAAGTATTATGATGGGCACGTGAAGCTTCATTTATAGCTGTCTTTATTATTACCTTTGCTCTTTTGTAGTGACTTAGTCACTGGCCTCAAAGGCTTCATTAATTTTTACCCACACCGGGTATGGTGGAGAACTGCGAGTTCAAGACCCGAGTTGGCTGTACAATTTGAAGCCAGACTGCATTCCTTAAGATCCAGCTTTGGAAAGACATAAAACAAACAAAAAATTCCATTACAGTTTAATCCAGGATAAAAAGAGAGAGACCATCGTAAGAGAAATACAACCTACAGTGTTTGCTCTGATTCAAACCGTGTGTCCTGGGTTTCTGGACTATCCTGCCTCCTGCCTCCTACTATATACTCAGAGGAATCAAGAGATCCAGGCAGAACACAATCTGGCTCCTGCAGTAAACTGCTTCAGAATCTCCTCCTCTCTCATAAAATCCAGATACATGCTTTTATGCCCCGGACTTTTACACCCAACCTACACTCACTCCCTACTTCCTGTTTAGCCACTCAAGATGTTCCCTGGAATACGTTAACCATGCCTTGCTCTTTATATATGTCAGACTCTCTGCTTGGGATCTTCTATGCTCAGTTTTTTTACCCCCTCTTCCTTCCCACTATAGGAGAGACACCATTAAGACTGTAGTGTCCCATTGAAGTTTCAGTGTGTATGGGGTGAGGTGGAGGTGAGTGAATGTGTGTGTGTGTGTGTGTGTGTGTGTGTGTAAGCACTTGTAAGCTGTGAAGGCTTTGAGGAAGACTATGGAGGTGATCAGTGGGGTCTTTATTGCAGAGAAACTCTGTAAAGCATCATTTCCTTCCATGCCCAGGTTCTCCTTCACACTGCCTGTGCACATGTGTGTCTGTCTGTCTCTGTCCCTGTGTATGTATGTGTGTGCCCACACATGTGTGTGTCTGTTGTCTCTCTGTGTGTGTGTGCCCACAAATGTGTATGTGCACATGTGCACACATGTGTGTGTGTGCTATGCACATGAATGTTGATACTGGAGGTCAACATTAGATATCCTCTTCCATCACTTCCTCATTTTGCTTTTTTAAAAACTTTTATTTTCACTTATGTGTCTACATCTGTGTGAGTGTACATCACATGTGTGCAGGTGCCTGTGGAGGCCGAGAGAGGGCGCTGGATCCCTTGGAGTTGGAGTGCCAGGAGGCCATGAGATGTTTCACATGGGTGCCGAGAACTGAAGTCAGCCAAGTGCCCTGAGCGGCTGAGCCGACGCTCAGCCTCCTTCCACTGCAGCTTCAGATCGATCACTGCTGCTCTGGCTACACTGACCACCCAGCTAGTTTCAGGGTTCCTCCTGTCTCTTCGTTGCCACTGCTAGGACCACAGGTACTTAGCATCACATCTGGCTTTTATGTGGCCACTGGGGATCAAACTCATGCTTCTATAGCAAGCACTTTACCCACTGAGCCATCTCCCCAACACCCACTCCCTAAATAATAATCTACCTTGAGACTCCGGAGAGGTATATTCTTGTCCTAGAGATGTGCTTGGGCTCCTAACTGCTTGTTGTGAGGCAGGTGATGCCCACACAGGATATGCTGGACTTTGAATTCCAGGTATCAGAACTGATCTCAGGACTCCCCTGCCCCGGCTCTGTGATCTTGGTTGTACATGTCTCTTCTCTTTCCTTCTCTCCAGTTTCCATCTAGTATTCCTAGCATACTGCAAACTTGAGGCCGCAGTGGACAGGACTTCTCACATAAAAGTTAGCTGTGGGCTAGTGGCAGGGCTCAGTGGGTAAAGGCAAAACTTACCACCAATCCTAAGGATGGAGTTTGATTCCCTGGAACCCCGCGGTGAGAGGAGAGAACTAAGTCCCACAAGTTGTCCTCTGGCTCTACACAAACATCATGACACACATGCACCCCCCAAACAAATAAAATGCAAAAAATTTAATGTTGGCTGTGACCTAGAAGGACATGGCACTGTGAGCCACACTGACCTAATGACAAGGAAGTTGTTCTCTGGACTCGACTGCAGTGGCTTTCACTGAGCTCTCTCCAGATCCTGACGGAAGTACTTTACTGCATTCATTTAATGGGGTGTGGACTGGAACATTCTGGGGGGGGGGAGAGCATCCTCTGATTATGGAGATGACGCTGGTGATAACGATGTCCTGCAAAACCATGAAGTTCCAGATCCCTGTGACTTTGAGAGCAAACAGGGCTTTATAGGCTGTGACACCACTCTGGCCTTGGCTTCTTCCGTGAACAGGCAGCTAGCCCACCACCCTGTCCTAAGTGTTTGAGGGGCCCCAAGCCAGGGCAGACTCTAGATTCCCATTGCCGGGGAGCCAGGCGAAGCCTCGGAACTTATCATCTCCCGGCTCCCCAGCAGGCAGACTGTCTCCGCTGCTGCTGAGAGAAGCTGATAAAGAGGACAGACCCTTGTGTTTACTGTGGCCCGGTCTGCAAAGAGGCAGGCCTCCCAGAAGCGGCCCTGTCTCCTCTGGGAACAGGCTGTCTGTTTGCCAAGATACCATCACATTCCTGCAGTCAGAGGCCACCCCAGGATGGGTGGGGGTGGGGTGGACAGAGGAGAAGGAAATAGGACAGCTGCAGGCCTCTCTGTTCCCCTGGGACCAGTTCTGAGAGGTACATGGTGGTGGTGGGGGATTCTCTGTTCTCAGCCTAACTGTTAAGTGCATTGCAAAGCCACGCAAAGGGAATTCACAGTCAGCACTGGGCTCATCACTTTGTAGTGTCCACTGGTGGCTGTGTCCAACCTGTAGCCCATGGGTTGCATGCTGCTGAGGAAACATCACAAGGGTGTTTAGGAATTTTTTTTTTGGTAACTCTATTATGTGTCTTTTGACCACGAATTTTGTAGATGACAATATCGCATCGCAGCATCAAAAGGCTGGGCATGCCTGCACAGCTCCCAAGACATTTGCTCACAATTGATGTCTGATCTTCCAAACAGCTTCCACTTGGGTAGTCAGAAAGCCTACAAGGTTTTGCAGAACATTTGGCAAGATTGGGGTAACACAGGGGTCAGATGATGCTCTACTGGCCAGGTCAACTCATGGCTAACCCTAAAAGGGTGTTTGCTGAGTGGCAAGTGTTAGGAGAAGGGTGAAGAGAGTGTGTGGGTGGGGGGTGGGGATGTGACCCATGGAGGTGTGGCAAGGCCTGGGGGCAAGGGAGATGCCTCTAGAAGGCTCCTGTTGAGAATTCCTTCCCCCTGAGGGACTAGCTATGCTACAGTATAGTACAGAATAGAGTTAATCAGGTCATGGGGAAGTTGAGAGGATAACAAAGGCAGAGAGTGAGAGAAGAGAGGAATAGAGGAGTAGAAGCTGGCCATGAGTGTGTGGAGAGAGAGGGGGAAGGGGGAGAGGAGGGGGAAGGGTGGGAGAGCAAGAACAAGAGAGAACAAGAGAGAGAGGAGGGGCAAGCAGCCCTTTTTATAGTGTCAGGTCACTGGGGTGGAGCATACCTTGTTATTGCCAGGTACCTGAGGGGTGGGGTTTACAGAATCCCAAGATTTTCCCTGTTTTGGTTTAATTAAAAAAGAAAAATTAGAGGCGATGGTGGTTCAGGAATAGGGTTGTTGTAATCTCTGACTGCTTCATGCTTGTTTTGGGGGCGACGTTTCTAGAGATTCTTGAAAGGTGGGAGTGGGGATGTTTGTCCAGTCTTAGAGTTGACTGTTTCCTCATTTTCCAGGGTCTGTGGTACCATCTGAGGATAGGTCAGAAGGAACAGGTCCAATAGTAGCGTCTGTGTCTGTGAGAGAAGGCTGAAGCATCTGTAGGTTGCTTCTCTGGACTGTTCTAGATATAATGAGCACCTGGACTTGACAAGATGCTGGAACACACATATGTATACATTATAGGTAGAGATTAAGTACATTTGGAAGAAAGAAAAATTTGCAGGAGTGGTCCTAATGCTGCCATTTCTCCCCTTTTCTTATCATAAAAAGGAGAAAAAGGGGAGGGGGAGAGGCCAATGGTGAAAGGGGAATAGGGGCGTCGAGAGTCTCATTGGCTACTTCCTGCTGTCTTGGGGCGTTGTAGCAGTGCAGCTGGCTTTCACATTGGGGTCCATCTGGCAAATGTTCACATTAGGTCCCTCCATGGACAGCGCTGGTAATCCTGCAACAGGAACTGATTAATAGTTTGGTTAGAAATTTTTTCTGTCATTGAAGGAATGTAGAGACAAGATTGATGAGGCAGGGGGCGAATAGTAATGCCAGAAAGATGACTAGAAGGGGTGTTACAAAGGGGAGTATCAGGCTGGAGAGATATCTCAGTGGTTAGAGCACTGACTGCTCTTCCAGAGGTCCTGAGTTCAAATCCCAGCAACCACATGGTGGTTCACAACCATCAGTAATGGGATCCGATGGCCTTTTCTGGTGTGTCTAAAGACAGCAGCAGTGTACTCACACATATGTAATAAATCTTTAAAAAAAATGGGGGGAGTATCTACTTCCATATAGAGTTTTCAAAGGTCTAGAAACTGCACACACCACACACATGCACATACCAGATACCACCCTCGCACACATGCACATACCACACACAAATGCACACACTGCATACCACACATACACACACACACCACATACCATCCACACACACATGCACACACTGCACACAAATGCACATACCACATACCACCCCCACACATATACACATACCACACACAAATGTGCATACCACACACATGCTCACACCA
>NC_137985.1:52642694-52872694 GCF_963924665.1 Micromys minutus | reverse complement strand
CACACTGAGATGACAGGGCACAGGCGGCACAGGAAGGGGAGCAAGAGCAGAGGTCAAGGTGGAGAGAGCCCATGGCAGCAGGTGAGCGAAGGGTGGGTGCTGGGGGATTGCCCCACAGTGACTGTGACAGGGTCAGCGGGAGCAGTGGAGACAGAGGCTGCGGGACAGAGAGATGGGGAAGGAAAAGACAGCCGAGCAAAGCAGCTGCTGTGTCCAGAAAAGCCAGTCCCTGGAGTTCCACAGCTCACTCATTCATCCTTACAGGAATTGAGACACACACACAACACCACACTCACACACACACAACACCACACTCACACACACACACACACACACACAACACCACACTCACACACACACGCACTCACACATACACACACAAAACACCACACTCACACCATACCACACACACACTCACACGCACTCACACATACACTCACACACCAGAGAGAAAAAGTGTGAAATTCTGATCAAGCACACAGAACGGGCTCTGAGAAGCATCAAGGCTGGGGATTAAAACCTCCCTGGATGAACCTGGGAGGGCTTCCTGGAGGAAGAGGGAGGGAAGGAGGAGGAGGAAGCAGGAGGAGGAGGAGGAAGCAGCCGATAGAGCTGCAGGTCAAGGGTTAGGTGAGACAGTAGACCTAGAGGGACAAAAAGGCCGGTCCCCAGTCTGGTCTGGGCTCGGTCTGAGGGACAGCCGAGGGCCACTGGAAGATCTCAGCAAACACAGATCCACGTGCAGGAGCAGAAGTGCAGGAACTTCTAGCTAGAGGACAGATGGCGAGCGCCGGAGGCAGGCAGCCAAGGCCTAGTGAAGCACAAGAAAATGCTGAGGTCGAGGGAAGATGGAGAGGGGGGGAACGCTGGCTGCTGCTGCCGCTGACCAGCAAGACAGGCAGAGGACGGGACACCTCCTCTCTGGCTCCCGGCTCTTTGTTGTAGGACAGCCTCCGTCTTTAGAACCCAGGGAGACACACTGCTGTGGGTCTTTCCTGGGAACCTGGAGTCTCCTGCGGGCCAGGAGCAAGCCTTCCTCGCTCTGTACTGTGGCACCGAATACAGGGCTGGCCAAGGCTGGGCAAGGGAGTGTCTTTGGCGAGTGAATCCACTTGTCTAGAGGACCTAACGTTTGCTCATGGAGAAGGACCTGAGTAAGATGGCTACTGGGGCCAGTGCCGGGCAGCCGGAAGCTACCCAGAATCCCCTAGGTGTGTCTGCCTTGGAGAAAGGGGCCGGAGTAATCAGAGCTCATTAAAGACAAGTAAACAGAAGTCATAACACAGCGTGACTCGGTGACTCAGGGAGCATCAGGACATCTGCCTAGAGGATGCAGTTTGAGTTGGGCTTTGGAGGACAAGTATGAGCTTTGCCATGCTAAGAACAAGGGAGAAAGGCATGGAGGTTGGGGAGAGAGAATGGGAAAGCCTTGGGGCATCGATTAGACGCCTCTAAAAGACACGGTGGTCGATTATGGTCGCTGCACCTCTTTACCGTGTGATTTGTAACACGCAGCCAGGGCTTGCCTATGTTTGATTTTACATATAGCTCAGTGCATGATCCAAAGAGCTCAGACTAGAGCTACGTGAATACCGTGAATACCGCTACAAGTAAGAGGTAGTTACTCCTGGACTTCTGGTAAAGAACAGCGCTAAGGAAGAGTGTGGTTGAGCATTCTGCCCTGCGTGACTGACAGCAGCCAGGTGACTCTATGCATCCTCTTCCAATGGACCCCAGCAGTGCCCTCAAAAACATCTTTTTGCCAACATTGGGGGGCCACTGTATCTCCTCCGGCGGGTCTCTCTCCATCTGTGTTCTCAAGCTTGCCTCCAAGTGGACCAAACCAAGATGGGCACTGTGGCTGGAGCACGGCCATGATGGTACTCGCAGTGCACCATGGGAATGCTCACAGCTCTGAGTCCCTCCTTCCGGCTGATCCTGCACGTGGCTCCAGAGGACCGGGCTTCTTGCCGGAGCATCCTGCTTATCCAGGTCCTCTTTCTGTCTGCAGGGATGAAGATATGACAGAAGGTGTGAGCCAGCAGCCATGTGAGGGATTCAGTGTCTCCTGTCTGTCCCGGAAATGGCAGATTGATGTTCCTAATTGCATTTGGCTCAAGATAACATTAAGTATTTGTCTTACTCCCAGAGCCCACAACAAGAGCAGACAGTGGGGAAGGTGCCAAAAGGCATGCTGGGTAACTGAGGATGGCAATCTGGGATGTGAGATGGGTGATGGGTGTTGGTTGCTGGTGTTTTTGGCTGGCCTTTCAGTGTTTTCTGTAGGGTCATAGGGCTGGATGGAGTAGCCGGCCAGCGATGACTCCGTCCTCCTCTGCTAAGGCTACCGTCCCAACATGGAATCCAAATCCTTCCGAGAGTGATGAACTGGCTGATGGGAAACGTTTTTATGGGTCTAGTTTACATTTCTTTTGCTGATAGAACACTTATTTTGCTTGAATTGCCGTGTGTGTGTGTGTGTGTGTGTGTGTGTGTGTGTGTGTGTGTGTGTGTGGTATGTGCATGCTTCTGATAGCCAGAAGTCCACAATGGGTATCTTCTCAAATATGCTATTGTTGAGGCAGGGTCATGCAGGGAGAGAAATCATACCCAGGGGCCAATTAGCTCCCTGCTGTACTGTAACAACATGTGGAGAAAACCCAGACACTCTGAACTAAGTGTACTAGTTAGTACACTTAGTGTGGTTTCAGGTAAGGGTGGGGTTCCAGAAATGGGGTACAGAGGATGAGGCAGGCATTCCTGGGGCAAAGGGGCTGAGGGAGGTATCACATGACTACACCTAGAAAGGGTCTGGCGCAGTGCCAGTGCCTGAGGCCTGAAGTTACATCTGCTCTCCCTGGAGACCTAGTAAGTTGCAGCCATGCCCCTGGAGACTGACAGGTGTTCATACCCCTCCCAAGACGCGGAAGAGGTCCTGCAGCAGCTGTGGAGGAGCTCTGAAGCTCACAAACGCAAGTCCTGGCTCTGACACTGTCAGGACAGGTATGTCCCTCCCAAATCTGCTCACTCTTTGGGCTGCCGAAAACAAAACAAAGAACAAAACAAACCAAAAACCCACCCACCACCAACAAACAAACAAAAAATCCCAACCACGACAAAACAAAGCAAACCTGTAAATAAAGATATCAGGACCTATGCCAAAGCACTTCATAGAAGTTGTCCCTGTGTGATTGTGGTACTGGTCCAGAAATACAGCCGCGGGGTGAGGCAAGCACCCTACCCCTTGTTCCTGCACCTTCCTCCGAGGCAGGAGCTCATCTGGGGTCTGGGCCTGCTAAACCCGCTGAACTGCAGTGAAGAAACTCTGAGAGCAGGTGGCACACTTCAGAACCCCGGGAAAGAGAGAGGTGCCCAGAATACCTCGTTCCCTCCTCCCTTCTCCGTGGCTGCTGCACCTCCTTATCTGTCCCAACCGGTTTTGCCCAGTACTCGCGTGGCCAAATTCAGGTAATTGTACTTCAAATTCCTGCAGCTGCTGCAGGGTGCTGCAGGTGACCTGGCTGGGACTTGCCTAAGAAAACCTGCACCTGTCATCTCCCCAGTGGTTTGGACACTCTTGAGGAGGGTCAGTCCTGTCCCTCGTATAGAGAGCTCCCCTGTGTCCCTATAACTATAGAACACAGAGTCTGCAAAGGGGGCCTCTAGGAAGCTTGCCACCAAGCGGAGAGCTTCGGAGCGAGCCTGGCAAAGCCAAGAGCCAACTGGGCCCTGTGCCCTAAGTACTTTCCACTCATGGTCCTGCCACTTGCTACGTATCACGGACCACGTTGTCCTTAGGCGAGCTCATTTCTGAGACGCAAAGGAGTGCTTCCAAGAGCCCTCCTGGCTACCCTGAACTCCTGTGGCAGCTGTGGGACCCGTAGCGGGTGGACTTTGGGAACCTCCAGGGGGCGACCAGCCCTGGGAAAGCATCTCCGGCCGCGCGCCGCGCCCGTCCAGCTTGTGACTTCACCGGGCGCCCGGAGCCAACGCGGCAAGGAAGGCCCGGTCCCCGCCCACGGCCCCGGCCGCAGGTGCCAGGAGCCCGAGGGGGGCGCGCCTGGACGCGCGGGGCTGGGGACCGTCAGGCGCCCGGACTGCGCTCCCGCCTCTGCCTCCGCCTCCTCTTTGTAGCGAGTCCCCGGTCGGTCCTCCCCGCCCCCCGCGCGGCCCGCCGCCCGCCTTTCTTCCTGCCTCGCCTTCCTGCGGCGCGGCGGCCTCATCTATTATAGATGCTCGGCC
Organism: Micromys minutus; assembly: GCF_963924665.1. NCBI lineage: Eukaryota > Metazoa > Chordata > Mammalia > Rodentia > Muridae > Micromys > Micromys minutus. The sequence goes on along the minus strand of NC_137985.1, from coordinate 52,868,452 downwards.
GCGGCTGACATCAGCCAGCGGCCTCCCGAGCGCGCGGTCCCCAGCCCGGCCCAGCCGCCCGCCGCCGCCCGCGCGCAGCCCTGCCACCCGCTTTCTGTATGACTGTCACAAAGGTAAGCAGCACAGATCGTCGCCACGCTGGGGACCCGCGGGTGCTACGGCCCCCCAGGCAGGGATTGAGGGGCGCAGGAAGGGATTACGCGCGCACGCGCGCGGTCCAGCTCTTAGGAGTCGTTCGCCCCCCGGGGACTACAAGATGCCAGGAGGGGATGCTCTTTTGCATCCTGAACGGGGCGGGCCACATCTCTGTGACCCCCGGGACAGCATTTTTAACCCTTGTGGAAGGTGCTGCAGTTTTAACCCCTGGAGAGCTGCTTCGGGTTGGCAGGCGCACTGGGTGTCTGTCCCTCAGTGTCACGCGCCGCCGTGAGGACTGAGGGCCCCTGTGCTGATGATGCAGGGTGGGCTGGCCATCCTGGTCAGGCACACAAGAGAGATGAACCCCACCTGCCTGTCTATGCCATTTACCCCAGAAGCCTGGGCCCCACTCCAAAGCTACCCTATAGAGGCGCTACCCGATCCCTGAGTGGCAGCCAGAAACAGGAAAGGTTCTACTGCACCCGGTGGGATGGGCAGGGAGTGTGGCAGAGAAGAGAAGGTAAGCATCCTGGCACACTCCAGGTTGGAAGAGGTTCTTGGGCTTGTCACAGGAGCCCAGGCTTGTTGAAGAACTTTTTTTGGAATGTCAAAGCTGCAGGCAGGTGAGGCTGAGGAGTAATTCATGGGCCCGTTTGGGGGCCTAAGTGTTAAGGCTGGAGATGACCTTGCAGGGATTGACCCGGCCACCTCTCCTGTCATGTACACAGGTTCAGACAACTTTTCTCCCTTGGATGCAAAACTCTGTTGAACTGAGGAGAAGCCGAGGTTCGGAGAGGTGAGATCTTGCCTAAGATCACATAGCAAATATAGATATGGCAGAATTGGGATTTACCCTCAGTCTTCAGCTGAGACTTTGGTCTGACCGACTGTGGGGCTCCCACGGCAGAGGGACACTGTCTGGAGGCCTAGGGAGCTGAGGTCATGGAAGTGGGACTCACTTGGCCCACTGTCAGATCTTGCCCTTAGGCACACAGATGATTCTCACACTCCCTGACCAGCCCCCAACAAGCCCTTCCGTGTGTCTCTTGTCTCCTGCTCATACCAATGTGGCTTCAGCTTAAGCTAGATCAGAGGATTAAATGAAATCCCCACTTTAACCCTGACTTCTCTCTCTGTACCAGGCTTGCACGGCACAACCCCGTTCTTGTAAGGCACAGGGAGGCCTACTGAACAAGGCTCTCCATTATCCCAAGAGTCAGAAGACATGGCCTCTAGTCCTAGGTTGGCCACTGCCTGTATGACCTTGGACCCATCATTTTTTTCCCTCAGGCTTTGGGCAGAGTTAGCTCCAATGATCCATGTCTTCTATTCTAACAAGGTATATTTGGGACTGTCATCTGGGGGTGATCCCGTTACTCGCAGGCTAAAGAGGAGAACCCAACAAAGAAAGTGGGAGACGGGGGTCACTGTAGGGGAGAGAGTGACTAGGGATGATCCCCTGGTCATCTTGCTCCAGAGGAAGTCATGGTGTCCCTCTGTGTCCCCTGACAGAATCCTCTGGGCCAGTGCACAGCAGAAGTCACAGCACTGAGCTCTCAGGGACAGTAGAGAGGATAAAAGCTGGCAGAAAGTCGCTAGTGTCAGCCGGAACTGAGTCCCAGTTGCACACTGACCACCCTGTCTTTCAAATGTCCCCAACCCATTCCTCATGGGGACCCACAAATGCCTAGGGAGGTGCGGAGGGACATCTGCCCTAAGTGCCACCAGCCACCAGCCATGCTGTGACTCTCTAGCCTGGTGACATTGTAGGACATTTTTCTTATGATGTGCATGTATCTCTACTGACTGTGTTTTACCAAGCTATCCTAATTCCTTTATGGGGCTGGGGGGTGAGAAACAGTGGAGGGAAGGACCAGGTGCGGCTTCCCAGTCTGAAAATACTGGTCGAGCCCATGCCTCGACTTTTCTACAAAGCTAGCTCCTTAGAAGAGCCCAGAGACTGCTTCCTGGTGAGGGGCGCTCCCTGTCACTTTTTGTGCTCAGTTCCCATGTCTGCCCTTCCTGGTGTTCCATCTCGATCCAGTCCCAGTCACTCCTGGGCTGATATCCCCCCCCCCCCACAACATCTGAACCTCTGTCAGGTAGATCAGAGGGTAAGAGGAATCAGAATTGTGTGCAAAGCGCAAGTTCATGTGCTGAAAGAAGAGTCTGGTCGGTCTCTATGAAGATGTTTGATGATTCCTTGCTTGCCTTTTACCTGAGATATTACTAAGGGTGGGGCTTGCAGGTCTAGGAAGAGGTCTCTGACGCTGGCCAGGCTTCCGATTCCCCTTTATACTGTGTTGAGCTACAGCAGTGATTCTCACCATGGGCCGCGACCCCTTTGGAGTTGCACATCCGATATTTACATTACGATTCCTAACAGTAGCAACATGACAGTTAGGAAGTTAGCAACAGAAGTAACTTTATTTAGGCTCACCACAGCACAAGGAACTGTAAGGACCTCGGCATTAGGAAGGTTGGGAGCCACTGGGTGAGTTAGTGAGCTAGCTTTTCAGGCTCTGAGGCGAACCTGGAGATCACAATGTACCCTGGTGGCAGGAACTTGCTGAACATGAGGAGGACCTCGGGTTAGCGTGTAGGTGGAGACGACCCACTATGGCAGCCACTTCCTATCTGAAAGGTGACTCCAGGAAAGGGGTGACATTGCCACCATGTCTGTGGTCTTCTTTGTAGGCCAGCCTTCTCCCTCCTGCCTTAATCACAGTCTCCACCTGATCACAGGAGCACCTGGCTTCCACTGACAGGGAAGGGGCTGTGGGTGGCATGGCCCTGCCCAGGAAAAGCTGTTTGGGGCATCGGGGAGCCACCAGCAGAGAGCAGAATGTTATTGTGGGCGCCAAACATCCTACCCTTTTCCTTGGAAACTGAGGGACCCGAAATCCTTCCAGCACAGGTCATGACCTGCTCCAGCCATTTATCTCCTCGTGTGTGTGTGTGTGTGTGTGTGTGTGTGTGTACACGTGTGCGTGCAAAGGCCAAAATAATAATGAAGTCTCACTGTCAGGATGGTGAAGGAGTTCAAACCCACGGTCGAGTCTGGATCTCAACAGCCCATGGTTACTTCCTCCCTTTCCTCTACCTCTGACCAGGAGGTGAGCTAAAGCCTGCTCCAATGACCCCGAACTGCCAGAGGAAACCCAGCTAGCTCTTCATCCCGCAGCGCCTCAAGCCCCCCCTTGCCTCTTGTTCTGCTTCCGTGTGCCTGGTACTCTGGTGCAGGGAGGCATGTGGCTGAGCCAGTCAGCATTCACTCAGTCCCCACCCCCAGGACACCTACCTAGACCTGCCCATGGCTTGTTACCAGGGACAGAGACATAGTCCATACCCTCCGGGACCTCAGAGGAGCAGGGTCGGAAAAGATGAGACAGAGTCCCAAGGTAGAGCTCAAGGGTGCACAGGTGGAGGTCAGGAGGAGCCAGTCCTGCCTGCATGCTGTAAGCGCTCAGTGAATGCAGGCTCCTTCCTGCCTGCATGCTGTAAGCGCTCAATAAATGCAGGCTCCTTCCTTCCTTCTTCTATCTTTCTTCACATCTCTGCCACAAGGTAGTAAAACTCATTCTAGAAAAGTCATTAGGCCTTAGTTACTGCTAGACCCATAGGCCCCGTGTTCTCTAATGGCAGACCCCAGCCCTTGGCACCTGTGGCCACTCTTAGACTTGTCTGGGAAGGACTGTGAGGTAGTGGAGAGTTTGCCAGTTAGGGGCGAGCTGCTGGCAGGACCCCTGGCCTGGCAGCCTGGGGCCTGGAGGCTCAGGGATGGAGTGAACTTTTCCACGGCTCTTGGGCAGACACGGCCCCAGCCAGCACACAACTACTGGAACCACAGCTGCCAACTGTCTCACTCCTGGCACAAGGGCAGCCATGGCTGATTTGCATCTGCCTGGCTCGAAGAGCTGTTGAGCTGTCCAGAAGATGAGGCAATGCGTAGACTCCTTGTGTGCCCGGCCTTGCTCCTTCCCCCTTCTGGAGAGTAGCCTACACTGCCCTGAGCTTACTAGGTGGCCTCTGGGGACCCGGGCCCCAGCTCTAGAGCATCCTGCAGCCAGGGCAGCTGGAAGCAGCTGCCTCAGGGCAAGCAGTCCCTGCCAGGGCAGGGCAGATGCAAAGCCAGGGGCTGCCACATGAGCAGGAGCTGTTTAGAATGAGCCTCCCTTTGTGGGTCTGAAGTGGCACCAGCTGCCTGGGGGCATGAAAGAGTGGGGGAGGGGAGCGGCCGCTGGCTCTTCCTTCTTTCCCTCACCCCTGCAGGGGCCCTGGGGGACTTTGTAATCAGTTTCTGGCCTGGTCCTTCCTTCTAATTAATTAAGGAAGCACTGGGGGAGCTTCGGGGGCTTTGCTGGGGACTCAGTTTACAGAGTGTGTGCACACGAACTGCAGCCCCCCCATCCCCCATCTGCACCCCGGAGAGCCCTCTTGATTTGAGGTTGAGTAACAGAGTCTTGTGGGTGGAGAGGTCACCACACCCTAATCACAGAGCTGATGTGGGTCAGAGGCGAAGAAAGCAAGTCCCAGTTCTGACTTGGAAGCTCTCAGCCTTTTCAGTCTCCTCTTCCTAGTCACCATCCCCCAACGCAGAGGGACTAACGTGTGTGGTGTGTGTGCCTCGCACAACTGGGAGGTGAGTGTATCGTGTGTTCGAAGGACAGAAGACACCTTGTCCAGCACGTGGAGTCTGACAGGAGGCTACTGGGGCAATGCTGCCGGGCTGGTCATGCCAGACTCAGCTCCACTCCCCTGGCACCGAGAATGAAAAACTGGTGCAAACCCATCCGAAAGCAGGCTTCTCTTCTAGTTCCCGGTGAAGGAGGTGCCCATGGCACCCGAAGGCAAATCTGAGGTCAGAGCCATAGCCTGCTCTCATTTGCCTGCTCTGTGTCTTGGGCAAGCTACCTGATCTCTCTGAATGTGCGTCTCCATCTAGTAGCTGGGACTGGTAACAGGAACGTTCACAGGGACTATTGCTAGCTCTGAAGGAGCCTATCGGTGTAGAGGACTTACCACACCTTCCTGGCAGTGGGTTTGATACACCAGGAAGGAAGGAACTGAGCTAGTATCCTGAGCCCCATGAAATCAGCTACTTGGGGGCCTGGACCAACCTCCATTCTGCCTTGACCTGGAGAGTCAGGAGGTGATTTGAAGTGTGTTAAGGATGGAGAGGAGGTAGCAGGTGAAACGGGTCACCTAGGAGTGGGTGAGAGGTCAGGATGTGCAAATGTCTGGAATTGAACTCCAGTGCCCATGGGGACTTTGCACAGCTCAAGGAGAAGTGTGGAATATGGGTGTCTTCTCCTTTAATACCCAGGATGCCCTGCTGCAGGATGCTCTGAAGAACCCAGCACTCCAAAGCCAGATGACTTGCAGAAGGTAGATCAGACAGTGCAGGCTGGTCCACACCTAGGCCTCCTCACCGGGGCTTTCTTCCCTCCCCGGCCCAAGAGTCAGCAATGGGACAATGACCCTAACCTGGCCAAGGGAAGTGGACATGATGTGGTCAGTCACTCTGGCCCAGGCTGCAGAGTGAGGTCGTTTGTTTCCAGATGGGCTCTGGAAAAAGGCAAGCTGGCTCGGCAGAGAGATTCCTGCCTTCCAGTCCCTCAGGCTCAGTCACGGCAGTTTGCATTCTTGGAGCCTTTCTTACTATCTAGACTGGGCTTTGGATTTAAAGTGGTCCTCTGAGGAAGTAAGCACTCAAGGCCACTGCCCCACAGTTGGGCATCTGCACACTGGCGTGTCGAGAAGATAGGAACTGAACAACCACCACAGCACACGTGGCACAGGCGGAAATGCACAGGGGCCTGTGAGGACAAGGGTTCGAACCCCAGGTGCTCTGGCTGCACAGAGACAAAGGGAAAACCACGTCTCCACTGAGGAGGGTTTCTGGGACCCCATGCTCAGGGTTAACGCCAGGAAAGCCTAGTTCACAGGGTCAAGCTCCCGGAAACTGGGCCCCACAGCAACATCTGAGGGATAGCGATGGTGCTGGTCCTGTCTGTTCCTTCCATTAGCTCCTAAGTGCTGCTGGGTTAGGAAGCTCTCACTCCCTGTGTCGGTTCCTGTTTTCAAGGGCAGTAAGAGAGGGAGCTAATGCTTCCAACATGCTTAGGATATGTCGTGTGTGTGTGTGTGTGTGTGTGCGTGTGTGTGTGTGTGTGTGTGTGCTTGTGTGTGTGTATGTGTGTGTGTGTGTGAGTGTGTGTGTGTGTGTGTGTGCGTGTGTGTGTGTGTGTGTGTGAGTGTGTGTGAAAGAGAGAGACAGAGACATACAGAGAAGAGACACAGAGGGAAAGAGACAAAAAGAAAGAGACAGGCAGAGAGACAGAAACATACAGAGAGACAGAGCAACAGAGACAGAGAGACAAAGAGACAGAAAGAAGGAGGACAGAGAGAGAGACAGAGAGAGGGAGGGAAAGGGCACACGTAAAACTGGCCTGGAACCCACTGATTCAGACTTGTCTGGCCAGCAAGGCCCAGTGCCCCTCCCAGTCTGCCTCCTGAGCTCTGGGCTTACAGTGTGCCACCATACGGAGTTCCAACCCAAGTCTTTATGCTTACAAAGCAAGCATCCTACAGACTGAATTATCGCCCACACCCACGCTATAAGGATCTTAAGAGGGGCTGAGAGTGTGGCTCACTGATAGAGCACTTGCCCGGCAATGACAGGGCCTAGGTTCTATCCCTAGCACTGCGAAAAATTCATTTACATTATTCGTGTACCAATCAACCTACGAGGTCCTTGACCATGGGAGATCCCACAGTCTCAGAAACTGAGGCGAGGAAGGAAGAGGGATAACTAAGGGCACACAGCAAGTCTTCGGCTCAGCCTGACTCCCGGGCCTTTGGTCTAACTACTATCAGGCAAGGCAGCAAGCCCAGAGCATGGCCAGAGCGAGAGAGCCCGAGGCGGAAGACTCAGGCCTTGTCCTTTGCACTGTCCTTTGCCTGTGCAGGGCTGGACGGGGCCCTGGGCATCTCTGAGCACTCCAGCATCCTCTCTCGCTGCAGTGGGTGCTTCGTAGATGTCACAGGGGAGATGGTCTACTGTGTGGTGCCCGCTCCCCCGGCCCCGCCAGTGTGTTGCTGTCTGCAATGCTATGCGGTCTTAATAGCTGGCTCGTGTCCCCCTACTGCAGTCCCGACCAGAATTGATTCATAACGTGTGGGCAGAAAGGAAGCTCTTCCAAACAGCCCCTGTTCCTGCTCGGAGTAGAGGAGTTGCTGTTCTCTCTCCCTGTTTGGTCGCTCTGTGCCGTTTCAAGATGCTTGGGACGCACACTATGCCTGTGAAAGACTGTGTTTCTGGGGAGATGGCTCCATCAGTGAAGTGTTTGCCTAAGCGTGACGACCTAAGTTGGGACCTCCAAGACCTTAGTAAGAAGCTAGGAGTGGCTACATGTGCTGCAATCCTAGGGCTGGACAGAGACGTGAAGATCTGGACCTTGCCGGCCAGCTGGTCTAGCCTAATTGGTGAGCTTTAGGTTTAGTGAGAGGCCTTCTCAAAAGGGAAGGTGGGGATCAACTGAGGAAGACAACACACACACACACACACCCCGCAGCTGAGCGCCTCACAGAAGGAGGAGGTTCCACCCAGTCCCAGAGTCTGATCCTGTCATGTAGGTCACCATCAGTAGATGAACAGAAAGGAGCCTTGGTATGGACACACTCTGATCCCTGGGGTGCCAGCCTGCTTTGCCTTGGGGTTCCTGAGAGGGAATACCCTTGCTAGCGTAACAAACTTAAGCCCTAACAAGCCACTTGAATGCCTTGTATTTTCTTCATAACTAAACGGCTTTGGGATCCAGGAGCTGGCAGGACGGCAGGGACATGGAAAGATGTTGGCAAAGAAGGGGACAGAAGAGCTCCCGGGGGCTTCGCTTGTGTCCCTCCACTGACCACAGGAAAGGCTCCTTTGCAGAAATCCCCAGTGAAAGCCGGAAGAGGGTTTCTGCAGACCTGAGAGGTCATCTGCTAACTTCGTCGTCTTCTGTCTTCTAAAGACCCTGTCCCTCCCTACCTTCCTGTCGTAATCATTGTGACCTCTGAGAACAGACCCCAGTTACTATGGATTCAGGTTACTTTGAGGTCTGAGCTAGCCTTTCTTTCAGGATCCTAGGGCGCACAATTTCTCTGTCCTTGGATGCCCAGCATCCCTGCCGGGAGGGAGGGCCCAACAAGTGTGATGTATATGCTACTGATTTTTTTAAACATGGTTTCGGGGTCAGCCTCAAACTGATATGTAGCTAATGATGACCCTGGACTCTTGGTTCTTCTGCCTCCCTCCAGTGAGAGTCAGGATTCAGGCATCCAACCCCATTCCGGGCTTACAAGGTGCCAGGGATTGAACACACGTCTTTGTAATTGCTAGGCAAGAACTCTCCCCACCGGACGTGAGCAAACCCAAGGTATCGGCCAGATGCTGCTGCTGGGGCTCAGGTCTCACTGAAGACGTGTAGGGATGCACCCCACTCCCACTGCCCCTATTTGCCAAGGAACCAATAGCTACCCAGAAGCTCTGGCTGAGAGGGCCCCGGGAAGGATATATATAGCTCTGTGGGGTGAGGATTCCTGTTCCCCAAGCTAGTGAGTTGCAGTGAAGGTGGGGGTTCTCAGCTTGTACTTGCCTGATGCTAGCAGTTCAAGGGCCGGTTTGAAGAATGAGGGTGGGGGTCTAGAGTCTTGAGAAGATTGGACAGGGGCCCTGAGTGGAGAGAGTCGGCTCTTCAGAGGACCAGCAGAGATTCCCTGTTTAGAGGCCTGGTTTCAGCAGTGGCAGAGACAGTAGGAGCAAGCTCTGATCTCTTCTCCACCAGCTTCCTGGGACTGTGGAGGTCTGCCAGGCTGCCAACTGTGGCCGCTGCAGTCCCCGTTGGAAGCCTCTTCCTTGCATGCTGGGCTCTAGCCAGCTCTCCCCCCCCCTTTATTCATTGAGGCCCTGGGTTGGGAGCCTGGGTTGCTAAGAGCTTTCTTCTGGCCAGCCCCTATCACCAGCCTGAGGAGAGGAACAGGAAAGTTAATGGCTGAAATTCTGGCTTGAGGGAGAGAAAGAGAAGATGGGGGAGGGGAAGGAATGGTTACTTGGGAGCAGGAAACAATACCACCCCTGTGGGGCCCAGGAGGACCATCTTGACGGAGTTGGGACTGTGTGGACCTTGGCTTTAAATAAAAGTGGGAAAAAGGGTTCTCAAAGGCCTGACCCTCCACTGTGCACTACGTAGCCCCGACTTCATGCACCCCAAAACTCTGCCGTGACCCACATTTTTCAGTTGGGGAAACTGAGTGCCCAGGAAAGTGCACAAAACTAGGTTCACCCTGGCTCTCAGCAGGAAAGGCTAAGGATGCTGTCTGCATAGCCTCAGGCATCTACGGACCTTTGAGGAGCCCCCTCTCTCCGCTCCCTGCCCCTCAGCCTGGCCGTGGGGCGAACAGTGAATGGGACCCAGGCTTTTCTTGATTTGCCTTTTCAAGCTTCCAGCTTAGGCCCAGTTAGAGTCCAGCCCCTTTCAGACCTTGAATTTATCCCCAGGGTACCCTCGAACTCCTAACCCTCCGGCCCATGCCTCCCCAGAACTGGGACTGCAGTGTGTGCCGCCACACAGTGATCTCATCTTGTTCTTGTTGAAGTGCAGTGCTGGGGTCAAGCCCAGAACCCTGTTCATGCCAGGCAAGTTCTCCACCAAATGAGCTACGTCCCCAGACCCTTGGAGGGGACTTTCAGCAGTTGTCATTTTCTGGGCCTGGCCTTCAGAATGAAGCCCCCTAAGGGCCGAAAAACCAGGAGAGGTTCTTGAAGTGAAAGCTTGGCAGGGTGAGCTCTAGTGTCCGTCCACAGTTGAGCAGGTCTGAAGAGAGGCACAGCCAGGTTCTCCGGCCTGGCCAGCTCTGACCAGCTCTGACCAGCTCTGACTAGATCTGGCCAGCTCTGACCAGCTCTGACCAGCTCTGGCTGGCTCTGCACTGGCCGCCTTCCTCCCCCAGCCCCTGTTCAAACACAGAGACATGCCTCTGAAGATTGTGAGCTAGGCTTCCAGCTGCCCTGGGGATGCATACAGGGTTAAGCCGAAGCACTGTGTGTCTCTGTAGGAAGACAGGCCACTCAGAAGAACAGATGGATGCTGGGATACAGGGATGCTGGGGAAGAGGATGCCAGGCAGGGCACAGAGGACAGCGATTTGAGTACCTGCTCAGAATGGTGGTGCTCTGAGGAGTGGGCTGGGACTGTGGGACAGTATCTGAAGGAAAGCCTGGCTCCGTCTTCAGGATGCTTGGGTGAGGACAGGGGAGGGTCAAGATAGCCACTCCAGAAGGAGGAGTGTGAACAACAGTGGGGACGGGGCACACATTAAGTTCAGTGTGTTAAGACAAAAGCCGGGAGCTACTGGACTGGGGGCATGAGCAGGGAGGCTGAGCCATGGCAGAGAGGCAGGGAAGAGCCATGGTGGACGCCAAGCCTTACAGAGGCTTCAAGAAGTAACCCCGTGTGCAGGATTAGAGGGCCTGCCTCCACCTTGTGGCCCTGGAGACAGAAAAGAAGCATACACTCCCAGCACCTTTCTTATTTCCACACCAGGATACTGTCCTGCCCTTTATACAGATACAGGGGAGCTGGGTAAGGCCCATCTCCTCCCAGGAAGACATGGCCAAGGCACAGTGACAAGGCCGTGTGGGATGCCTGCCTGAATCCTGCCCTCACTTCCTGTGTGGCCTTGGGTTGCCTCTGCAACTGGGTTCGGGAGCCCTGGGGCTGTCCTGCTGTGGCCTTCGTTTATCTTCCTCTTCTTTCTGAGTTCCCAGACCCTGAAGCCTGCATCTCTTTCTGAGTGGTCTTCCACCATGCACACCCCCTATCCCTCTCATCCTTCCTTGTTCTGGGAGGACCTCAGGAGACTTCCGGTAGAAGGGCAGAGTTCAAGCCCCGCCGCCCACCCTCCCTGTGGCCTGAGAAAAGGCCTTCAACTGTCTCTTTGCTTCTCTGGGCTTATTGCTGCATCTTGTGTAACCTGGTAGCCATGATCTACGAGGAGGGCTCTTCCCAGCCAGGACCTTGCCTGGTTGTGTCCTTAGAGCTCTCTGATGAAATTCTCAGTGGTATCCGGGAGGGTGAGGTCACACAAGAACCTTCTGGAGTGGTAGTGGTTGCAGGAGTGAATGCGTGTATAAACATCCACCGCTCCATCTCTCCAAACCAAGGGTTTGTGCAGTAGGTCATGGCTCCTATATTTTACATATATGTCAAAGCATAAATAGGCGCACAGCGTTCCCTGGCTCTCATAAACTGCCTGTTCTCAGACGCTGCTTTGTGTGACAGCCCGCCCAGATATGGGGGTGGGAACCAGGTCTGGGGTCAGCACTAGGACCTTGGAAGTGCCAGGTCTGACCTCCTCCTGTCTCTGGGGCGAGCTTGTGGACCTGAACCCTGGATGTGGACTGATTCATTCACCGTCCTTCCGTGGCCATCTCGAAATTGTTCCGAGTTTTGCAAACAGATCGGTCTTTGGTCTTGTATCTTGGCATTCATCGAGAGCACTGAGGATCTCAGGGAGCTGTCCTAGGTGGCAGCGTGTTTCCTAGAGATCCCTCAACAGCCAGGTCTGGTTCTGTCCCTTAGACAGCAGGTGACACAGACATTGCTGTTGGCTGTCTTGGGACAGTGAGACGAAAGAGCACGCCATAGGAGTGGTCCTTGGGAGGTTGGAATGGAGAGCCACGGGGAGGAGGAGGGAAGGACGAGGCACTGTGGGGCAGCGATCAAGTTGGAGGTGACAGTGACGCTTGTGAGCTGGTGGGACAGGGAGAAAACGGAGGATCTAGGCTTCCAGGGTAAGGGGAGCAGAGTCCTGTGGTTGGGATGCAGGGTGGGGCTGGAGGGCAGCGTAGGAAATTACCTTCTGAAGACCAGAATCCCGTTGGCAAACAGGAGCCACTGAATATTCCAGATCCAAGAACAATGTGCCCTACAAACATTGGAATAAATAAACTAAAGGGGCTGGTGGGGGGGGGGGGTCACTCTTGGGGACTTTGGCTTTCCAAGCAGCTCAGGGCTCCAGGTAGAGGCTACTCCTACTTCTGGGGGTGGGGGACCCCCCTGAAGTACAGTCTTGGGCAGTCGTGACTGAAGTGGGCCCAAGAACAGCAGACAGAGCGGGAGTCCTCTGGATGGGTGGTGCTTAGGAATTCTTCTTTCTGACAGGGACATCCAGACTCCAGCTCATTGCAGGTTACGCCCCATGAGCAGCCTCAGCAGGAAGGGCGGTTTCCTGCCATCCCCTGTCCCCCACTGCCCTGGGGGCTCTGCAGAGCTGGGGGTGGGAAGTTCTTCATGGGAGAGACGCCCGGCTCCTGGTTTAGCAGCAGATCAAAAGCAGATCTGTTTGCTTGTGTTGCCTGAAATGTTTACAGGAAGATGAGAAAGTAGCTCTGTTTATTGAACATATCCTCCAGGGCAGAAGCCACAGGGAAATTCAGCTTCTGGTGTCTCAGTGAGCAGTCCTGGGCTTGGTCTGGGTTTTAAGGCAGGCAAAGCCTGAGAGTTTGGAGGAAGGAGAGAGGATGCTGAAGAGACCAGAGGGTCCCCTCATCCTTCCTGACTGCCCACCCCCACCTCCGGGGCTCCAGAAAGCCTTTCCCCAACTTCAAACAGCAATTGGAATCTCAGCCTGTCTCCTGCTATGAGCTCTGCCTGTCCTGCTGTGTGGCCTTAGGCAACTTACCCACCCTCACTGGGCCTTTAACTCCAATTTTGAAAGGAAGGAGTTATCAATCCAGTCCTGTCTGCTCCTTGACAGTGTTCAGAGGATCTGAAGGAGTCTGGTGTGGTCAGGCATGTGGAAGAATCGTTGCACTGTGCCTAGGCACCATATGCAAGGCTTAATGCCAGGAAAATGGCTGAAAGGGAAGTCCACAGCCCAGGTGAGCCTGTGGGCTCAGAACAGAGGGCAGGCCCACTGATATAGGCACTCCCCTGCCTCAGTGGCTGGGACAAAGGGCCCCTTCCTCCTTTAGCTAAGCCTTAACATCCTTGTCCTGAGAATGTTGGCAGGATTTCCTCCCAGGAAGGAGATCCGGTGTTCGGTTTACTTCCCCTGGGAGTTGCAGGCACCGAGGAGTAAGGTAGCGATCCGTCCTGACAGTGTGACAGGCGAATCTCCAGACGTGAAAGCCTGCGGCTCCACGCCAAGCTGGACAGTAGAGTCAGCTCAGCCGTCACTGTCTGCCCTGGGACCCTCCTGGACTGATGTCCTATTCTCAACTCCATGACTAGCCTGCTGTCCCTGGTCCAGGATAGATTTTTATTCCTGGTCTAGTTAATCAGTTTCCTTAGAGCAATCAAGGCTACACACAAACCTGCAACCAGTAAGCACCTGCTGTATGTCAGCCATTCCTCCTGGCTCAGGACAACAGATTTGTCTAGTTTTTAAGGGGGTACGTGATTGAGGGTTGAGCGAGACCCAGGAAGCCTGCTCAGGTTCTAGGAAGAGGGGAACAGTCTTGAGTATGAATGAATGTGACCGATAAGCTGTGGGGGCTGGAAAGATGGGAGGCCGTGAAGACCAGGTCGGGGGCGTGGCCTGTTCGGGGGCGTGGTCTGTTAGGGGTGTGGCCTGTTCAGCTGTGCAGCATTGCACCACAGGGAGAAAAACATGCTGCAGCCAAGCAGCCCAGTGGACTCTGCAGCATCTCTTACTAAGGGTGTGCTAGGCCAGCAAATGTTCTACACGCTGATCAAAACAGAAGAGGTCCCTGCCCTTAGGACAGGCCCAGGAGGGCGGGGGAGGCTGTACAGAGCACCAATAAACATCCCATCAGTTGGAAGTAAATGGCATTAAGAAATACACAGTCAGGCAAGGGCTGTGGTGACGGAGCAGCTTTGGATAGAGTGGACGGAAGAGAAGGGTGGAGCAAGGGGAGTCTGAAGACTCTGGCGGAGGGAGAGAGGCCGGCTGGAAGGCTGGGAAGACCGTGCCTGCCACGGACCGAGGAGAAAGCATCTCTGCCTCTAGCTACTGACTGACAGAGAGCTTCGGGAAGAAGCTAAAGCTGGAGGCTGAGCCCAGCACCCACGGTGAGCTATGCTGGTCGGAGCCAGGGCAGAGAGCTGTGGGAAGAGATGCCCTCAACAGGTGCATGAACGTTGCTGACCAAGTGGGACCAAGAATGCTGCTACCAAATGGCATACAGGGTACCCCGGACATTTGGGAGCCAGGCACTACTGCAGAGGGATGGATGCCTTCATCCACTGCTCAGGTTTGCTGACCTGTGGTCCACGGAGGACCCTCCAGACCGGGTCATGTGTTCGTGTCCCACTAGCTGCATTAAGAAGGCACATCCTCAGGGCTGTCTTTCCTGTCTCCCAGCATCTACTCATTAGTATTTGTTAACATAAGCCCCCCCACGCACACGCACACACCCACACGTGCTACACACACACGTGAACATGAACACACACTCGCGTGTGCACGAACACATGTACACACACGCACGCGCGCGCGCGCGCGCGCGCACACACACACACACACACACACACACACACACACCCTGTGGGTAAGTGGAGCTCTGGCTGAGTAAAACAGAGAGCTCTTCAGTCACAGACTTCTCAGTCAAGCAAAAGAGACAGGGAAAATGGCTCGCTGCTTTTCTGGCTTTGGGGCACAGCGATTCCGGGCCGGCCTGGTTTAGGTGGTGGAGATACTGTGAATTTTACATCTCCCTGGAAAGCCAGGGGCAGGGTGAGAAACACTGGGTTTCCTCATCGCCACCCTGGCCTGGCCTACCTGGAGTCTTCTACCCAGGGTCTCCCAGCATCCTGCCTGCTGCCTTTAACGCTGTGCCTATTTTGCGGAGGGGCACACTGAGGCTTACAGAGATTAGGTAACTCAGCCAAGGTCACCCGGCAGACTGAGGTGGCTCTGGATTCTGTCACACGTCTTATAACGTTTGCCTCTCTCAAAAGTCCTGCTTTTAGCCAGTAAGGCCTTCTGATGGCTGCTCTTCCCCATCACAAAAGGGAAAAAAAGGGGGAAACGAACAAACAAACCCTCCTGTTGCCATGGAGCGCAGGGCTGTCACCAGAGTGACTGTGGTAAACCAGGGCAGAAAGAAGAGGGCTCGGGCCGAAGTCCAGCTGTGTTCTGTGCCCATCCCTGCTCCTCATTCCCAGAGAGCAAGCACAGTGTGATGCACGGCCTTTGATGCGGGGGCGGGCGGAGTGCGCGGTTCAGAGCCGTTGTGGGGGGCCATGCACCAAGGTGCAAGTCGGCCAGGGCGAAGGCATGACGCTGGAGTGCTAAAGGCTTGGCATACCAGCCCAACCTCTGATACTAGAAGCTAGCCTACTGGAGGTAAGTGCCCATGAGAGGTGAGCACCTGGTGGGGGGCACTTCCTGTTCTAGAGCCCGCCCTCTCTACCGTTCCTTCCCTCCTGTCTAAAGGCCCAGTCTTCCCCTGTGGCCAGAGCTGGCAGCATGTCTGCCTTTCCCCCTCGCTCCTCTCTGCTGGGCTCATTGCCGGGTGCATTCCGGCGGGGAAACAGGACAGGTGTGGAGGTGACTGAGGCCCGGGAGGATACTCTGCAGGAGAAATCCTGTACTGACGAGGGTTGCTGGGATCTGAAATGGTGATTTCTTTTGAGAGAAGCTGCTGAGGACTGAAGTTGAGGTAGTCATGTTGTAGGTTCACCAGGGAGGGCCTGGCTGGAACCGAGGAACAGGAAGTAAAGGAGGGACCTGTTTTGGGACTCTGTAAACCCCACCCCACGGTTACCTGGCAACAGCCAGGTATGCTCCGCCCCAGTTACCTGACACTATACAAGGGGATGCTTACCCCCCTCCTCTCTAGGTCTCTTAGCCTCTTGGTCTCTTGTTCTCTCTTGCTCTCTCTGGTTCTCCCCTCCCATCTTGCCCCTCCTCTCCCCATTCCCTTCCCCCCTCTCCAGGTGCTATGGCCGGCCTCTGCTTCTCTACACCCCTCTCTTTCCGCCTCTCTGCCTCTACCACCCTCTTAACTCCTCCCCCCATGCCCTGAATAAACTCTGTTCTGTACTATTCCGTCTTGTGGCTGGTCCCTCAGGGGGAAAGGATGCCTCAACATGGGTTCCCCAGAGGCATGCCCCTGGCCCCCATGCCTCGTCGCACCCCCCCCCACGCTCACATCATCTTTTCCCTAACTACCTGCCCGTCAGCATCCTTCTGACCTAACCGCTCACCTGGACGTTGGGTGCCTTCCGTCTCTGGCCGCTGCTCACTTTAACTTTGGTTAGATCGCTCTCTGTTCTGCTTGCTGGCCTCAAACTCAGTCTCGGCCGGAGAAACTTCCTGTTCTTATCCTTCACAGCCAAGTCAACATGAGCTCTGGCCTCACGTTCCTGCCAGAAGAGATGGTTGTATCAGAATGTGTCACCCTTGCTGCAATAGAGGGAGGCCTGGGGCAGGAAGTAGGGATGCCTCCAGACAGGCTTCTTCTATGCCTGGCCCTGTGCGTTCAGTTAAAGCAGAGGCTCTTGACTCTCCTAATGCTGAGACCCTTTATTACAGTTTCTCATGTCGTGGTGACCCGCAGCTATAAGATTATTTTGTTGCTTCTTTCTAACTAATTTTGCTACTGTTACGAGCCGTGATGTATTTTCTGATGGTCTTGGGTGGCCCTTTTGAAAGGGTTGTTCGACCTCCAAAGGGGTTGCCACCCCAAAGGTTGAGATGAGAATATTGCATGACGTTCTTGTGTTTCTCTCCAGAAAGTCAGATCATCTCCTCTGTGTGCAGCGTAGCTTCAGTCACGTGAGGTGCACTGCCTGGCACATTTTCTAGGAAGTACAGAAGACAGCCTCTCCCCTGTCTCAGGAAGGGAAGCATCTAGAATAAATTGGGGCCTCACTCTTCACCCGCTTCTTACCCAGGCTGAGGCAGGGCTGCCCTGGAACAGTTTTAAAGGAGAAATGCTCCCCAGGACAAGTCAGTTCTCCATCCTAGAGCGGCAGGCCCTGGTGACCCTATGATTACAGTGTCCCCTCATAGGCTCAGTCCTCCCCTGGGAGATGCCACATGCCTTCCGGACATCCGGGTCTCATTATGCCAGGATTCAAAAATCCATCTTGTCTAATTGCGCTCCGGGCCTGAGTGAATTCAGAGACTATTATCCAGGCTCTGGGGGGGCCTGGGTCTCCATGGCAACAGATGATGCGTCCTAATGAACTATGTCCTTGGAGACTGGCTGGGGGTGGGGGTCCCCTGCCTGTCTATTTGTGTAAACTACTTCTGCTGTCTCTGCTTCTGAGATAGGCCCCCCTGAGAAGGGGCACAGGGCTAGGTAGAGGACACAGAGAGAAACTGCAAGTTGCCCCACGGTATGACCTTGTACTGTGTGGAAGGAAGAATGTTCTAGCTCAGCCCACAGCTGCTGCCAAACAAACGAACACCTTTTCATATAAAGTGCACATGCATACTCAGGCACACGACACACAAGCATACATGTATACATGTGTATATTTGCACGTGTATGAACACACACATGCATATGTCCATGCATACATGTGCACACACACACCACTTTTTCTGCAGAGCTTAAGCACTACTTTTTTTTGGGGGGGGGCAGCTTTGTTCCTAAAACAAGTGTTGTTCCTTTGACTCTTGGGCACCTCCTCCAGGAAGCCCCTTTGGGTTGACTGCCTCTTCTGATTCCAGAATGATACCTGGCTAATGCATGCTTCAGAGAGCTCTCTTGCAGTCCAGACCCAGGCCTGCACCTCACAAAGGATGCACTACTTCTCGGCTGTGTGGTGACAGCTCCTCCAGTGTGGGTCTCTTGCCCACCCCCACCCCCAGGATTTGTCCAGCTGGAGAAAGAGTTTGTCAGTAATCCCTTTCTCCTAAACCCGGGGCATGTCTATTGAAGTGGTTCCTGGGAACTCCAGCCAACCCTGATGCCCCTCGTGGTGGTTATGACGGCCTCCAAAGGAAGAAGGTGTCCTAAAACCAGAGCTCTGGAAAAGGAGGGAAGATAAAGGAAGCCCCAGTGACGTCAGCCTGGTGGCAGCAGCGTGTGGGTGGGTATGGGAGAGAGGGAGGGGTGCAGACCCAAGCATTTCTCTTCTGCCACCGCCCCTCACCCCTGCCCTGCTGACTGTGGGTTTTTAGAAAGAGAGGAGGACACTGGCGGGTTGGTTTTTAATTAAAAGGGACTGGACAGCTCCCAGCTACCCTTTAGGGCAGTGGCATTCCTGGGGTGTTGTGCCTCCACCTAGAAGAACAAGGTGGCACCCAGGTGTGTGGGCGGCCAGCAGAGCGGCCAGAAAGCCTGTGCAGAGAACCGAGGTTTCTGCGGATCTGCATCTCTTCCCCTCCCCACCCCCACCTTCTAGGGCTCGCCCACTCCTAAGCTTCCAACGTGCCCCGGAACCAAGCCTGAATCAGCTGCAGCTGCATCCAAAGTGACCTTGCTGCTCTGGCCTTGGGGCTGTTGGCAAGTGGCCTGTGGCGGGAACTCACAGATGTGGACCTGCCTGTCCTGGACTCCATCCATCCCCTAAGTGTTGCCTGTTAGAAGGCGCTGGAGATGAAGCCTTACAGTCAAGGGCAGTGTGGGAGCAAGGTTGCTGGGGCAACCACCAGAGACAGTAAGGAATGCTGGGAGGAAGGGGAGGTGGTTAGGGCATCACAGGAAGTTTGCTTCAGGTTGTGACACCAATGGCAGCCAAAGGGGAGGGTGAGTGACCCGTATTCGGAGGCTGAGAAAACAGCCTCACATGCAAAGGCCCTGCGGCGGCAAGGCTCTGAAGCTGGCAGAAAAGGTAGAGGAGCCAGTGCCTCGCTGTGCTTTGTCAGGTCTGCTAGGCCCTTACAATCCCACTTGTAGGGACCCATGCACTTGACCCTAGGGACAGGGACCTGAGAATGGCCTGGTGACACTATGCAAGAAGCCACACCACATTTGGGAACTTGCTTTTGTTTTCTGTTTCTAAAACAGAGTCTCACTAATGTAGCTCAACTCACCTGGAACTTGCAACCTTCCTGCCTCAGCCTGTGTGTGTGTGCACGTGTGTGCGTGTGCGTGTGCCATGCCTGACTCCAGGTTTATGCTTCAGAAGATCCTCCCTAAACTGTAAATGTTTTCAGGATGAAAACACAGAACCACCGGGACATAGTACCACAGGCCTGTAATCCCAGCACTTGGGCATCAGGGGCAGGAAGGTCTCAAGTTCTAAGCCAGCCCAAACTGTGTAATGAGACTCTGAAAAAGCGACACTTTCGATTAGATGTTCCCAGGGCTTTGGCAGCTTGGCGGCAGGGTCGGTGTTGGGCAGGTAGGAGACTCCATGGTCTGAATGAGGTCCATACCATAGGTCCCCTGCAGGAGAACACCAAGGCGCCTGCCTGTCCCCTGGCAGCTGCATTTCATAGAAGCACGCCTGTTTCTCAGACTCTGGGGACTGTCTATGCTGATTGTTACGCTAAACCTGTCTCTCCTTGGCACCTGTGTTCTTCTCTCTTCTGGGTGATTTGCAGTCCTTTGTCTAGAAACATGGCTACCTCGAATCAACAGTTCTGCCCCCACTCCAAGCAAAAGTGTGTCTAAGAGCCCTTGGTGCTTGAGGAGTCCTCTGAGAGCTCTGGAAGTGTCTGAGGTGGGCAGGCTGTGTTAGGATGCTAGGATGTTCACACCTGCAGGGCGAGCTAATGTGGGGCTGGGAACGAAGCTGTTCACTCAACAGATGCTAGGCTGAATGAATGAATGAGTTAAGGCATGAGCAGATGAACGAATTCCAAATCAGTATGATCTCATGAGAAAGAAAGAGGCATGCTTGTGCGTCACTGGTATGAAGGAGGCCTTTTAAAAAAATGTGGTGTGTTTGTTCGTGTGTGAGTTGTGTGCATTGGGGGAGGGGTGACATGCATGTACCTGTGTGTGTGTGTACATGTGGAAGATAGAGGATAATCTCAGGTGTCATCCTCAAGAACACAGCCTCCTTTGAGACAGAATTTCTCATTGGCCTGGGGCTCACCAGTTATGTTATGATGGCCGCCCAGCAAGCTCCGGGGGAATGTGTGATCTCTGCCTCTCTTCTGCTGGCCTTACAAGCTCATGTAATCATGCCTGCTTCTGTGAATTCTGACATGAGAATTCTTCCCGTGTGTGAGGCGGCCGCTCTGCCGAAAGCCATTCTCCCAGCCTGTATCTCCAAACAAGGTCACACGCCGGTGTCAGGGAGTATAGGTTTGTAGGGGACAGAGTATTGTGGACTGAGCTGGAGAGATTAAGCTGGCATGCTGCCAGGTTCATAAACACTTGAGACAGTGCATTTGATAAGGACACATTAAAGCTGAACGATGTGACAAAGTAGAGCCCTAACCCAAGGGGACTGCTGCTCTCCCATCCAAGTATCCACCAGGCCTGATCTTGCTTAGCTTCCAAGATCAGATGAGTTTGAGAACGTTCAGGGAGTTAAAGCCTTAGTCAGGACTGGTGTCATAAGTGGGGCACAGGGGAACGGGGAGGAAAGGTCACGTGAAGATGTACCAAGACAATGGTGGCCTGTAAGCCAGGAAGAGAGACTCCACCAGAAACCAGCCTTCCCGGACCCTGATCTTGGACTTCTGAGAAATGACATGTCTGTTGCTTAAGCCGTTCAGCCCGTGATGTTCTGTGCACAGCTGTTGCACAGAGGTGTGAAAACATTAGCCTGGAATGGGAGGTCAGGGCAGACAGAATAAAGAGGCAGCAGACATATTGCCCCAGAATTCAGGATAGCTGGACTCATCCTAGATTCAGGATGAGAGCCAGGCTGTAGGGTGAGAGGTACAGGTTCCAGTCCCATCCCTCTATCTTTCTGCTCTGAGGTTCTGGACAAGCTTTGAACCCCGAGTTTCCTCATCGCTAAGTGAGGAAAACAATAGTAGGCTCTCCACAGGCAGAAGTGTTGGGAGTGGTCTGTGTGCTCTACATGGGCAGAGCACCTGACACAGAGTCTAGGCTTGGCAAGGGCTCCACTGGCCTGAGCCAACCCTTCTCACCTTTACTGTGTCTGTTCGAGGTCGCCAGAGCTCCCAGTTACAGGGTCCCAGCATTGCTCAGAATGTCTGTGATCTCTGTTCAGCCAGCCGTGGCTCTTTGCGGCCTGTCCAGCATCAAGCCATCTCCTCACTGGGAATGGACCAAGCTTCTGTCTGAGTGAGTCTGCATCACACCCAAGAGGAAACAGACACGGGACTGGTGAAGACAGAGATGCTCAGTAGACATCCCCGAGGGAGCCTTGCTGGTCCTCAGAGGGATTTCACACTAGGAAAGGCAGGGAATGAGATCTCCATATGGCTAGACTATGCAAGTCTTTCTGGGAACTCTGGCAGGATCAGGATCTCCCTATGCATAAACCACGATTTAAAACAACCTCCTCCCTCCCTGGCGAATTCAGCCTGAAGTTTCAGCCTAGTATTCCAACACCGGAAACCCACCTTCTGAGAATCCAAGAAGAGAAAGAAGGGCCCGTGGTGCTTTTGTTCCGTCTGGCCACTGCTATACTGACTGCATTCTATACCATGCATTTATAACCCTGATAGTCTGGGGAGACTATTCAGCAACTTTAAAGACATTTCTCAATAGAGAGAAAGTCCAAACTCCCAGCTGCCCAGCGTCATCTTGGAGCCTGGGGTAACGTCCAAAACTGTATAAACCCTTATCAAAGACACACAAAGTAAAGAGGTGTCTGTCCTTCGGAGAACAATTGGCAACACGTCCCAGCCATAAAATGTCCACATCCTGTGACCCAGTAATCCCACTCCTGGGAATGTGTCCAATGCTGAGAAAAACTCTGAGCATCAAGATGCTCACCAAAGCTCTGTGTATACAGCTCCAAAGTGGAAGCAAAAAAAAAGGGAGCCTCAGGCTGGAGAGATGGCTCAGTGGTTAGAGCACTGACTGCTCTTCCAGAGGTTCTGAGTTCAATTCCCAGTAACCACATGGTGGCTCACAACCATCTGTAATGAGATCTGATGCCCTCTTCTGGTGTGTCTGAAGACAGCTACAGTGTATTCACATACATTACATAAATAAATTTTTTGAAAAGGGGGGGCTGACAATAGGAGACTGGTCAAGTGCATTAAGTGGCATATTTCTAATGGAGCATTCTGGAACTTTAAAAATTCTATGTACTGGGGATATTGTTTAGTTTGTACACACACACACAGCCAGGCATGATGGTTCCTAACCTACTGGGCAAGTTCCAGGCCTTATCTCAAAAACCATGGTGGACCGTGTCTGAAGAATGACAGCTCTGGTCTTCACATACACACATGTGCGAGCACACACACACACTTATGCACACACATACTGATAACACTGAAATACTCTTTTGATATCGTGAGAAATGTTCATGCCAAACAGAAACAATGGTAGGGACCAGTGGTCCAGGTCAGTGGGTGAAGGCACCTGCCGCGTGACCCCCTGAACGTGACCTCTGCCACCCATGTGAGGGTGACATGAGAGAACCAACTCTGGTGACCTCCTCGTGTGTGCTGTGGTACATGTGCCCACACGCACACACATCTGCACACACATGCACACACACACGGTTCAGTGAGAGACCCCAGCTCTAAAATATAAGGCAGAGAATGATGGAAGACACCCATGGTTAACTTCTGGTCTCCACATCTGCACATACACCACAAATGTGAGCACACACACAACAAGCTGAAAAGGCAATTAGCAATGGTGCTTAAAGGTAGAACCTTAGGAAGTAATCAGGCTTGGTTAACATCATCAGAGTGGAGTTCCTGAGGCACTCAGTATCAGAGAGTCCATTGCTCAACGAATCCCTTCCCACTTCTGACTTTGAGCTTCCAAACCTCTTTTCTTTATAAAGTTACCAACCTTAGGTATTATATTATAGCAATGAAAAGCAGATAAATATACCAAATCCTGTGTCTCTTTTTTATTCCTGCGTAGCTGTTTCTTCCAGGTCTCTCTGGTCTTTCACTTATCAGAATGGCCTGTCACCTTGCAGAATGAAATTCTCCAAGGTCCACCTGAAGAATTTCAGGTTCTGCAAGGTGTGGGTTTGGAGGAGGGAGCAATACAGAATCAGAACAGTATCAGAGAAAATTGGACCTGAGACTCCACCCTGCCCTTGACCCTAGAGTCGAGGGACATTAACAGCCCGTGGTGGGTGACAGGTGGCACCTTCCCTTTCACACCATAGAAGCAGCCAAGAAAAGAAGGGCTTTTGGACAATGCTGTATTTGTCTTAACAAGAGACTGGGAGATGAGCCATCCATGCTCCGGACAACTCAGCTGAGCAGGCCCCGAGCTCTGCCCGTGAGCATGGCGTGTGGGGACAGCTCTGTATAGAAGCAGTCCACAGCGATGGGAAAAGAACTCAGAGAGCACTGAGGTCCAGGGCGGAGCTGAAGTGTTGAGGTGAAAGAGGGTGTTTGGTAAGATCTGCATACTCCCAAGTCCCTCTGGGCTGAGTGTTCCAGAAGCTGGGAGAGTCTAGAAAGTACCCTGAACTCTGAACTTGGCAGGAGAGGGCCACTTGGGTTCAGTGCTGAGCCTGCCGATTGCTTGCTCTCCCACCAGCTTTGACTGTGACCTCAGATCTCCCCACCTTCCTTCCGTGCCCTGTAAACGGAGTGGGCTTGGGTGCTGTGTGGCTCCTTCCAGCTCTGCACTCGCCAACATAGCTAACTGCCCCCAGCTGCTCTGCTTCTTTGTGGCTTGTTTGTGTTTCTCTCGGCCTAAAACAGCCTCTGAATCCCTTATTCTGCTCCAGAATGTCAGGGCCCCTCGCTGGGCTGCAGAGAAAACGCTACAGCCAGGAGATCCCTGCTGCTCGGTCTTGGTGGGGGGTCGGTGGGGACGTGAGTATTAGCTTTATACTTTCCACTTTAGCTGGCGCTCTCAGAACCAGGTTGTCCACGCCCCTCACCCATGGAGTGTCATGAAAACGTAGAGGAGTTAAGACAGTGCTTGGGGCAAGACTCAGTCACCTAAAATGGCTCGCTACCAGGGTCACATGTCTCTCTATGTGAAATAGCAGGTGTAGAAGCAACTGACTCCCTACCTCCGCCCCCACCCCCCCAACCCCCGTTCCTCCACAGATTACCAGGTGCTGCCAGTGTTAAGTGTCTGATTGGCCAGAACTTTGTCATGTGGCCACATGCTAAATTGCTATGGTTGTTGGGAAATGAAGTCTTTTCATCTTCAGCTTAACCAAAGCTATAATTAGGAAGGACCAGGGAAATGAGCTATCTCAGCGAAAATCAAATCTGCAGACTCAGTGCTTCAGGGCTTCGAACATCTGTGTGGTGGTGGTAGCTGCTCGTTACCATGGCTTACCGAACTGACAAGTGTCAGAACAGATCCATCATGATTTCTCCCCCATCTTAGACCTCTCAGCCGGTTCATTTTCCGTGCAGTGAACCTTGAAGGACTGACCAGTCTTCCGTCCACTGTCAGGTACAAGGCTGTTTATTTATTTGTTTCTCTTTTTTGAGGCAGACTCTCCAGTAGCCCAGGCTAATTTCAAACTCCCTGTGCCCCTGAAGTTGACCTTGATCTTCTGATCCTCCTGCCTCCACCTCTCGTGAGCGATGTGAGAAATTTGATTGCAGATGTGTTCCTGGTTTATGTGGTGCTGGGCTTTGGCCTCTTAAGCAAGTGTTCTATAAACTGAGATGATTCCACCCTACCCTTCTTTGGCTCTTTCAAGATTGGTGACACACAATTCTATAAACTTCTATTTTATTGTACAATGAAAGCTTACCTTAAAACACCCTTCTGTTAACAGGGCTTATCAGACCATGGCACTTATAAACCTAAATTAAAACAACCCTAGAGGTTACTGGGTCTGGGACCTGGAGTCTAAGACATGTCCCCCATCCTAGCCCCTGGCAAGTCTCCTCCGCATGTCCCCGTGTTGGTGGACATGGCTGCTGAGATTCTCAGTGAAGACGCTTTGCTCCAGTGGCATCTTAAGATTCCATAATCCTGTTACCACCATTTCTGCTTCAGTCCCGGGGTTCTGTGTGCCTGGCTCATCTTTACAGATCCAGTGCCTGTAGTTTGCTTGGTTACTCTCCAGTGTATGGTCCCTGTTTGAAACCTGTGTCATCTCACTCACCTCTGTCCGAAATGTGTGGTCTCTGCAGACCTAGGTTGGCTTCTGTGGGGTGCTTATTAAAGACAGGTTCTCAGGCTCCTGACCTCCTGAATCACAAACTCTAGATGTTGGCCGTGGAATAGGTGTCTTTGCTCCTGGGAGAACCCCTGAGCTCATCTTTAATTTACTCACAGAATGGTTCCAAAGTAAATGTGGCAGACCCCTGTTGCTATAGCAGTTGAGTGTACGACGCCCACTCTGTTTACAGAGGGACAGGCTGAGTGCCTCTCAGTCTACAGAAAGAACACCACCAGCACCACCAGTTGTGCACAGCTTCTTTTAAAAGTTTTTTTTTTTTTTTTTCAGAAAGTACACCACCATGCAAAGTTGTGCACAGCTTCTTTTAAAAGTTTTTTTTTTTTTTTGGAAGCATGCAGTGACTAATTCATCACCCTTCTTTCTCCCCACGTGGTTTTCACATGCATGTGTGGGCACAGGTAGGGGAGAGAGAGGAGCCTGAGGAAAATGGGAACCAACAAAGTGAGAAACCATACAACACAAGACTGTGCGGAGCATTCCAGATCCTGAAGAGACTTATCGCCCTCCTCCCCCCAGTCATGGGGGAGAGCAGCTAATCCTTGAGGTCAAGGATACGGCTGGAGGGTCACTGGAAGGGTTTCAGGACTCAGCAGAGTCCTTGGGAGACTGGCTGGTTTTCCATCTCCTCCTGTGCTCTGTGGGGATGGGCCCTTTGTCCAGTCTTCAGCTCTGACTAGAAATCATTGTGTCCTAACTATGCCCCTCACAGCCTCTTAGTGACAGGCCTGTTGTCCAAGATGCGCCCGAGGCTGGTCCAGCCCCGCGTCCATCTATTATGCAGTAATGGCTGGAACAAAGCTGCAGTGTGTGGGAGCTGGCCGGGGTGAAGGCAGTTTCCCCATACAGGCCTGTTTACCAGGCACTGGGAGGAGAGAGGGTCCAGTGGGGGCACTGAGTGTTAAAAACAGGCTTCTCAGTGGTGTCCCTGAGAGGAAGGGGCAGGCGGAGACATGGTCATAGCATGGCAGCCTTGCTGGTACAAGGGTTATGAGAGAAATTGTCCCTCTGCCTCCTGGGATACACCCAGGCCTTCTTGGTCATTAACAGGAACTCTACAACTGTCTCTGTTCCCAGTCAGCCAGTCATGTCCTGAAATGCTTACAGTGTGTCCTGAGAACCCTGGCCACTCAAGAGAAAAAAATCAGGGTGTCCCTTGATCAGAGCAAACTTAATCATCCCCACCCCACCCCATCAGATCAAGTAGCTCCTTGGGTGGCCAGCCAGATCTTGCTTCTCTCTGAACTCTCTGATCCAGACCATGGTACAGGGCGTCCCCATGCTGCGTGTAGAGTGTAGAAGAGTTGCTGTCCCGTTGCTGTGTGCCCACAGCTTAGGAAAGCAGATATGATATGTGCTGATATTTTGCATCCTCCCCAGAACATTACTATTATTATTGTTACTGTTGTTGTCTTGTGGCACTAGAAACTGAACTTGTGCGACCTTGTATATGCTAAGAAAATGGCCTATTTCTCTAAAAAAGAGATCTTTGTAAGTTGCCCCTGCTGCCTTTGAACACACTACGTTGCCCAGGCTGGACTTGAACTTGCAACTGCCTTCTCTCAGTTACTTGAGCAGCTATGGTGACAGGCTTCCCCTGCCATGCCTGCCTCTCCTACATTATTTATGTTGAGGTTTTCATTCCCCAAGTGGTGGTTTTGGAAGGTGGGGCTTTTAGGTGGCGATTTTTACATCACAAGGGGAGAGTCTTCGTGAATGGTTGGTTGGTAGAGTGCTTGCCTAGCATGCATGAGGAGGCCCTGGGTTCAATACCTAGCTCCACATAAATGGGCCAGAATGGTGCACACATTGTCATCCCGACACTCAGGAAGTAGAGGCAGGAAGATCAGAAGTTCAAGGTCATCCTTGGCCAGATATAGAGTTTAAGAACAATTAGGGGACACATGAAAGCCTGCCTCAAAAACAAAACAAAACAAAAATCCTTAATTAAATAAATAAATCCAGACCTTTCCACCATGTGAGAATACAGCTCATACAGCTAGAAGTTTCCATCCACCAGAGAGTGGGCCCTCACCCGACACCGGAACTGTTGACACTTTGGCCTGAGATGCATAAACTACCCAGTCCAGAACAATCACCATGGGCTAAACCGAGAGCAACCCTGGAGTCATTGCTGGCCACTGACTGGCGAGTGGACCAGACATGATTCTCCAAACAGAATGGAGGGAGGGTCTCGGGAGAACTGGCGCTGGGTCAGCCGATGAAGGTAGATATGGGCAAGGTCCATGCTCTCCCCAAGTGGCCGTGTTCACTTGGCGTCTCCTGTCCTCGGGAAAAACCTGTCCTGATAGACCATCCTTGCTCAGGTTAGTAGGATGGATTCCCAAGCCTGTACCATGAAAAGCCTAAGGAGAGGCGTAAGTGGGCCACTGCTGGGGACCTCTGATCAGACTGCAAACCGGGGCCTTTGCCCCTTCTCTACCTCCAAGTCACCATATGTAGTAATGGGGGCAGGGGAGTTAAGTATCTCAGCGGCTGGGTGTCACCATGGTAAAGCAGTACATAGCAAGTGGGGGGTCTCTGGGTTCAACTGGGGGGGGGGGAGAGAGGGAGGGAGGGAGAGAAGGAGAGACAGAATGAAAATCTCGGGCAGGATGTACATTGCTTGAAAAAGCTCCTGTTGTCCCAGTTTCCTTCAGACAGATAGCGTTTTTTTTTTTTTTTTAAAGTCATATTTATAGACTTCAAAATTTTGCTGTGACTCCCACTGAAAAGAAAGGCCTCACTCAAGGTCACCCAGCCCCTGGTCCCTCGTTGCCTGGCCTAGCTGTCTTTGTCTTACAGCATTCCCTCACCCAGGAAGCTGCCTAAGGGACCCAGATTTAAAGATGCCCCTGGATGCCTCAGGCCATTGTAAGGTCTACTCACGGGACAGGCCATGGGTGTGCTGTCCCAGCCAGTGGAACACAGCATGTAGACAGCTGATTCTGGCCACAGCTGTCTACAGCATTGTGCACAGAAGACCTGGTTTACCAAGAGCAGGGAGCTGGCTCTTGTGTGTGGGAGTCAGACAGGCCCACAGGGAGACAGGCAGGAACTGGTACATTGTGTCCATAACTCACACAGCCAGACGCTTCCAACTGTGCAAATCTGAGAAGGGATTTGGAGCTGGGGGTTTGCAAGAAGGATGCGTGGAATCCACGCCTGAACAGAGAGCGTGGGTGTTCCCATGTGTCCACAGTTCTCGGCCGAGGAGAATCTGAGGTGGTAAGGGACTTGGGTGGACGAATGGTTTACTAAAAGAAAACAATGGAATCAATCCAACTTACAAAAAGGTCAGGGGGGTTCGGAGCCTGGAGATGTCTGAGCAGAACACGTAGCCAGAGGGGTTCTATTTTCATCTCAGAGAAATCTCTGAGGTGAAAGGAAATGATTTTGAAGGAATTCTGAGAGAAGGTGGAAGAGAAAAGGAAGGGCTCCCCTCACGAACACTTCCTAGATGCTTAACTTACCTCATTCCATCCTCCCAGTCAAAGCCAAAGAGGAGGAAGTTTTAATCTAGCTGCTGGAAGGGCCACCGGGCCCTAAGAAGTTCAAAATGGCTGGGGGATTGTCAGGGCACAGATGCAGCCTGAGACGCATCTGCCTTTCAGCCAGCGCCCTACAGCCTATGGTGGTACCGGAGCATTGACGCTAGGGAACTCGGGGACCGAGAGACAAGTCAGGGCAGGATGGGTACACCAGCCACTGCCCTTCCCTTCACGTCGGAAGACCTTGGAGCTATCCAATGGCTCCCGTCTCGTCAGAGGGACCTGACATGCTCTCTAGGCCCTTCTCCATTTACAATCTAATTTGTTCTTTAGTGTCTCCAGGGATGTTGATCTGTCCCAGATCCCTGGCCAGTTTGTCCTGGGCTTCAATTCTGCGTTGGCGTTCCACATTTCTACCTATGATATGAAGAGTGTGTATGTATAAGTGTCTGTCAGGAGAGTGTGTGTCCTAGTCAGGGTTTTACTGCTGTGAGCAGACACCATGACCAAGGCACCTCTTATAAGGACGACATTTAGTTGGGGCTGGCTTACAGGGTCAGAGGTTCAGTCCATTATCAAGGGGAGAGCATGGCAGCCTCCAGGCAGGCATGGAGCAGGAGGAGCTGAGAGTTCTCCATCTTCATCTGAAGGCTGCTAGTGGAAGACAGGCTTCCAGGCAGCTAGGATGAGAGTCTTAAAACCCAAGGCCACACTGACACACCTATTCTAACAAGGCCACACCTCCAAATAGTGCCAATCCCCGAGCCAAGCATATTCAAACTGTGACCTCGTGTGAGGGCAGGTCTCCTGTCAGCAAGCTCAGGAGACTTGGATGAGATGAACATCAGCCCTTTTCCTCTCTGTGTTCCCGCCTGTGCTGTCCCCACTTTCTAAGCAATAAACATGGGTTCTTCACGGTTTTTTTAAAGATTTATTTATTATATATAAGTACACTGCAGCTGTCTTCAGACACACCAGAAGAGGGCATCAGATCTCATTACAGATGGTTGTGAGCCGCCATGTGGTTCTGGGATTTGAACCTAGGACCTCTGGAAGAGCAGTCAGTGCTCTAACCACTGAGCCATCTCTCCAGCCCTGGTTCTTCACATTTAGTCTTAGGCAAGCAGGAACTAAGCATGTCATCCTCCTATTCACACACAGTAGCCTCAGTCTCAAGTCACCATGGAAGGCTTGCCTCCCATGGTACCTGGAAGGACCCTGGGCAATTATGGAGTGCAGGGTTGACCCCAGAGCAGGCTCTGTGCCGCAGGCTCCATGTCTGTCTCCGGGTTGCCGACGAAGTATTTATTGAGCCGCTGATATGTGCCAATCACTGCATTAAGCAGTAGAATCATAGGGGACCCAGGGTGAGTCTTCACCCTCTAGGAGCCCTCACTGCTGTGGCACTCAGACACGTAAACTGGCCCAGTACAAAAATACTTTGTGGACTGGAAGTTCTGTAGCTGTGTCGATTACTAGCAGCCAGGGTCCAGGCTGCGGGCTCCATCAGTGTCATACAAAAAAGAAAGAGAATAGAAGACATAGTGTGTGTTTTATATACGATTAATAAATAAATCAAAAGCCATGTCATGCGCAGAATTTACTATGGTTCTACTGTGCTTTACTGAAGCAAACAAACAGAAAAACCTACTGAGCTGTCAAGATGGCCCATCAGGTAAAGGTATTGGTCACCAAGCTTGACCTGGGTTTGATGCTAGCGACTCACCTGGTCAACCTCCACAAGCTTAACAGCCTGGACCAACACCAGCTGGTGTGTGTGTGTGTGTGTGTGTGTGTGTGTGCGCATTAAATAAAATTATAATTTAAAACATTTAAATGTCCTTTTAAAAAGTTACTGTCCGAAATGCATCTTTTTCGTTGGATAAGCCTGCTAGTGGGAGGCAGGCTTCCAGTGTGAGTTAACGGCCAGTAGTATTTCCTGTGTTGGTGGATTGTCTTGCATTTAATTCTGTATTGTGGGAAAAGAGAGCAAACAGGCTGTTTTGATTGAGAATCAGAGATGATCCCCAGTTCAAGTGGCACTTGAACCTGATCCAGAAGTGTGCTGGTGATTCAGTAAACAGAAAGGGAGGCTCAGCCAAACCAAAGCCCCAGCGGAACACAGGCTGTAGACACAGGGAGGATGAGCCAGGCGTGGGGGCGGTGCTGGGGGCGTGGCTGCGGGCGTGGGGGCGGTGCTGGGGGCGGCGCTGGGGGCGTGGCTGCGGGGCGTGGTTGTGGGGCGGGGCTTCTGGTCCTGAGGCCCCTTTGAATCTTTGTGATATGGACTAAGGATGTGAAGATTCAGGAGGGTTGTGTGTCCTGTCCGGGGCCATAGTGGAAGGGCAGAATTTGAATTTGGACATTTACTTTGGGGGTTAGTTCAAACAAAAATTGGGATACATGTGATTCTTTCAGGTAGGAGGAAGGCGTTGTTAGTGTTTTGTATGTTTTGTAGGGTTTTTTTTTTTTGTTAGTGGTGGTGGTGGGTTTTTTTTTTTTTTTTTTTTTTTTTTTTGGTTTGTTTTGGTTTTATTTTTATTTTTTAGAAAGAGAAATACTCTGATCAAAGTTTTCTTTGGGGAAAACCACATACGTACAGGAGATGGGTTCACCGAGGCAAGAGATAAGGGAATCAGGGTTTCTAGACAGCAGCCTCAGAGGCAATCAGCCATCTTTACTTTCCAGTGGTTCTCAACCTTCCTGATGCTACACCTTTTAATACAGTTACCTATGTTACGGTGACCTCCAACCATCGAAGTATTTCAGATATACCTCATTACTGTAATTTTTGCTACTGTCATGAATCATAATATAAATATCTGATACACAGGCTACCTTATATGCCACCCCCAGAAGGGGACTCGACCCAGTGACTGAGAACTGCAATTTTAAGGGCATATGTGAGTGCATTGACTCCTTTGTCACCTGCTGATTGAATAAAAGGAAAGTAATTCATGTTTCCCCTTTCACTTTGACTGCTGGGAAGCTCAGACCCCAGGGAGCAGCTGACAGCTAAAATTCCTTTGTTTACTCATTCTTGCTTTTCCGTGGCTCTCTAGCCTCACTGCCCTTTAACCTTATTGTCTCATAATTATGTGATATAATATGCCATTTTAGTGCAGTTTTAGAGTAGGCCTTATCTAAACTGGCCTTTAATCCCAGCATGAGGGAGGCAGAGGTAGGTGGGTCTCTGAGTTCCAGGCTAGCCTGGACTATGGAGTGAGTTCCAAGACAGCCACAGCAACACAAAGAAACCCTGTCTCAACCACCACCACCAAACATACCCAAACCACATGAAAATAACAGGTGTCTGTTTTTTCTTAGAAGAAATTGGAAGGAGGAGGGACTTCTGGGCATCTGTCCAAGTGTCAGTCAATCACACAAATGTGGTCTTTATCTCGAAGGGACCGCCTTCTCCTTGCTTTTTGAGGAATGACCAGAAACTATCAGTGCCTTGCAAGATGGATTCAGAGGCCCATGAATGTGCTTTGGTTTAAGAGCCATGTGTTTTTTTAGTATGTATCAGCAATATGATGACTAAACTTGCTTAGAAGGAGGCTCAAGACAGCATAAATGCTAATATGGATGACGTCTTATTGTGCATGTGCAGTACAGATCAAATATTAATGTGCAGTTGCTTTGAGCCCTTGGGTGTTTGACTCAGATTTGAAAGGTCAGTTCTGTGTACTAACATTTTGTCATTCTCAGTTGATCTGGTGCTGTAACCATCCTGAAATTATTATTTTACTACTTAAAGGTAACTGTTACTTTTGGTAGCAATGGTGACTCTATTCAGCAAAATCTGTTTGCAATCATAGAGAAAAAGATGGTTAGTCATAAGGTGAGTTCTACTTTAAAGAGTTGAGAAAACCTTTGACACTACCATTGCTGGGCCAGGGCCATCTTGTTGTAGGGGTCTGGCCTGTGTCGGATGTTTAGTAGCATTAGCACCCTTTGTTAAGACAACAGAAGGAAAGAAGGAAGGAAGGAAGAAGGAAGGAAAGAAGGAAGGAAGGAAAGAAAGAAAGAAAGAAAGAAAGAAAGAAAGAAAGAAAGAAAGAAAGAAAACAAACTAGGAAAGAGTGGGAAGGGGTGTTTTGAGACAGGTTTTCTTTTCTCTGTGTAGCCCTGGCTATTCTAGAACTCAATCTGTAGACCAGGCTAGCCTCAGAACTCAAGTTCTGGGATTAAAGGTGAGCATCACATGCCCAGCAACAACCAGAATTTTAAAGTTTGATACCAAGGGTTCCATAGTGGGTTACTGTTCTATAATCAGGGCGTATAGAGGTGGAAACGGGAGGGAGCCATGAGGAAACTTACAATGGCTAGATTGATGTTCCTGAATAGGCAAATATTAAGATTTTGAGGTTATAGAATAGGCATATATTGATATTGTGTTTTGATTAATATTCTTTTAAAAACTTGCCACAAAATGTATCAAAGCTCTTCAGACAGCTTTATTCTTAAATGCTGTATAATGGGTACTTTTTTTCTTATGAAAATTTTATAAACCTAATTTCTTGCTAACTCAGAACAGTTGAGTTATCATCGGGGATATGACTATGTAGCAAGTGTTTATTGAAAATTAAAAATAAATTATTTTAATATTAAAAAGAAGGAGGCTCAGGCAGATGCTTACGTTTCAGAACAAAAGCATTTAAACAAATGTCTGAGAGCTGGACCTAC
The DNA here is from genome assembly GCF_963924665.1 of Micromys minutus. Taxonomy (NCBI): domain Eukaryota; kingdom Metazoa; phylum Chordata; class Mammalia; order Rodentia; family Muridae; genus Micromys; species Micromys minutus. The sequence continues at coordinate 52,834,936 of NC_137985.1, read as the reverse complement.
AGTGTAGAGCACATTCCCCGCGCATCCAACCATCGCATAGAACCAAACAGAGCTGAAACAACCATGCAAGCATAATTCAAGACCTGGAACCCAGGGGACATCTGGACATGGTGACTTTACCTTGTAATCCCAGCACTGAGGACATGGGGACAAGGGAGTCCTGAGGCTCAGTGGCCTGCCAGCCCAGCCACACAGTGAGATCCACTGAGAGGCCTGGTCTCAAGGTTGCTACTAAGGAAAATGTCTGAAATCGACTTCTAGACTACACACACAGAGAGACACAGAGAGAGACACACACACACATACACACAGAAAGAGACACATGCAGATACAGATAGACACACAGAGATGCACATACGTACGTACATATACACACAGAGACACACACACCATAATGTCCAAACAAAATGTTATTTGAATTGACAGAAATGGTGAGGCTCGGTGGCTATGCCATTCACATAATGACATTTGAAAAATTCTGACCCCATTCTACCAAACTCAGTCCCCAGAACGATGGGTCTCATGTTCGTGAGTCTTGCCAGTTATTTTAAGCCATGGAGTGAAGGAGAACTCCCCCTCGGCCGCACTCCACAGCCGGAGATTCAGGAATCTGCTGGCTTGTGCATCTTATTGTGAATCTTTGTTTGGGGACACTGGTTCTGTCTTAGGAACAAGAATGACACGAGGGGACAGAGAACAAATCCCAAAGCCTGGCCGACCTCCAGGGCTCAAAGATTAGTGATGGCAATGGTGGCCGTGGGGACAATGTGGAGTGTGTGTGGATGTGTACTCAGAGGCTGTCCTTTCTGGGTAGAGTATGTGACACAGCATGCAAAATGGTGACCTTCATTTGAGTGTGAACTGTTGGGCCAGGTGTGTCTGAAGGCTGCCAGTGGCTGGGAAGCAAAGTGGGCAGTTCAGCCTGACATTTGCTCTGCGTCAGAAAGACCTACTGTCAACAGTTCCAGCTTAACACCTTCACCAAGAAACTCTCAACTGCTCTCTTTTCTTTTTCTTATGTGTATATTCATACCTTTTCATGTGTGAGTATTATACATCTTCATATGTGTGTCTTATACATCTTTGTGTGTGTTATATATATCTTAATATATATAACATCTTAATATATCTGTTATATACACCTTCATGTGTGTGTATGCACATGTATGTTACATATTTTCATGTGTGTGTTATACATCTTCATGTGTGTGTTAACCATCTTCATGTATGTGTACGTATGTTACAAATCTTCATGTGTGTGTTATACATTTTCATGTGTGTGTGTTACACATCTTCATGTGTGTGTGTTATACATCTTTATGTAGTGTATGTGTTATATATATATATATCTTCATGTTGGGTGTCTTCCTCAATGACTTTCCATCTATTATATTTTTGAGATTTATTTATTGTTTGTATGTGGGTACACTGTCACTGTCTTCAGACACACCAGAAGAGGGCATCAGATCCTGTTACAGATGGTTGTGAGCCACCATGTGGTTGCTGGAAATTGAACTCAGAACCTCTGGAAGAGCAGCCAGTGCTCTAACCACTGAGCCGTCTCTCCAGCTCCCCCTCCACCTATTTCTGAATCAGAGTTTCCTGTGAACTTGAAACTCAACAATGTGTCTGTGCTGACTGGTCAGTGAGCTCTACACAGCCCCCGTCTCCCCTCCCCAGCACTGGGATTGCAAGCATGAATCACCATACCCAGATTTTTATGTGGGCGCTGGGAATTCAGTTCCTCGTGCTTGCATGCCACACACTTCCATCTCTGCTCCGGCTCCCTAGCTCTGCCCTCCCATTTCTTTATCTTCAGGGGTGCAGAGTTCACCTTCGCCCACCAAGTCCTTGAGAGACTAAAGTAGCTCACCACAGGGAGCGCTTCGGGGAGAGGCCCCTCACCCACTCACTCACGGCTGTGCCATGAGTTGCTTGCGCTTGTTGGAAGTACCTCCATAGGCAGGTTCTGATCACATTCCAGGCTGCTGCAGAGGGAAAGGCAGGCGTTAGCTCCCCCTGAGGAGCTTCCTTTACAGCCACCTGGTTTTCACACAGATGCTGGAGATCTGGACTCAAACATTGGAACAGGGCAAGTACATCACCCAGGGCACCGGCACCATCTTCAGCTTCCCTGCTTTATTTTGACTTATTAATCCAGTTTGCGTATGCTGTGTTATTAGGCTGACCCCATGCTCACCATTCTCCTGCCTCCGCTTCCCCAGATCTGGGACTGTCAGAATGTCAGAGCTCTAAGGCTGTAGCTCCGCCCTCATACGCCCCTCCCTGTGCTCAGCACACTTTGACTCCATAGGGCAGGCCAAGCAGAAGCTAGGTTTGCTGCCAGCCTAGGTCCTGTGTCCTTTCTCACCACCCCTCCCCCAAACAGAGCTCATTCAGGAACAGTGGGCACATGTGAGGAAAGCTGACAGTGTGACCTCCACCCCACCCCACCCACAGCTGTGCCCCACCCAACCCATCCCAGGGGACGGCACCGGTGACATCAGCTCTCCCACCCACCATGTGAACTGACCAACCGGGGAGACTGGGAGGCAGCTCCAGGTCAGTGGGTTAGGTTCTAGGGAGAAGGCCAGGGAAGTCTGTCTGGAAACCCTACTGGGATCCTCACTGTGGTCTCCAGGGAATGGCAGTGGTACCCTGGCTGACTCGAAGGCACCGCATAACTGCATACTGAATCCCAGGTCCCAGAAAACCCTGTTTGATATAGTACTGTCAACTTGACAGAGTCCAGAAGCGCCTGGGAGACAAACCTCTGGGCACATCTGTGAGGGACTTTCTAGAGTGGGTAGACTGAAGTGCCTGTGTCATACCGATGCAATAGGATCTTGGACTAAATAAGAAGGCAAGCTGAGCCAGCATTCATCACTCTCTGCTTCCTGGCTACAATGTAGCGGAGCTCAGCAGCTGCCTCCTGCTGTTGCTACCATCCTTGAGAACCCAAACAAACCTTTCTTTTATCTCTTGTGTATTGCATCAGGTATTTTGTCATAGCAGCAACAACACATCTCATTCGTGGCACCTGTCAGGATGGGATGGAAGGTGGGCATGTTTGAACCCCTGCAGCCCCAGGGATTAAAGCCAGGGCTTTGCATACACTAGGCCAGTCCTCTCCCCGTTTCCACATGCATACTCCAGGTAGTTTCTTAAAGTCAGGTTTATTGAGATGTAATTTATGTGAAGTCAGAGTCATCCCATCTGGGCTTCCTCATCCCCTCAGGATGCCATGCAATGCTTGTCACAAATGCACAAAGCTGTGAAACCATCATTTTAGGATAGAAAGTGTTTTCGTCACCCTCAGAGATGCTCTCCTGTCCTGTGGTCAGCTCACTTCCCTTCCAGAATTTGTGTTGTTTTAGAGTTGGGGCTTCACCAGGATAACCCAGAAATGGGATTGTTCAGCCTGTAGTTCTTGGCTCTGCTCCCTTTGTTCAGCAAAGGATGCTTGGGGTTCGTCCAGGAGCTGGTGGGGTCGGCAGCCAGGGCCTGTGTTTTTCAGCCATGTCTCAATATGGGTAAACCCTAGTCATCTTCCCAGAGCTAGCTTTCATCTCAACAGCACTGCTAGCCAGAAATGCAATTTGTCTCATCCACACGTAGAGTAGATTGTTCCACGTTGGCTACATCAAAAACAAAAAGGCCCGATCTCCAACAATTTAAAGAAAGAAACAAAAGAAATTAAAAACAAGACAATACAAAAAAAACTCCCAAACTAGGGATTGAACTTGGGCTGTCATGCTTGGCAGCAGACTCTTGCCTATTGAGCCATCTCACCTGCCCTCGAAGACGCTTCTAAGGAGAGTGAAGGCCCTCTCACCATCACTGATAACCTAGGGTCAGTGCTAGAGGAAGGAGAAAGAGAGGCTTGATTTTCTGTGAAATGTCCTGGTGTCCTATGGACATTTGTAATAACAAGTATTAGTCTCCCAATCATAATGCCCAGGACCCTCCGCTGAGCACCTACCTGGATCAGCAAAGCGAGTGCTTCTATGCCAATGGCTGGCTAATGGCAGATGAGGGTGTCATCCTGACCTCTGTGTCCATGGCCAAAGGTTACACCTCTCCATTCTTGGGATCTCTATCTCTCTGTCATCCCCTAGTTTTGTCTGGAGGTTGTTGGCTCCAAGGAGACCCTGATTCCCGTGAGTCACAGAGACAGAACTGCAGAAAGAGCAACGCAGAGGTGGGAGGAGGTAAGGCATATTGTGCCACAGGGGCAAGGAGAATGAGATCTGGGTGGATAGAGAGATCTCGGGTGATGGGGACAGAGTGGAGATGCCAGGGAGCTCCAGAGTGTGTGCAGGGACCTCGTAGGGCAGCCATGGTCTCCTCAAATGGACACTCAGGGGGGTTTTAATGCTGAGAATGGTGTCAAGGTTGGCAGCTCAGGGCTGTTTGGAAAACTCCTTATTGTGTGCCCTGTGCCGTTGTTCAGGCTGTACCCAGCAGCAGAGCACCCGGCAGGAACAAGCAGGAGCTACACACCCAGCCTAGATCCAGACTGTGGCTGTAAACTGTTGTGTGACTGTCAGGGGGAGATGCACACACTTCCTGTTTCCTGCGTGCTGTGTCTCAAATGCGTGGATCAGGGTCGGTAGAGGTTTTAGTGACAGAAGCCAGTCTGCAGGGTGCTGACAGTGTGGCTCTCAGGTGACCACACCTTTGATTTGAGACTATCAGAGAGGACGGCTGTTGTTAAAGGATGACACCAGGGTTTTGGCACCAAGGTTAAGAAAAGGATGAAGGGGGCGGGGATTTTACCCATGGAGGTGTGGCGATGCCTCGAGGCAAGGGAAATGCTCTGGGGGATCCATGTTGAGAATCCCTTCCCTCTGAAGGACCAGCCACATCAGAGTTTATTCATGTCATGGGGGAGTTAAGAGGGTAGTAGAGGTAGAGGGGGGGGGGAGGGAGGGAGAGAAGAGAGGAATAGAGGAGTAGAGGCTGGCCATGTGCATGTGGGGGGCGAGAGAGGAGGGGTAAAAGTGGGAGAGGAAGAGAGAGAGAGCAAGAGAGGAGGGGGCAAGCAGCCTCTTTTATAGTGTCAGGTCACTGAGTTGGAGCACACCTGGCTATTGCCAAGTAACTGAGAGGTGGGGTACACCTGGCTGTTGCTAGGTAACTGAGGGGTGGGGTATACTTGGCTGGCTGTTGCTAGGTAACTGAGGGGTGGTGTTTACAGAGTCCCAACATTGTTTCTTAACAATGCTATAGCCAGGTGGGGGGGGGGGAGATGGGGTGTGTCTTAGTTGCCTTTGTTTTCCTAGGAAGAGACATGTGACCAAGGTAACTGATTTAAACCAAACAAACAGCATTTGTTTGGGGTTCCAGAGAGTTAAAGAGGTCATCTGTTGTTCTCCCAGCGTGGTTCTGACCCCTGTGCTATGTAATGTGTGTACCAGGCACTGGCTGTTCAGGGGCCTCTTCAGAGGGGTGTGAGGTGTCCTGGAGAGGCCCTCCGTTTCCTGCTCCCTAGCAGGGGGACACCTGCTTGCCATTTTTTTTTAAAATCCTTCTGGTCTGCCTTTCCCGTGGGTTTGTGCTTGTTACCTCCTGGCCTCACGATGGCTGCTCCAGCTCCAGGCTTCACATTGTCAAATGCAAACAAAGACAGGAAGCAGTGCCTTAGATAACATGCTGAGAAAGGACTTTTCTTGTCTGTCTCTTTTCTTTGGTAATTCAAAAAAAAAAAATCTTTCCCAGAAGCACCCCCACCCCAGCAGATTTCCTCTGCATGTGTGTATGTGCAGATGCAGATGCATGCACGTGAGCATGTGTGCGCATGTGTGTATGTGCGTGTGTGTGTGTGTGTGTGTGTGTGTGTGTGTGTGCTTGAGCTGAGAATGTGTGTGCATGCATGTATGAGCATGTGTATGCAGGTGTGTGTGTGTGCATGTATATTCAGGTGTATATGCAAGGTGTGTATGTGCATGTATATGCAGGTGTGTGTGTGCATGTATATTCAGGTGTGTGTGTGTGTGTGTGTGTGTGCTTGAGCTGAGAATGTGTATGCAGGCATGTGTGAGCTTATGCATGTGTATACAGGTGCACTTAGGTGTTACTCCTCAGGAGCTGTCTGCTCTGTTATTTGAGGCAGGCTCTCTCATTAGAACTTGGGTCTCACCTATTAGACTGGCCTACAAACCACATAAGGCCACCCGCCTCCATCTCCCTATCACTAGAATTGAAGCACTTTGCACCATGCCCACCCTACCCGTCTTTTTGGTAAACAGTGGTTCTAGAGATCAGACATAGACCCTCATACTTGTCAGGCAAGTACTTTACGGCTGGACCATCTCCTGAGGCCCCATACACCCCATTTCCACAGGTGAGAACACAGCTCTTAGAGTTAATGAATGAGGACAGCTTTGTAAGGCAGTGCTAGGGTTTGGAGCAGCTAAGTCTGACTTTAGTGTCCCTGCACAGCCTTGATGCTGACAGGTCCCAACTGATGGTTCTGCTGAGAAGTTAAGTTCTACTCACCCCAAAGCTTAGCCAGAATCCACAGCTCATGTGGGGTGCCAGACAGGTGGCAGCTCAGATACACTGCAGGGTCTGGGTGCAGGGCCCCTTGGGGCCAGTTCTCCAACCACCAATTTGCTGAGGTTCCAGCATCCCCTGGAGGGAGAGACCTCCCCTGGAGTTTCCAGGAATGAGCCACCTCTGCTAGCCAATGTGGCCAGGAAGCTGGAACAGCTGGGCGTGACTGGGGTTGAGTGACCATCCCTCAGTACCTCTGAAGTTTGCTAGAAACACATGTGCTGTCCTTCAGTCAGGGGTCGCTGAGTGACTGTTGGCCAGTCCTCCTGCCTCTCATCAGGAGCTTCTGCTGCAGAGTCAGCAAGTACTCAGAGCTTCCTGGTTGTCTTGTCTGCTCAGCTGACTCTCTGGGATGACAATGGTGGCCTGTTCTGTCCTCCTGCACCTGGAGTCCCTTCTTCATGACTCCAGGGACATCATTCACACTGTCCCTTAAAGCAATATGCAGCCTTCATGCCTCATATGACCCTTCCCAACTCTACTGCACAAAGATACAGATGAGCTCTACTGCAGGTGCGTTAGTAAAGACAGCCTGATCCACATTGTCACGGGAAGGGTCCAGCCTTGTGTGGGTAATGTGACTTCTGCTTGGATGTCTGCAAAGATCAGGGGAAAGATGGTCCCTGGCTCTGTACCCTCCTTTAACATGTTCCGGAAGGCAACCACTAGAGTAGCCAGTTTGTCCCATCTTGGGCGTTTTTTGTTTGCTTTTGTTTTTGTTCATCTGCAGTTGACTAACCCCTGTTTCATTTTCCTTCTGGCTCTGTTAGCAAGATGTTTTCCTCAACAGGGCCTTGATGGGCCTTAGTCTCAATGAGCAGCTTGCTCAGGCCCATCTAGGCTCCTCATGGCCTCTAGTGCCCCTGCCCCAACCCCTCACGCTGCATCTTCCTGTGGCCTGTGGCTCTCAGACTGCCACACGCATCAGAGCTGTATGCCAGATGGTGTGTGCTAGCCATCCTGACTCACTGGTAGCTCTCGACCCCTTTGGTACCATCAGAAAACACAGATATTTACATTACAATTTGTAACCATAGCAAAAATCACAGTTATGAAGTAGCAACAAAAATAGTTTTATGGCTGTGGGGTGTCGCCACAACACGAAGAACTGTATTAAAGGGTCGCAGCATTGAAAAGGTTGAGAACCACTTATTGAAGCCATCTTTTCCTCCGTCAACTATTCCAATGTGCCCTCTTTCCATCCAGATCCCAACCTGGAAGTCCCAGAATCTCCTGTCCCCTCACACCACCTCCAACCCACATAGCACATTAAACTGTGAGTCACTGGCTCAAAGTGCCAAAAAATGTCAAGGCACATGCTTCTGGCCTGTTGTCCCTCTTTCCCCTGTAGTCACAGGCTGCGAGAGGTGACTTTGTACTCCTCTGAGTTTAATCAGGACATCTCTAGGTTAGGGTGGCTTCTCTGCTAACCTCCTGCGGAGGCCAAGTTAGCCGAGTCTTCTCGAAATAAACCTGCATCTTACATCTGAGCAAATGGCTGTTGTATTGCTGAGTACTCCCTTCTGGGTGTCAGAACTGGGAGTATTTGAACACTGCCTTAACAGCCCCATCTTTCTCAGGGCTAAGTGAACGCTAGTTCTTAGAAAAGCAATGGTCCAAGTTCTTTCTGTCACTGTGACCAGCACTGTCACCAAAATTGGCCCACAGGAGAAAAGGGTTTGTTTAATGGGTTACAGTGCATCACTGAGGAAGACAAGGCAGGGACTTGAAGCCAGGCCTGCTGTTCCACAGCCCCGACAGTGGAACTCACCCCACACCGATGTAGTAGGAGGAGACCGCTCACTCTTGCTGAGCTAGCTTTCTTACACATCTCAGAACCACTCGCTTAGGGAATGGTGCAGCCATCATTGGGAATGTGTGAGGACCAGAGTTTGGATCCCCAGCACCCACATAAATACCAGGTGGACTTGGGGGACCCCCTGTAATTCTAGAGTTGGAAGGCAGAAATGGGGAATCCTCAGAGCAGGCTGACTAGGGAAACTAGCCATATTGTTGAGCTCTGGGTTTGATTTAGAGACCCTGCCTCATCAAATAAGGTGAGAGAGGAGGATGATTTTACCTCAGGCCTCCAGTACGTGGGCATACACCACATATGCATGTGTGCATGCACACACACATGCCACAACACATGCAGATGCACACACATGAAAATGGGGGAAAGTATATATCAAGGTGGATGGCTCCTGAGGAATGCAGTAGCCAGTTTGTCCCATCTTGGGCATTCTTTGTGCATCTACAGTTGACTAACTCATGTTTCATTTTCCTTCTGGCTCTGTTAGCAAGATGTATTCCTCAACAGGGTCTTGATGATGAGTCTCAACAAGCACCTTTCCCTCCAGTGACCTCTGACCTCCACACACCCCATACATGCACCCTACAAACATGCAAGGATGAAGACACAAAGTCAGCTCCCCTCTTTCCTCCACTACTCCCTCGGCTGCATACCCTGCCTCTGCTGCCCACCATGGCTCAATGTGTTTTCATAGATGCCCTTCAAGGGAGCAGCTAGCTACTCTGCCACCCCCAGAGTAAGCCACTCCTCTGAGGAGTACTCTGGCTGAAAGGTCACATGGAACACAACACAGTCACCTAGGGTGAGTTTGCGTCCCTTGTGAGTTGGGAGAGCAGAGGATTGTCCAGGAATTGTTGGCCAAGGATCATAAAGTTGCCCCTTTCCTTGCTAACTCTAGGAAGGCAGAGAGAGAGCCAAGCAGAGAGCACCAAGAGTTACCACAGGATTTCTGCACAAAGCCGCTTTTATTTTCTCAGCAACATGAAGTTCAGTGAGAAAGTTGCTGCTCCAGTTTCAAAGCCTTAAGCTAATAAGGCCCCCTGAAGGGTTTCTAAGGCTTAGGAGGAGATGTCACACACACTCTGGGCACATGGCGTGGCACCTGCTTCTCTATGGGCAAGGTGACGCAACGCCTACTTTCCTGCCTGTGACTGACAGGACTGAAGAGTTCTAATTATTTAGACTGCTGAGGTAACACTTCCTCTCTCAACAGAGATGTCACAGTTCCACTAGCAAGCCTTCCCCCACTTAGTGGTAATCCAGAGAAGTCCTCTCCTGACAAGGAAAGGGGAAGCCAAGCCCTGTCACCAAGTTTGCCCGAGATACCTTGTCGGCCCTTCCTTTTTCTTCTGCCAAGTGACAGGAAGCCAAGTGCTTTGAAAGCTGCAGTTTGAAGGCCAACTGGCTATAGGGACCAACACGTAGGGTGCAATGTGGGACCATAGGGCCAGACAGAGGTAACAGCATTCCCTCTAACCCCTGGGCAGCACAGATGCCCCCTCCCCAGCGTGCACATATGAAAGGTTTCCCTACCTAGGTCTACATGACCATAGCTTTGCTGTCTTTCTGTGTACCCTGGCCTGGAGCCTCCCAGAGATCCTGAGATCTGGGAGCTGGGCCAAGGAAGATCGGTACAGAGTGGGGGAGAGCAGGGAAAAACGAAAGAGAAAGGAAGGGGGAGGCGACAGCGTGGGTGATGTCGGCTGAGGGCTCCCCAGGAGCATCTTGGGTAAAGGTAGGCATGGGGGGCTCAGGAAAGGTAGCATGCCCAGGGCTGGGCATGGATTGGGCAGTTTGGCATTGACTCTGCCAAAGTCCTTGGAGGTGAAGAGAAATCAATAAGTCTCTCTCTGTGAGAGCAGAGCAGATGGAGGGGCACAGAGAGGTTCAGAGGCTTATCCCCAGCCACACAGCCATCCTGCAGAAACATGGGACTTGAGTGTAGGTCTGTGTAGATTCCAGTCCAACCTTGTCACCCTTTCTCTGAAGCTCCCGGGAGGCCTCACGGCATGGTCTTTACTGGAAATGAGCAAGTCCCAGGACCCAGCCACAGGAAGTACAGACCCTGGGAGGTTATCTGAGCTATCTGCCTTCTATCTGAGGTTATCGGAGCTATCTATCCCAAGGTGGGACTCCCTTGAGGATGTGGGGAGCTGGGCCATGCTCAGGCCAGGGACCTTAAAGGCTTCCTGACTACAGAGCTCTGCTGGGCAGGTCAGGAGCAGCTGGAGCTCAGCCCTGCTCAGAAGGCTCTGGTCCCTCTTCCGACTGTCCCCAAAGGGAACCTGGGCTGAGGGCAATACCAGGAACAAGAACAGGTCTGAGGCTAGCCCTGAGCTGTGGCTGGGCAGAAAAAAAAAGGGGGGGGACATGCCTGACCAGAATGGCACTGTCAGAAGGTTGGAATGAACAACACAGAACCTCCCTATGGAACTGGAATCTAGAATGTTCTATTTTGCAGGGACAGCATGATTTCTGTAATTTCACACAGGAATAGCTCTCTAAGTAGGTGACAGATATGTAGTATATTTTTCACACCATAGTTTTAAACTGATCCTTCCTCCTCTTTCTCCTCCTTCTCCTCCTCCTCCATTTTATTTTACGTTGTCTCATTACCTCTCATTTACAATAGTATCTGTGACATCAAAGGTCTGGAATATGTGTTACTTTTTCTAATGTATCAAAATAAACACACAACGGCTAAAATTAAAACTTTAATCTCCCAGCACCTGGGAGGCAGAGGCAGGCGGATCTCTGTGAGTTCGAGGCCAGCCTGGTCTACACAGTGAACTCCAGGACAGCCAGAGCTATATATTGAGGTCCTGTCTCAAACAAAAACAAGATTCCTTCTTGACATTTGGCTAAGGTCAAGTACAGAGCTTGGGAGCCAGGTGTGTGGTCACTGCACAGAGCCACAACAGAGTTGCCTGCTTATGTGTGACCCAGGCTGAGCTCACTACAAGGTTGGTATGGGTTCCCTGCAAAAGACACCATCTCATAGAAGGCCACCATAGACCCTCCGCTCACCCTCCAAATGCATCAACAGTAGAACCTGCTACTCGTCAGAGCCTAGACTATGAACGGTGGGCGGGGTCGGCTGAGGAGAGCCTCCTCTAGTCTATAAAACAAGGACTCTCAGACCTCAGGGTGCTTCTGTGTCCTTTGGGAGTTGCCAAGCGGGTAAGGAAACTGAGTCAGCTCGCCAAGTGTTGGACCACACTCCTAAAATATTGCAGTGGATTCCTTAGGCGCAGAGTGGGGACCTCAGACACCGTCAGTGGTTCTGACATAGGTGATCTTTGAGTCACACTTTGAGGACTTCATCCCAGAGCCTTCTCCTCCTCTTAGTCATTTAGCCTTCCTGCGCCTGATGGGGACAACGTTGGTGGCAATGATGAGCTATGGAACGGAGAGGGTTTGGAGGCAGCTCCCTTCCTTGAGGTGATGCTCCCCACCCCCTCTGCCACTGACATTGTCCTCAGTGGTAAACAAGCAGCCTCCTTAACCTCCAGGGCTGAGTGAGAGGAGTCAGGACAGTGTCACGTGTGTGGACAGCTTACTGTATCACATGTCATTATCACTGGTGGAGAGAGGGCCCTACGCTCTTTCGAGAAGATGGCTGGGCATGTGGACCATATGCAGGAATGTTGGGAAGGTCCTCATGCCGGGCTCTGTGTCACCAAGACCCTTTAGGCAACCAGCCAAGCACATTATAGGCCCCATGCTCTTGGTGGCTCCGTTGCTCCTCATCCCTTCATAAAGATGGAAGGGCCCACGGGATCCCTTGTTCCCCTCACCTCTCACTCCCCAGAGCGCCTTCATGAAGTCAGCCTAACCCTGCCTCTGCCGGTTCCTTGCAGATGTCCTGGCGACCGCAGTACCGCAGTTCCAAGTTTCGGAACGTGTACGGGAAAGTGGCCAACAGGGAGCACTGCTTTGACGGGATCCCCATCACCAAGAATGTCCATGACAACCACTTCTGCGCAGTCAACGCCCGCTTCCTCGCCATCGTCACTGAGAGCGCAGGAGGCGGCTCCTTCCTCGTCATCCCCCTGGAGCAGGTAAGTGGCCCTGGTGGCCCCGAGATTCCGACTGGGGACAAGGCTGGACCTGTGCATCTAGATGGGTCCCTGCCTGGAGAACTGGATTACAAGTCTCTGGGGACAGCTTGGGCCCTGACATTCTATCTCAGGGTCCATGGTATAGAGCTGGAGAAGAGACTTAGGGAACCGCCCTCTGCTGGGAGGCTGGCCGCCATATTCTGGGCCCTGGTGCCCACTTCCTGCCTGGAGGCTGCTTCCTGACTGCCACAGGTTAAACCCACAAAGCTTACCACTGCGATTTTGTTGAGGTAGCCCTTCGGGAACAGTCCCAGGAGGCCTGTGGGAGGTCACACGCCCCAGGCAAAGTGCTTGTTGTCAGTTTCGCTTGTTTATGCCTGAGTTCCCATCCCAAGCCTGACTAGAAAAGCAGTCAGCTGGTGGTGAGGCCAATTTCCAGACTTTCCTCCTCTGGAGGGAGCACAGCTCTGGGGATGCATAGGTCTCTTTCCCTCCACAGGGCCAGTTACAGTGTCCCTGAGGACAGAGCTAGAGCCCAGAAAGCTCTAAGGAGCAGTGACTTAGAGGCTGGAGGTCTGGGCCTTCCTACTTGCCAGCCAAGTGGCCTTCCTGGTAACATCTCTGCCCTTTGTTTCCCTGTACTGATAAAGCAGGGTCATAGCCCCTCATCCTGCATTGGTCACATGGGTCTCGAGTAGGAACCGGCATGGTTGCTGTCCAGGAGCTGCACGGCAAAGGAGACATTCACTCTAGAGCCGCACAGTAGAGATGGATTGCTGTTTCCTTAGTAAAGTTGTCTGCGCTGCCTCTGGGTTTCTGAGATGCAGCTTGCCTCGCTTTCCAGACCAGATCAGCTCAGGCAGCTGTGTGGGTTTGTGATCCCTGGGGTGGGTGGGGCAAACCCCTGCCTGCACCAAGCCACAGCTGCTTCATAGCTCACAAGAGTCAACACTTGGTACCGTTCTGTATGGAGTTCTAGATGGAGTGACAATATAAACGTTTAAGGCAGGGGAGGGGTGAGGGGAGAGGGAAAGGAGGAAGGGCGAGGAGAGAGCCTGGCAGGCGGTGCACCGTTATAATCTAGAACCTCGGCGGTTGAAGCAGGTACATAAATTAGATTTTTATCAAAGGGAGAGAGGGAGGGAGGAATAGAATAAAGAAGAGTGTTAGTTTATCAGAAAAAAATAGAAAACATTTTTAAGGATTTTTTTATATTAGTTTTAAAATTATATTTATTACTTCGTGTCTGTATATGTGATGTGGGGATGTGTATACGTGCATGTGTGTGTGTGTGTGTGTGTGTGTGTGTGTGGTATGTGGTGTGTGTATGTGATGTGTATATGTGGTTTGTGTATATGGTATGTATGTATATGTGTGTGAATGTATGTGTGGTATGTGTGTGTGTGATGTATTAGTGATGTGTATGTGATGTGTATATGATGTGTATGTAAGCGGTATATGTGTGTGTATGGTGTATGTGTCTGGTGTGTATGTGGTCTGTATGTGTGTGATGTGTGTATATATGTGGTATGTGTATATGTGTATGTATGTGTGATGTATTACCAGGGTTTGTGTGTGTGTGTCTGTGTGTGTGTTAGAGTCTGTGCCATGATGCGTGTGTGGAGTCAAAAGACACCTTTGAGAAGCTAGTTCCTTCCCTATATCACATAGGTCCCAGGTATTGAATTCAGGTCAGGTCAACAGTTGGCAGCAAGCACCCTCATCCACTGAGTCACTTCACTGATACCAGAGGACATGGAGCTCCGTGGAAAGGCTTGGTATGTCAGAGCATCTCCCCAAACCGTCAGGGAAGCCATGGATACAATAGAATGTATTTTTAAACAAGTTCCTGTACTACAGTGAGGTGCCAAACAAAGTTAAAAGGAAACGCATGCTTAAGCAGAATGTTTTCAGTATGTAACAAATGAAAGGCTGTATTTGGAACATAGAAAGTTCCAGAAAAATCAGTACAAAAGGAAAGTGGACAAAAGACCTACATAAGCAATTCACTGAAGCCTCAACATTTCACAGAGAAGAGGAGGGCTGTGGAGTGTGTAAGGGCAGGTGTGCAGCCCGGGAGAGATAACATGAGTCAGGAGGCACCGGGAGACCCCGTTCACCTCTGAAGACACATGGCTACCAGCCAGCAGTCCATCTTGGGAATCTGTCCAGCTGGATTGTCCCCAGGATAAAGAATGTCAGCAGACAGACGTGGAAGCTCAAGCCTGTGACCCCAGGGATGGCACCACCCACAATGGGCAGGGCCCTCCCCCCTTGATCACTAGTTGAGAAAATGCCTTACAGCTGATCTCATGGAGGCATTTCCTCAACTGAGGCTCTTTTCTCTGTTATAAGTCCAGCCTGTGTCCAGTTGACACAAAACCAGCCAGTACGTGAGGTAACACACATCTAGAATACCAGGGCTCAGGAGGCTGAGGCAGGAGGATCACATGTCCAAGGCCTGTCTGAGCTACACAGAGAGGCACTCAAATGTTTTCAGATTTTTTTTTTTTTTAATTTGAAACAAGGTTTCACTATGTATAACTCTGTCTGGGAAGGAATTTTTTGTGTGAACCAAACTCCCCTTCTATTCACATTGAGAAATAGCTGAGAACTACATTCTGATCCAGAAGCAGAGAGAGAGAGAGGGAGAGAGAGAGAGAGAGAGAGAGAGAGAGAGAGAGAGAGAGAGGGAGAGGGAGAGGGAGAGGGAGAGAGGGAGAGGGAGAGGGAGAGGGAGAGAGAGAGAGAGAGAGAGAGAGAGAGAGAGAGAGGGAGAGAGAGATCCGGATCTAGCATGGAATAAGGCCACAGCTACTTTAACAAGGCCACACCCACTCCCTCTAATCCTATTAAAGCTCCTCTCCCTGATGATTAAACATTCAAATATATTTGTTTGTGGGAGCTAGTCTTATTCACACCACCACAGCTTGAGTAAAAGCTTCCAAATTCTGCACTCTGTACAGAAATTGCCCTCCCTGGAAACTGAGACACACACACACACACACACACACACGCCCCTCTCAACTTTGTTCACCTTCCTGGGGTACCACTCACTGGGAGTGGGTACCCAGATTCACAGTCGTGCTGTAATGGTGAATTGCACACACCCTGTTCAGCAAAGTCTCCGGATTACTTACCGAACTTCCAGAAGACGGACCAGGAATTCCAAAAAGCTTTCCCGGGCCTGGATTATATCCGTCATCCGTCAGCATGATCATCACAAACATGAGATCATCTTGGGCTGGGGATGTAGCTCAGCCGGCAGGCTGCTTGTCCGGCATGCACGAGGCCTTGGTCTCAATACTCAGGGCTGCACAGTCACAGTGTGTTGTCTCCGAACACGGGCTTGTGACTCCGGTTCTCAGGAGGCTGGAGGACCAGAAGTTCCAGCCTATTCTCTGCTACATGAGGGTTTGAGGCTACCTTGGCTATGAGACCCTGTCTTTAAAACTAGAATCTTTAAAATATGTACCAATTAAGTAAAGTCATAGCAAATTTGTTTCGCATACCCCTGGAAGACATGTTTTTTTATGAAAAATATATTTTAATGAGAAATAATATTTTCTAAAGGCAAAAAAGTTAATGAGGGGTTAGGAGTGGGGCTGGTGGTAGAGCCTGGTATGTAGAAGGCTCTTGGTTAGGTCCTCAGCACTGAAAAACAAAGCATGAATGAGAAGAAGGGCATTGTTTTCTACTTTTCAAAATTCCTCTGCCTTGAGGGAGCACAGCTGGACCCTCACATCTGTTTCTGCATTCAGCCTGTGGCTTAAAAAACAAACAACAGGGGCTGGAGAGGTGGCTCAGTGGTTAGAGCACTGGCTGCACTTCCAGAGGTCCTGAGTTCAAATCCCAGCAACCACATGGTGCCTCACAACCAACCATCTGTAATAGGGTCAGATAAAAAAAAGAATCCTAATAAAACAAAAATCAAAAAAACAAAAACAAAAAACGAAACCAAAACCATATACGAACAGGAGTGTGGTGTTTGAGTGTTGAGCCAAAAGTCGTTTTGATTTCACGAATTCCCTGAAAAAGTCTTGTTATTTATTAATGGGAGGGGCCTGCGAATGCCAGCCATCCTCCACATGTGAAGTTAGAGGACAACCTACCGGAGCTGGTTTTCTTCCGACATGATGTGGGCCCAGAAACCAAACTCAAGTGTCTTGACCAGCTAAGACATCTAGTTGGTCCCAAGGAAGGTCTTGAAGAGCCTAGTTGACCTCAGATCACATTTTGGAAATCGCCTGTGCGGGACACTAATAGAAGAAAACTGTTTGTGACAAAACGTGCTTGGTCTCCTTAGAGATACCACAGGACTGGTCATGGGAGGCAGAGGCAGGGGGATCTCTGTGAGTTTGAAGCCAGCCTGGTCTGCAGAGTGAGTTGCAGGAAGACAGGGCTACACAGAGAAACCCTGTTTCAGGAAGGGGGGGAACAACAAACAAACAAAACCGCCATGTATCTAGAAAAAGAAACAAAAGAATGTTACTCAGTGATGAGTTCTACTTTCTAAATTCTCTCCTTTCTCTATGATGTTTTACAATGAACATTTAAAGCATTCGTGGGTAGAAAAGGCATTGTGTAGGGGGAATACAACCCAGCTGGGCCGGTGTGCCTACCTACCGAGTAAAAGGCCCTGGTCCATCCCTCGGTGGTACATGAGAGATGGAAAAGTTCACAATCATCCTTGGCTACATAACAAGTTTGAGGCCAGCCTGTTGGAATTCAGGGACATTAACCCCATCTTCCATGTGTGAAGACTGAGGCTGCAGAGACAACAGGGGCTTCCAGGCCAGGGCAGGAGCTGACCAAAGCCAGCTCTCCTACTTCTGCATCCGAGACTCTCAGCACTGTGATGCTAATGGACAGGTCCCTTTGGCCCTGGGTGGGTCTGGAGGAGGGGCCAGTCTTCCCAGACTCTGGGTTAGCCTCTGCAGAAGTAGCCGGCGCCTGCCTGATGTTTTCCTAGTGTACACGCAGCTCCTGGCTCCCACGTCTCAGGAGCGGAATGTTAAGCTGCGGATGGACCGGTAGTCGGCACCCTGATTGCCTGGCACAGCTGTTGTGGCTTTATGAATATTGCAGGACCCAGGCGTTGTGCCCAGAACCTCATTAAACCATCCAGCCACCCAGTGCCCCGCCCCTTTCTTGCTGCACTCTCCAAGACTGAACCAAGCCCCAAGAAAACCGGGGCTGGAGGCACAGGTTCTTGGCAGCCACCAAGTGACAGCTGGGGAGAAAGAAAGGCTGTAACCTGGATGACAAGTGTCTAACGTCTCCCCATAGCCAAGCAGGAGCTATATAGCTGTCACCTGTACTGTTTGAGAGTGTAACACACCGTGAAAATGCCGCTGGTACCCCAACCCCATTTTACAAGATACAAAGAAATGGACCCCTTGGTTCTGCACAATACACAAGTAGCACAGCCCAAATTTAAACCCCCAGGTCTCCCGATGCATGTCCAGTCACCTCTCACAGGGCTAGAAAGCACCTCTGCACTCTTGGCCTGCATTGCTGTAACTGGGATACGGAGTTCTTGCTGCCCCGCCCTATGGAAGTCACTGAACAGAAACAGGAATTGAATCGAGCTGTTGGGGGAAGCCAGAGGACTCCGGTCTCCAGATCTGAATGCACCCCTCCAGAACAGCTCCGTATACCAGAACAGGGGCAGCCTTTCGCCCATTCCAAACTTTAGTTGTGTCTCTCTGGGAAGGGCGTCAGCCTTGTCTCTGAGTCTCTCTTGTTATCTCTTTCCCCATATTTGTATACCTTAGGAATCTCTCCTGCCGGGTGGTGTCTGGATTTAATCCCAACACTCAGGAGGCAGAGGCAGGCAGATCTCTGAGTTCAAGGCCAGCCTTGGTCTACAGAGCTAGTTCCAGGACAGCCTGGGCTACACAGATAAACCCTATCTTTGGGGTGGTGGGTGTCTCCTCTTTCTTCACTTCTCTTATTATTGTCTCTGTGAATCAGGGATTTTCCTGGGTCCTCAGGACTATGCTGGGAATCTTGACTCCATGTACCACCAGGTCTGATCTTCCAAAGGCCCTGTGGGTTTCCACTTAAGTGGGTCTGGTGGTTGGGCCCCACCAGATGGGTGGCGCACCTGACTCCAGTATTCTCTCTCTGTTGGGTGGATGAGCTTTTGGATTCGAATAGGTAGTGCTCCCTCTAGTGGATAAACATGGCGGGGTGTGATTGCATCCTCCATACACGGGATCCTCTGGCTGACATGGTCTCAGCTGTCACTTATCTCTGGGTGGGGCCAAATTCACAGCTTCACTGCCTCCTGCCCAAATCATGCCCCTACGGCTCAGTAGGCTGAGAAGTTGCTTCTTTCTGGTCTTGGGTATCAGGGAAATGCAACCTACTAAGACCTGGGTTTCCCTGGTCTAGGTCAGCTTGGACTGTTACATGAGATTCCGCCTCTATCTCCCAAGTGCTGAGATTATAGAGGGAGCCCGTGGCCTCCTCTTTCCTTCCCTTTGTGATCTCTGGAGGAAGCACAGTCTTCTCGGCTGTCAGAGGTCACTAGAGCTCTGGTGGAAGGGGAGGAGGCCAGGATGGCTCCAGGGACAGACACCTGTTCCAGGCTCTGTCATGCCACTCAGGGGCTGTGTGACCCCAGAGTCACTTCCTATGCCTTGGTTTTTCTACCCAGAAACAGATGAGGTTGGACCCCGTGGTCTATAGAACTCCATGTGGCTCTTACATTCTGGCACTTGCTAACTCTGTTTTATTCAAACTTGCTGCTAGTTGGTGTAGAGGAGACAGTGGTTGTTGCTCCCTCTCAAGACCCACATCAAACGCCAGCTCTGTGAAACCTTTGCCAGCCCAATGCCCAGCTACACATAGTCAGTCTCCTCTGCTAGAGCACTTCCCTGATCCTTTATTCACCATATGGTTATACCATCCACCGCCCATCCATCCACCCACCCATCTACTCTCCCAGCCCCTCAACCCCCCACCCACCCATCTACCCACCCACACGCACACCCAGTCATCCCTCCATCCAGATCCACCCAACAAGTGCTTACTGAGCACCCACTATGATCTGGTCACAGCCCTTGCCCAGACGTGGTGACACATGCCTTTAATTCCAGCGTTCAGAAGACAGGCCAGCCTGCTCTACAGAGTGAGCTCCAGACCGGGGCAAGCCCCTGCCAAAACCAAACAAGAAACAGTTGCTACACAAGGCCGAGTCCCTACCCACATGCAGTTCACAGTCTAGTTGGCTGCCTGTGTGGTGAGGGCATGGACCAGGAGGCAGTGGCAAAGGACCAGCTATGGATGGGTTCACACCCAACATGTTGGACTGACCTGAGGCTGGACCCAGAGGCATGGTCCCTACCGCTTACAGACCGACTGGTGGCCCAGCAGCAGGCTTTACTATGGGGTCATCTAAAAGTCACTGATCCGGGCGGCTCCTCGGCTCAGAGCATGCCTACTGCCAAGGACCCAGAGAGAGAGCAGCCTTCCTGCTGCCCAAAACCTTCTCTCTCATTCCAGATCGGGTAGCTTACCCCACCTCCCCTAAAATCAGCTCTGAACTACTTCCCACTTAGACAGCCACCCACTCCCACCCTCCCTTCTCCTGAGGGAACTGAGCTTTTCCAAATCCATTTCCCCTTCTTTCCCCAGCCTTCCTTTGTTCTTCAAGCCGCCTTCCTTCCCCTTGGTGCAATTTGCATCTCAGAGCTGCTGACAGGCTGAGTACAGTAGGTGACTTTGGGAAAGGGGGAGACTTGGGCAGAGAGACAGAGACAGAGACAGAGGGGGGAGGAGGGAGAGACAGAGATAGAGACAGAGGGGGGAGAGGAGGGAGAGAGAGAAACAGAGACAGAGACAGAAGGGGAGAGCAGGGGGAGAAGAGGGAGAGAGAGAAACAGAGACAGAGACAGAGGGGGAGAGCAGGGGGAGAGGAGGGAGAGATAGAGACAGAGACAGAGGGGGAGAGGAGGAAGAGAGAGAAACAGAGACAGAGACAGAGGGGGAGAGCAGGGGGAGAGGAGGGAGAGAGACAGAGACAGAGAGGGGGAAACGGGGAGAGGAGGGAGAGAGAGGGGGGAGCAGGGGAGAGGAGGGAGAGATAGAGACAGAGTTGGGGGAAGGAGCAGGGAGGGGAAAGAGAGAGAGAGAGAGAGAGAGAGAGAGAGAGAGACTGCATTAGAGGTCCCAACTTTACTGCATTTCCTCTGAGGCCTGAGATTAACGGCTTTGTGTTTTTCCCTTTTTTTGGAAGAATAGCTGCTTATTTTGGGGGGAAAGCGAAGGCAAGCCCTTCCTCAGAGAAGAAAGTACCTTGCATTCATTTATTTCAAAGTTATGAGTGAGATGAGGTACTCTCTGGCTTTGGGGGTCCCTAAGCCAGGGATACAGCATAACTAGAGAGCATTTGGGGAAGGTCTGAGAATTGGTGTGCTGAGCCGGTCCCTGCACCAACAGGCCTTCCCGTTCCCCACAGAGCCAAAGTGTAGAAACAGTAGCAACTGAATCTGACTTGAGGTTGGAGATTCTCTGTTCTGAGATAGCCTGATGCCACAGGATCCTCCCCATGCACCCCAGAGTCCCAATCCTAGGCTGAGACAGATACAAAAGCCACAGGGGACCTGATGGTCACCTCTTTAAGAACCTCACAGCTGGGACAAATATTGACCCTTAAGAGGTATGTGGTGCTGAAGTGTGCATGGCACACCTGGGCACTCCCTGTCCCCATGCCAGGAATTCTGTCCTTGATCCCTTCTTACAGTTTCAAGTCCCTCTACAAAGGTGTTAGAGGTGACGGTACCTCCTTCCCCAGGGACCATGCACTAGGTTAAGGCAGGAGTCCCAAAGGAGATGCTGATGGAATTCCAGATGGCAGTGAATTGTGCCACATGGGGCAACCATCCCCAACCCCTGGGAGAGAGACAGAGAACATGCGTGCTCAGCACTCAGTCCCCACAAGACTTCTACCCTGTTCCTTCCCTGTCAGTGAACACTGGCAGCCTGTGTGCCTCTCCTGAGAACCCCAGCGGGCACTTTCTATTTCTGAGTGTCCCTCCTCGGGCCCCTGCCCTCACTTCCATCCCAAGGCTTTTGAAGTCATCCTGACTTGGGGAGGGGGTCACTGCATCCCACGGCCTCTCAAAATAAATGGTGTCTCTGTTGCTTCTGCTCACAAGCTCCCTCTGCCCCCTCCCAACTGTACTCATCAAAGACCTTGATTTCAGTTGCTAAGCAACTGTGCCTAAATTTCTAAGCAGGTCTTCAGGTGAATGCAGGAGGAAGAAGGGGGGGTGGGGGGTGGGGGTGTGGGGGTGTGGGGGGGAGAGGAGTGTTTAAAATGATACAGTTTATGTGTGGAAATGCGAGGCCCGAGAGGGTGAGGGACTTTGTGGAGGTTTCGCAGCTAGTGTGTGTAGGGGTGAGTGTTTGCATGTGTGGTGGCCAGAGGGTGTGTGTGTGTGTGTGTGTGTGTGTGTGTGTGTGTGTGTGGGTGTGTGTGTGCGTGTGTCACCACTACTTCCAGTGGTCGCTTGAATTCAGGTCCTTGTGCTTTATGAACTCACCCATTTCCCCAGCCCCAGGGCTTTACTAAGAGAGGCACCCAGGTGGCACCAGCATCCTGGGACCTTTCTTATAAAGTGCCATCCGCCTCAGTAGGAAGAAGTGGGATGTGCCCAGTAGGAATCAGGCATAGAAGACCCTCTGGCATTCCAAAGAAGTTACTGAACTCTCCTGAGGACAGAGTTAAGGAACACAAACCAGATAAATGGAAGGAAAGAAATGGGCTCCATTCAAGCCGCCGTTACATGTGTACTAGCCTAACAAACACACAGGGTAGAGCTTTAACTGTATAGTATGCTAAAGAATTTCAAACTATCGGCAGGAGGCAGGGACATGGCTCAGTGGTAAAGTGCTTGCCTGGCTTAGTGTTTGTGAGGCCTTGGGTCCAATCTTTAACAATGACAATGAGGGCGGGAGGGAGAGAGGGAGAGAGGGAGAGAGAGAGAGAGAGGGAGGGAGAGAGAGGGAGGGAGGGAGAGAGAGGGAGGGAGGGAGAGAGAGGGAGAGAGGGAGTGAGAGAGAGGGAGGGAGGGAGAGAGAGGGAGGGAGGGAGAGAGAGAGAGGGAGGGGGGGGGGAGAGAGAGAGGCAGATAGCATAAACAGTATTTTGAAGCCATCGCAGAATATGACCTGAATATCTTGTGCTGCCTACTAATGTAAGTGTCACAGCCTCTGCTAATCTCAGAGGGTTCTTCCTATATTTCTAAATAAAAATGTATGAGACTTCAGAGTCATGTTTAAGAAAATATACCTTCGATTTTCCTCAGAAAACTCATGGGCCTTAATGAGGAGTGTTTGTTGACCCACCTGAGTTAAATACCCTGGGAACAATGTCAGATAGGCAATACCACAATACCACAAGGACAGCCAGAGATGCCCTAGATGAAGGAGAGTCTCAATGCCCCACACCCCGGGAATGTCCCAAGATGTAGAGTGATACCGGCAGCCAGAAAGCCTGACTTTTCTCTCAGGTTCTTTGAGCCTCGGGTGAGCCCTTTATTTATCTCTTCTGGGCTTCAATTTCCCTCTCCTATAGAATGAGCTGTGGTGGTCCTCCAGGGTCTTGCTGGCTCTGACATCCTGGGAGTCTGCCTTCCCAGAGAGACAAAGCCCAGAAGCATGGGTGTCTGCACACCCTGGACCGCTGAGTGGGAACAGCTGGGGCAGGCTGGCTGGCTCCCAATTGTTCAAGGGAGTGGAGGGGGCCTCTCCAAAGTGACAGCTGGGTGAGTCTGGCTGGGGGCCTGGGCCACGCCTGCCATCTGGGCCTCCTTCCTGCCTTCCCTGCAGGGCGGTGGGGGTGTGGACCAGGCCAGGGCTGGACTGGTCAGGGAGGGCAGGGAGCGTTAGTCTGCTGGCTTGTGGATGACTGTTGTCCAGGTCTCCATCCTGGAGAGGAAGGGACTCACAGTCCCAGGCCACTTGGTCAGTGGATTGAGCCTCGCCTTCCACTGGGTGGGTACAAGGAATCTAACTCAAGTCGTCAGAGCTGGCTGTAAGTGTTGACTGGCTCTGTGTCTTCTCTTTGCACCGCCCTTCCCTCTAGATTCTACCTACAGACGCACTACCACCTGGGACCCCGCTACTCACACACAAGTCCTGGGTTTCAGATACCGGAACCTGCATGCAGCTTAACCCTCTAAGCAAAGGACTCAGATTCCCCATGGGAATGCAGTGTCTTCCCCAAGATTTACACACACACACACACACACAGAGAGAGAGAGAGAGAGAGAGAGAGAGAGAGAGAGAGAGAGAGAGAGACAGAGATAGAGAGAGGGAGAGACAGAGACAGAGACAGAGACAGAGACAGAGAGAGGGAGAGACAGAGACAGAGACAGAGAGACAGAGAGAGGGAGAGACAGAGACAGAGACACAGAGAGAGGGAGAGACAGAGACAGAGTTTTCACTTACAAATAGCTTGCCTTAAGGTTGGGGGTAGCACTGGGGGGGGCAGTGAGATAGCTAAGCGAATAAAAGGGCTTGTTCCCAAACCTGACAACTTGAGTTCACTCCCTGGAACCCATATGGTAGAAGGAAAGAACTGATTCCTGCAAGCTGCCCTCAGACATCACACCGTGGCATAGATGCCCACATCACACAAAGTAAACAAACAAATAAGTAGGAAAATACGTCATCTGCTCAGTGGAAACCGTCCTCCAGGGTCGGAGTTTCGAGCTTTCTCCGTGTTTGCAGTTGCTCACGGCTGTCCCTTGTGAAGCAGGTCTAGTGCCATAGCAACCCAATCTTGTGACCACTAAGGGGACCCCTTAGCATGTGGCTAAGCTGTGATATTCAGGGGTCAGCATGTAACTGTGTGGCATGAAGGGGCACCTGCACACATCCCTGCACACATCCCTGCACACATGTGCCCTTCTTACACAGATATCTTGTTCTCTCTGCATCTTGACATCATCAAATATCAATACAAATATCCCTTGTTTTTAACCTCAGGGCGAGGCTTCCCCAAGCACTTGTATCTGTGCCAGCCACATCTGCAGGCAGATGGGTGATTACTTTAGAGCTTTCACCTTCCTGGTGTGGCAGAGAATTGTGGACGGGCCCCTTTTGCAGGCATACATGTGTGTGGAGACCACATCTTACTTCCTATTTTTAGATTTACTTATTTTATGTAGAAAAGTTCTGTGTGCCGAGGGCATGCCTGGTGATTGCTACAAGCAGAAAAAGGCACTGGGTCCTTTGGAACTTGAGTTATAGATAGTTGTACGCTGCCTGTGGGTGCCGGGAATCAAACCCAGGTCCTCTGTAACACCTGAGCCATCTCACCAGAGACTAAATCTTTAATGTTGGGTTGATAATTCGAGGAATATGTCTTCTCTCCCGGGAAACACACACAGAACAATGTATGTCCAGCACTTTATCAGGCAAAGAAAGGTTTCTTTTTCTTTGTTCTAGACAGGGTTTCTCTATCTAGTCCTGGCTATGTAGTCCAGGTTGGCGTGGAACTCGCAGACATACTCCTGCCTCTCCTACCAAGTGCTGAGATTACAGATGTGTGCCACCACACACTACCCAAAGAAAGGTTTCTTAGCAAGACACAGTACGCAGTAACCACACACAGAAACAAACACACAAGACCAAAACAAAACAAAACAAAACAAAAAAAAAAAAAAAAAAAAAAAACAAGTACCACATTGAAACTTTACCAGTGTAAGGCATTTGCAAATCACAAGTCACTGAGCTAGAGACAGGAATGTGGCTCAGTTTATGCAGCCTGCCGGAAGCTCTGGGTTCCATCCTAGCCCTGGGAATGGTGGCCCTTGCCTATAATCCCAGTACTTGGGAGGTGGAGGCAGGAGGATCAGAAGTTCAGAATCACCTGGGAGGCAAGGCCAGGCTTTATTAAGCAGGGGTGATATTCTGTTCCCCAACCCAAAAAGGACTAGGATCTACGGTATAAGATGGACGTTTTAAACTGTCTCTGTGCAGTCGGCCTGGGAAATGCTGTTTCTCAGAGCGGCTTCCAGGAGCACTTGTCCAGCTCAGGTAGACAGCTCATTTCTCCCAGTGTCTATGCTCTTTGACCATCCTTGTCCACCAGAAAAATGCAAATCAAGTCCCAAGTTCCTGCCTCGGAGGCACCACGCTGAAGAAAATTTGCTTTCTCTGTTTTTTGGGGTGTTTTATCTCGTTTTATTCTGAGACAGGTTCTCAGGCAGCACCGTCTGGCCACAAACTCTGTGTAGCTGAGGCTACCACTGAGCACCTTGATCGCCCTGCCTGCTGAGCTTTCAAATGAGTTTCACCCCGCTTGGCTGTCTGAGTAATAGTGCTGAGGGGTTGTTAGCTCAGGGTCTAAGGGAAGGAAAAAGGTGACTGGCCACATGATGACCAACTAACTTGCCAGCTGATTGTTTTCCTTTTGGAGTATATTAAAAACTCGCCATATATCTCTTTTTAAAGTAAGTTGTTATTTAGTATATGTTCATGGGGAGGGGTGCATACCCTGATATCAAGTATGAAGGCCAGGAGAGGATGTGGGTGTTCTGTCTCTCACTAAATCTGGGGTTAGGCTGGTAGCCAGCAAGTTCCAGTCATCTGTCTCCACGCACAGCCACACCAGTGGGGTTACAGGCCTGTGTGTGTGGCTACATCTGGCTTTTTACGTGGTTGCTGAGGGTTTGAACTCACATCAGCATGCTTGCAAAGCAAGTTTTCTTACCCACTGAGCCATCTCCCCGCCCATATACGTCATACATATTCCTTGTTACATGTATTTGCCACTTTGTTGCCTTTTGCTACTGTGTCCACTCAGCTTTGAAAGCCATGGGCAGAGCACACTAGTGTTAGTATGTTACAGGGTTTGTTAATTGTTTATGGTGATTTTGTACGGTTTCTCTAAGTTCCCTAGGGATACTGGGTTTGCAAGTACAGACTGTCTCTAACTTTTATCATTTTTTCTTTCCTAATTGTATCAGCTGCCATCTTTGAGCTCTATGATGACAGCCCTTTCGTAACTTTGATCGCAATGCATGGGTGAGAAGAACAGAGATGCGCCACAACCTTTTATTGTTGGTGTTTCAAGCACACTATGGTGTCTGAAGGGTTTTATAGTGAGCACCGTCTAAATTCTACTTAAACAGTTTCTCTATTTGTCAGTGCCCGGGACAATGTGTTCAAAGAAAGGCAGAGTCTTTGTTTTCTATTATTATTTACTTATTTACTTGCATGAGTGTGTGTGTGTGTGTGTGTGTGTGTGTGTGTGTGTGTGTGACAGAGAACAGCTGTAGAAACCAGTTCCTCTCCTTCACTCCATGGGCGAGTCTTTTTCTGTGTCATCTCACCTTCCCAGAGGAAGGGTCTTGAAGACAGTTTCTCTAGGGACATTTCCTGTGGTTGACAAACCCAGGACATGATAAGTCACTGGGCTTTGCTCAAATATGTGGGCATCAAGTGAGGCCATGGGGGGCATAGTGCTTTGCCCATTATGCAGGCATTGGGGCCTGAGTTCAAATCCCCAGGACAAATATGAAAGAAACAAAACCCCACCAAGTACGGTTATGGCTGCTTATACCCTAGCACTCTGAGGGCTGGAGACAGGATTGCTGGGACGTGCCAGCCTTGACACCCTCCCTGTCTTGTGGGGATAAATGGAGAGGGATAGAGCAGGGTGCCCAACGCCCTCTTCTGGCCTTTACATGTGTACCATCACATACATGTGCACATACACCACATACACAAACACGCACAGTAAATATACTCACATACATGAATATAGGCATCATATAGAGGTAGATAGATACGTAGATAGATAGGCAGGCAGATGGTTGATACATAGGTGAGTCTGTGGATGGGTGGGTGGGTGGATGTATAGGTGCATGTATGGATGGATAGATGGATAAGAATACACACAGGTTTTACTCAGGATAGAGTGTGGTGATTATGCTACCAGAAACTACATCATGGCTGTGGTTATGTCCAAATTGTTGACTCACAATTCTTGCTCCCCAGAGAGAAATGATGCCCTTCTTAGCTAAGAGCAATGTCCTTGTTGGGCAAGTCTTGGCTCACTGTCCTCAACTTAGCCCACCCACCATAGTTGGTGTTTTTATGTAGGTGTGGGGGATTTGAACTCAGGCCCCAATGCTTGCACAACAAACATTTTATCCACAGTCACTTAATAACTTTTCTGAGTAATTTTACTCAGGATAATTGCAGTAGTGTTTGCGGTGGTCCAGACCCACCCATTACTTTGAAGCCCCTAAGGCTCCCTACTTCTAGTTCAAGCCCCGCATGACTCATGACTCCACCTCCTGCCTCTTCTGTCCTTGGCTTCAGAAGGTCAGAGGCTGAGCTCTCCTGGGCTTCCTCACGGCTATGTCCTCCTTTACCCATTCTGGGTCAGCTTGCAGTTTCCAACTGCGTCCGCTCCATGGTAGAGCTCAGCCGACCTCCACCCTTGCCGTGCTATGCTCAGCCCCACTGAGCCAAAGATGCTCGCTAGTTCTTTGAGGCTGCTGCTACACCAGGACATCCTTCCATTTCCAAAAGCCAGGATGGGCTGGGATCTCAGGCAGGGTTGTTGCAAGGAGACCTTTAGCGGCGGAGGGTGCTGAGGACTCTTGACCTCGTCTGAGTCTGTCTGTCCATAGGGCTTTAGATTTCAGACCCTGGACCAGTGAGGTCAGCAAGCTTTGCAAACAGGGCAGGGTTTCTTGCAGACCCTATCCACCCACAGCCACTCCCTCGTGGGCGAACAGCCTCTTTGAGGGCAGCCACTTGGAATCTAGAAGCCAGGCTTGCACTGGGCTTGCCTCCTTGTTCCCTCTCAGCCTCACTGGGCCTTCTCTGTGGTATGGGAACGTGCACTGAAGACAGTTGGTAAGATGGCATAGGAGCTAGTTTTGGGCTGTGCAAAATAAGCTGCTAGAACCTGGGGAGAGTGGGAGACAGAGCAGTGAATAGCTCGTGTGGCCATAAAGGACACTGGTGTGAGGCTTAGAACCCTGACTCAGCCACTTCCCAGCCAGTGGGAGCTTAAAGTCTAGGCATTCTGTGTGTGTGTGTGTGTGTGTGTGTGTGTGTGTGTGTCTGCATCTGAGGTTGTATGTAGGTACTTGAGTGTGCACGTATGCATGTATATGATACATGCTAGAGAGACAGCTACTGCGTCTCCCTTATTAACTGAATGTGCCCCCCCCAGTTCAGGTAGGCTGGCTGGCTGTTCCAGGGATGCACCTGCCTGCCCCTCCCCAGAGCTGAAATTACAGACAGGTACAGCTTGGCTTGCCATGTGGATTCTAGGGGATCGGACTTGGATCATAATGTATGGGAAGCAAGCACTTCACTGACGGAGCCATCTCTCTAACCCTGTCTTTTGTCTGCCTGTTTGAGACTGGGGCTTACTACATATCCCTACCTGACCTCAAGCTTGCTCGGACTCTACCTCCACCTCCAGAGTGCCAGGGTTACAGACATGAGCCACATGTGTGTGAGCCACCATGTGTGGCTAGTTTGCCTTTTTACTTAAAACCAGGAGCCAATAAATCCTACCTTGCAGGGTTTTGGGGGATGATCACCCATTGAGGATTCTCATGGGCCCAGGGGCTGTTGGAATCTGGATGGTTCTCACCAGATAGTCACAACAACCCTATTTTACAGGTGAGAAGGCTGGGGCACGGCGAATTTGCTTGGGCCACTGACCCTAAGTCGCCCACCCTGAAAGTGGCAAGGCCAGAATAGAACAGGTGATTCCAGCCAGCTAACTAGCATAGTGCCTGGCACTCGGTAAGCCATCTGCGAGCTGGCCTGGGCCATCTGTCGCTCCAAGCATCCATCTGCAGACTGCAGTGGGGAGAGGCTAGGGAACTCCGAGAGAGCAGAGAACCTTCTGGATCTTGGCAAGTCAGGCAAGAGACAAACAATAAGGAAAACATCTGCTATGACTATTTCCAACCATGATGTTACGGTAGCCACTGGGGGAAGAGGGGGAGGGTTAGGAGGTGAGTGTGTCAGGGGGGCCTCCAGAAACTTCCGACACAAAGGTACCAGGCATGCAGCCATGTGAGTAAGAATATCTTAGCCAGAGAGACATGAACTGAGGCAGGAGACAGGCTCATAGAGGTGGAACCCCAAAAGTGAGCTTGCACAGTACATAAGGCAGGCAGAGGCTAAGAGATCCACTAAGGCTTTGGATTTTCTTCTGTGAGCCATAAGAAACCACTGGAGACTTTCAAGTTCACGTTGGCATCTTACTTGAGCTAAGCAGTGAAAACCACGTAACAATACGTCTCTTTGATTTTTGAGTGGGACCATTAGGTGAACGTGGCTCAAGGCTTTTTTCCCTCCGGTCATACCTGGGTGGGGTTTTGTTGTTGTTGAGACTGGGTCTCCAGTAGTTCAGGCTGGCTTTGAACCCCCATACAGCCAGGAACTTCTTTCTAATCCTCTCACCTCTACCTCCCCAGTGTAGGAATACGGGCATACAACACCACATCCATTTTACCTGGTTCTGGGGGTAAAGCCCAGGGCTTTGTGAATGTCGGCTTGTACACTTCCCAACTGAGCTAACCTCACACCTTAACATTTAAGTTTACATGGGGCCTCTTTGCTTCCCTGCAAATGGACAGTGTCCTAGTGGGAAGCGCCTCTGCCCCCTCTGGCCCAGGCAGACTAGGAACAGGTAGGGCAGGAGTGTGTGTGGTAGGTCTCCTGAGGAGGGGAGGTGAAACTTTGACCCAGGGAACCAGTAAGCAGAATCCATTACTGTGGACTTGACCCTGGACCCCAGTTTCCTGAGGCATGAGGCTGCCTCTGGGTTCGCTGGGATGTGAACTTGAAAAGGAAAGAAATTTGCATTTGCTGGAGAGATCGATCCTAGAGCAGAATATGGATTTAACAGAGAAATTCCTGACAGTCTCCATGTAATGAAGATTTTTTTTTAGAGCCACCAAGATATCTCAGCAGGGAAAAGAGCTGCACCAAACCTGATGGCCTAAATTCTTGAGACTCACAAAGCAAAGAAGCTACGTCTTAAAGTTGTCTCTTGAGCCCCTGTCCATGGGAAGGGTTGGGCTGCATCCTGTCTGCAACCTGTCTGCAGCGCAGACACCGCCCTCTGCTGGTGAAATTGAAGTAGCACAGTCTCCTTGTTGCAAAGGTGACCCTTCCTGGTAGCGACCCCTGTGCCTGTAAAAGGAGAATGACGTCACTACTTACTTGCCTCTGGGCATTGAGTGTGTGGCCTCTGTTTATCAAGGAACTGCCCTGGCCCTGCCGTGACAGGGTGCTACAGACCGTCGGTTCTGCTGGTGCATAACTGGAAAGTCATAACAGCGTTCAGAGGCAGAGGCAGGAGAATCTCATGTTCGAGGCCAGCCTGGGATAGAGGGCTATCGAGATGGCTTGGGAGTAAAGAGTTTGCTTCCTCAGCATCTGTGCAAGACTAGAAGTGACAGCTGTGTCTGTAATATCAGTGCCCTTACACCAGGCAGGAGAGACTGGAACCCTGTAGGTGGGCTAGCTTCGATTTCACACTGAAGAGCACAGGAGAGGCTAGAGAGATGCCTTGGTGGTTAAAATGGAGAGATAGCAGCCCAATGGTTGAGTGCCCTCCAGCTCCAGGGATCTGATACCCTTTTCCAGCCTCCACAGGCACACACTGACACACAGACACACAAGTAAAAAAATAATTATAATAAATCTTAAAAGCAAGCCAAACAGCGCTAGGTGTTGTGGGACACTCTCTCCAAGCAAGTGCATCTCTCCGGGTTCCAATCCGTCCTGTGGTGGCTTGAATGAGGCGACCGGAGTTAAGTCTTGAGCATTTAACTTATTTGATCTCCAGTTGGTGACTCTGAGGTTTTGAAAGACTTGGCTTTTGCCATTCCCAGTTATTTTCTCTGCCCGCCCCCAGGCTTCCAGAAGCGGGGTGAGCTCTCGGCTGTTCCTGGTGCCGTTCCTCCGCCAGCACGAACTCTAACCTTCTAAAGCTGAGAGCCCAGTTAAATGCTTTCTTGTATAAGTCGCCTTGGTTGTGGTGTTTTATCACAGCAATAGAAACCAACAAACAAAAGGGGAGCCCCTGCATCTAACAACTTGGACGGTCTGAGCCCTCTGACCGCCACACGCATGTGCGGCCACTCAAGCTCTCCCATTGGGCCCGCCTTAGCAGCAAGGCGGAGCACTTAAGGAATGGGTCTGGGTGGTAGAGCTTCTGGCGGCCTCGGCTAGAGTCCTTTTTACAAGGTTAGGCGTGGAGGCGAACCTGCCCCTCCCGTTCACTCTCGTCTGCCCCGGGCTGAACTGCTGCGTTGCTCTCAGCTCTCCGAGCCATGCTGTAATTGGGAAATAGAGCGGAAGGTAATGTGGAGGAGGCAGGCACTCTGGCAGGATGCTGCCGGACTACCAGGGCCTGGGGAATTGGTTCCCTGCCCCCCGCGGTGTGTTCCGAATCCTACTTCTAGTCATTGTTTCTAGATTCTGTCAGCCAGTCCTGGACCTCTGTGACTTGAACAAGCCTGTGCCCCTCACCCCTCCTTGGGGAGGCTACCAGATCGGCGCCACTTCCATGAGCTCCTTCCCAGCTACTTCTTCCTTCGGAGGACAGAGCTTGCTTTCCTGGGATCCGGAAGGGCCTGGGGGCTTGGAGGAAGCGACGTCACAGGTTCTAGTTTTAGCACCACCAGTTACTTACAATGTGACCTGGAGCAGGTCCCTCACCCTTTGGAGCCTCAGCCCTTCTGTCCCTAAAGTTAGGGAGATGACACCTCCCTCCAGGGGATGATGAGACCCAATAAGGTGTGTGTAAGCTTGTTTGCAAACCTTACATGCAAGATGGTTGGCGGGGTAATACAGTTACAGTACCCAAGTACCTTGACTTTGAACTCCGCCTCTCTGCTGTGACCTTGGGCAAGTCCTGTGTAAAACAGCCAGAGGAGGCTAGAGAGGACACTCAGCACTTCCCAGTGTGTGACACTCTTACATCAGACAGCTCACATTGCCTGTGACGCCAGCTTCACGGAATCACATGCCTTCTTCTGACCTCTGTCACATGACCTTCATTCACATGCGAACACACACACACACTCAGAAATTGTCTGTGTGTGTGTGTGTGTGTGTGTGCTTGTTTAAATAAATAAAATGGAGATAGTAATAGATTAGGACACATTTAAAGCACTCAGAAAACCCTAACACATAGACTACCAGCTGGTATAGAACACCCCAGAAGACAGACTTTTTTCATTATGTTCTCTGAACACCTACTATGTGCAGGGCATCATGGAAAGTGCTACTGATCCCGAAAGCGGGGAGTGGAAAAAAGAAAGAAAGAAAAACTCAGCCTTCCTGTAGCCTACATTTGAATAGAGGAAGCCGATGATCAAGTAAGGCACTCACAGAGCCCAGGAGAAGGGAAAGAAGGCCAAGAAGAGAAATCCATCAGGGACACGTAGAGGGGCGTGAGATGGGGTTAAAACTTTGGAGAGGGCGAGGGAACCTGATTGGCTTTGTTTGAATTAAATATTCATCCTGATCTAGTCAGCTGTGTGTATGTGAGAGGCTGGGAGTCAGGAGACCAAGAAATATGATTGGTTCAGCTTTAATTAGATGCTCATTCTGATCCAGTGTGCTGTGTGAGAGAGAGAGAGAGAGAGAGAGAGAGAGAGAGAGAGAACATGCTGAGTGTGTCTCAGATTTACAAGCTGAACATAGTTGCCATTTTCATGTAGTCTCAGCATCTAGAGTATGTGTGTGTTGGGGGGGGACAAAGCTAACACTCAGCCAGTCCCTCCCTCCCTCCTCCTCTCCCTGCGCCCCCTTTTCACATTCGCCTTCAGTTCTCAGGACACTGGCTAAAGGCAGTTCTGAGGTAGGAGGGGAAGGGTTAGCTCCAGTACTGCGGGTAGCCCTCCCCCACACTTCTAGCTGACTCTGCTGTTCCTGGCTATCCCAGTACCAATCAGAGGCAGGGCTGGAATCCAGCACCCCAACACCCATGGCTGTCTCTGAAGGAGTCAGTGCATAGGAAGCCTGGAGATGGTGTCAAATGCTCCTGCCTGAGACCCACAGCCAGTAGGCACGTAGGTGGGCACAGGGCCATGACCTTGCCGGGCCTCTCGTCTCAATCACAGCACCCTCTCTCTCACTGGACTGGTGTTGCTCACCTTACCTTCCTGGGGTCCCTAACCCTCTGGGGTCCTTCCTCAAGGTGCCCTTTACCACATGAGCCTGAACAGAGATCAGAGCTGAGGAAATCAGACCTCAGGAGTTACCCATCCCTGACCTTCCACAGGGAGTGCAGAGGCAGCGCAGGCAGGAGTGAAGCCCTGGGGCTTACAGGAAAGCTGCTGAGACCAGATCCCAGGATTATTGGGATCTGGCCTCAGCAGGCCCGGAGAGATAAAGCTTGTCTGGGAGGTGGAGGCATACCTCAGCTGGTAGACTACTTGCTTCATAGGTACAAAGCCCTGGGATTAATACCCAGCACCACATGAATTGGATGTGGTGGCACACGCCTGTAACAGAACCCCAGGGAGGCCACAGGGGCATGAGGTTAAGGCAGTGAAGCGTGAACACGTGCTGTAAATCAAGTAGAAGAATCCTGACTCCCATATACCACAAAAGTGGGTGTGTATTCCACAGCAGATGGTGGGTGTAGTACACGGTGAAAGTCTCAATTACAGACAGAAGGCCTGTCCCACTCAGGGACATGTCAACTGTTTAGAAGCTAGCCAGCCCGGGTGCTGAAGAGGCAGCCCGGTGAGCGCTTGCAGCCAAGGCTGAAGACCTGGGTTCAATCCCAGGAACCAACTTGGTGGAAGGAGAAAACTGACCTCAGAGTTGTCTTCTGATGTCTTTATGTGTACCCTATGCTCACCAAGTAAAATGTTTCTCTCTCTCTAGAGAAATATGCATATACATGCACACATATATGTGTAAGTATGTATACGTGCATATATATGTATATATAGGTATGTACGCCTGTGTACA
Organism: Micromys minutus; assembly: GCF_963924665.1. Lineage (NCBI taxonomy): Eukaryota > Metazoa > Chordata > Mammalia > Rodentia > Muridae > Micromys > Micromys minutus. The sequence goes on along the minus strand of NC_137985.1, from coordinate 52,800,505 downwards.
TACATACACACCAGCTGTGTGGCACCACCCACAGTGCAGGACCCTCCAACATCAATCTCTAATTAAGAAAATGCCCCACACGACAGTCTGGTGGTGACAATTTCACCCAGGCTGGCCCTTTAAGCCACCTTTGCTTTTCACTTTGAGACCAAAAGGCAAAACCTCAGACAGCGATACACAGCCACAGAGCCACAGGGGTGAGATGAAAACCCGGGTTCTTGTCACTTGCTGCTGTTGTTCAAACTGTGGTGGCTTGGTAACAGTCCTGAGTCTCAACTGGGCTAGCCAGTGACAATGCCAGAGGGACTGAGAGGGGGTGTGTGTGTGACAGGAAGTGCTTCTGGCCACTGGCTCCTCTCCTCTCCCTTGCCTGGCTCTGCTGAGTTGTGGAAGAAAAGATCTGTGGATGGGCAAAACCACAAAGGGTTGGCAAGCCCTTGGAGATGCCTCTGTACCACAGATGCCAGGCCTCACTCAAACCTGGGTGTGGCTCTCTGGTTCTCTAGCCTGGGGTCATCCATGCTGTATCTCTGTCTAGGACAAAAGCCAGAATGCCTTAGGTCCCAGCTTGCTCACCCTGCACTCTTAAACACCCGACCACCTGCCCAAGGGTGGTACCACCCACAATGCACGGCCCTCCACTGCAATCTCTAATTAGAAAACACCCCACAGGCCAGTGGGTGGAGGTACTCTCTCAGATCTCCCTCTTCCCAGATGTCAGCCTATTTGGGCAAGAAATGAAAAGCCCCTGAAGTCACTAGTGCTCACTTCATGGTGGTCTGGGCTGTGTCTCCAGCATTCCATGTCTTCCAGTTCTGTGGCTGGTGCTGACAGCCCAGGGCTGGCCTCCCCCACCCCAACACCCCCCATTTCTTATTTTTCCATGGCCTGAACCAGAAACGTCTTTCTCCTCACTGCAAACCACGTGACACCAAGGTTTCATCTCCAGACCTGTGAGCATCCAGATGTTTGCAGCCACTTCTCAAACATTCCCGATAGCCAGTGTCCATGGGCCACAGTCTGCCCCGTGTGTAGAGAGTCAGTGCTGGGGGTAGACTTTGGAAGCTTGCCCTCCTCCCCTGCCTTCCCACCCATCACACAAGCCCCCGAATGACAGAACAGAATGATTTCCACAGCAGGGCACGAGGCTTTTCGTGCACAGCTTACTCCCCAGAGGCCAAGTCCCAGGAAGAGTCTGCCATTGCTGCCAACACTCTGGGACTCAGTGGTGTTGTATGACCTCGAACAGGTGGTCAGTTGCTGGCCCTGAGCATTGGGTCTCTCTCATCTGTCACACAGGAAGGAGGCATCTACCTGTCCTACTGGAGAACAGGTGACAGGTGACTCCTTCCTGGAGGTTACCTCAACTCTGCCAGGTGGGCAGGAATAGAAAAAGAGTCTGCAAGTGGTCCTTCATGAGAGCTGGCTTGGTGACATCAAACATACCTCAGCACTTTCCTGGGCCTTCATTTCTCTGGGGAGAAAAGGGGACTTGGGAAGATGTGTACGAAAGTTGTCGTGATACGCTAATGTAGAGCTCAGCTACCTGTCTGTCTGCTCTTACAGAGGAACGGCTTGGAAATGACTAGCTAAAAAGATGGGAAGGAGCCCCAACTGTGCTGGATGTCAGACAGAGCCTCAGTGGCACAGGATGCAAAAATATGGGTGTCTTGAAGGCCTGCTCCTGCAGTCAGTGCCCCCTGACCTCCCTTGAACTCCTGGGCTCCCCAAGAATACTGGTAACTTCATGGCATGCTTCTGGGTGCCCCAGTGGAGTGTTCGCCATGCATGAAGCAACCCAAGGCTCCCACTGCGTGTAGAGGTCAGATTCCTTCCCAGGGCGGAAATCCCTTGGCAGTCTGAGCCAGGCCTTCCTCTCAGGTCTTTACCTTCTCTGTGTGTTTTGCTCTTCTAAACAGATCCAGTCATCGGGAGCTAGGGCGTCTCCTGCAGCTTAGGTGTCTGGCTGCCTCCCTCTTAGGTGTCTTGCCTGCCCTCAGTTTCCCTGCCCTCCAACCCCCTATACACAAAGACTTCTCTCAGCAAGACACAGTTCTCCGTTCTGCATTTCTCCAGCTCTTTGCCTTCCTCATCCTATAGTCAGGGAATGGCAGGGAAGGGCTCAGATCCCACCCTGTCAGGTTGTCCCTGGAAACATGATCTCTTCTCCACAGGCCTGCCGGGCTGTGTGGAGAGTCCCTGTTGTCTTGGGTTTGAGGACAGGGCTTTATGAGAACGTTCAGTAACCAGCACACAGCAAAGAACATACACTCTGGTGTTTGCAGCAACAGGAATCCTTGGGCCCCAGGGAGCCAGCGGCCTCCTCCCAACACATACTCACATGTGATTCTGCTACTAAGTCTTGGGAAACCTCTTGTCCATTTTGAGGACCCTCAACAGACACTTCCCAGGATCAAGGACAGAGGTGACAGCAGTCCCTCTCCTTCCTGGATCGAGGAGAAGTGAGTATGTTCCCTTACCAGCTGGAGCAGCTGGGGGAGGGGCCGTAACTGGCACTTTGGAAGAAGGGCCTCTGAGTGCAGAAACCTGAGGTGCTCTCCCAAACCCGTTCCAAGTCCTCCTGGCTCTGTCACAGCCGGTGGACTTCAGGAGTTTCCGGACTTATCAGGTTACCTTCTCTAGGAGATATTCATGGAGATGAGAGGTGTGGAGGTGTTGAAGGATGTACCAACCTAAGTTAGGGCAAAGACTCCAGAGAATGCAGGCCTGAGGCACAGGGCATCCGACCTCTACAGCAGGCTTCAGGGAAATGGAAAACAGCTCTCTCGAGCGCACACTCACATACATACACACACACATACACACACACACACACACACACGAATGCACACATGCATGCACACACTTGCACACACGCATGCACATGCACACACGCCACCAAGTGATAATGGCCTCATTAATACTAGTGTCTTAGGGTTTTACTGCTAGGAAACAACACCGTGTCCAAGGCAACTCTTACAAAGGCAGACATTTAATTAGGGCTGTCTGACAGTCCATCATCATCATCATGGTAAGAAGCACAACATCCTGCAGGCATGATGCTGGAGGAACCAAGATTTCTACATCTCAATCTGAAGGTAGCCGGGCGGAGGTTCTGGATCACTGGGGCCAGACTTGAGCATATATATGAGACCTCAAAGCCCCGCCTCCACCCTGACACATTTCCTCTAACAAGGCTACATCTCCTCCAATTTGGCCACACCTCCGAACAGTACCACTTCCTATGGGCCAAGCATATTTAAACCACCACAACTAGCTTCCCTCCAGAAGAGAGCCGAGTATACAAACAGTTTATCTAATGCCTTGGGAATAAGAGACAGCCTGTAGAAAGAGGGGTGTTGGAAAAGGCAGTGCCTACAAGTGTCACTCAAACTGAGGCTTAGGACTTATAGGGGACAACCGTTCTGTGGCCTTTCACCATCATCAGTTTGGTCTTCCCATGTGTGATACTGAATTTCAGGCAGGCTGATGTTTCATCATGTTTTGAGGTTGCACGACTCTCCCTTACCCTACCCCTGCTCCCACCCCAGCCCTGTGGATAGGCTGACTGTAGCACTGACCCTATAGAAAAGTCTCTGGTACCTTCCTGCATGGGGGATCCAGGCCCCAAGGGAAGACAGCATAATGTCTTCATAGGTTCTCAAACACAGGATCCCACGCGAATAAAGGAAATCCTTCAAAGGCACAGGAGTTCGGCTGCCTTCTTAGATGTGGTGGTAGCATTGTCAAGCTCTTTAGGTAGGTATGGGGGTTCTGGAAACTTCCTAGGGGATGCTAAAATGTAGCAAGGGTTCAGGAGCAGGAGAAAGAGGGGACACAGGTGAGAGAGGGAGGGGGTGGAGGTCCTACTTATGTTTGAGACCCTTCCTTGATGCCTTACCTCCAACATGGACAGAGGGTTCTGGGAGGTGACCAGACCAGGTACAGGCTGTCTCCCATATGCCTCCCCTGAGACAACTGTCTTTCTAGGGTTCAGTTTTCTCATCCATAAAACAGGTTGGGGGTGGGGAGCCAGCTCAGCAGTTACAGCTCTTCCTGTGCAAACGATGGCCTGGGCTGAGTTCAGTCCCTGGGACCCACGTGAAGGCCGACGGAGGGCATTGGCATTGCCCTTTGACCTCCACACATGCACGTCATAGACACATACTAATACCACTAAAAACAACAATAATGAATCAAACGGGGGTGGGCAGTAAATGGCTCAGCAGGTAAAAGCACTTGCCATCAAACCTAATGACCTAAGTTCCAGCCCCAGGATCAATACAAAAGACAACTCCCTTCTCCCACAAGTTGTTCTCTGACCTCTGCATGTGTACCACGAAACAGACACAAGTACTCTTCCTCCCTCGTCCCTCTCTCTCTTTCCCTCCCTCCCTGCCTCCCTCCCTCCCTCTCTCCCTCTCCATCCCTCCCTTTCCTCTCACCCATCCCTCCCTTCCCCTTCCCTCCTTCCCTCCCCTCCCTCTCTCTTTTACATAGGGTCTCACATAGCCCAGGTTAGCCTCAAATTCCTAATTCCTAATGTAGCTGAGGATGACTTTGAGCTTGTGATCTTCCTGCCTCCACCTCCTAAGTGTTAGGATTACAGGTTACTCCTAGTTTATGTGATGCTAGGGTAGAACACAGACCAGGAGGAGCTCTTTTTGGATTTGAAGCTTCTGTCGAGCCACCCAGACACAGCCAGGCACACACTCCTGTGACTACGCGTCTAGAGGTGACCCAGAGCTGAGTGAGCGGGGGTTTATAAAGGTAAAAACCATAACCTTGGTGCATCCTGCTGACGTAGCAGTGACGGCTGTTAGCATTCAAGGCATGGTATGAACTTTTAATAAGAACAGGGCACGGTTGTGTCACTGTGGTATTTCTGTTTGATCAGAGGGCAGAAACCCTTGTAGTTACAGACGCAGAAAAATGAAAGTCAGCAAAAGTTCCTATAAATACTCCACATGCCGAGGGTCAGGCTGACCTCAGTTTTAGCCCAAGGTTATGTCAGGACTAAACAAGTGTTCACTGCATCCCAGCGTTGGGGAGCGTCTGCTACCATCTTCCTCTTCTTTTAGAATGAGTGTGGGTGTTTTGTGTGTCTGGGCACCATCTGCGTGTTTGATGCCCAAGGAAGCCATAAGAGGGCATCTGATCACCTGGAACTGGGGTGACAGACTATTGTGAGCTGCCATGTGGGTGCTGGGAATCAAACATGGTTCCTACGCAGTAACTGGGCATCTCTTTAGCGCTGGATGTTCGGTTTTTAATAATATTCATGGAGCTACAGGGTGTAGCTCAGCTTGTTTGGCACACACCAGTCCTGGGATCAATCCCCAGCACCACACACACAAAGAAATGTTTTAAATTTAAAAAATAAAGCTTATCTTTTTAAACTAAAATGTTAAATATTGGGGTCAAGAGCTTAGCTCACCTAACATACCCATATTCTCAGTTCTATCACTAAAACTAAAAATAAGATTTTTTAAAAAATTTTTAAGGTAAGGGCTAGAAAGATGGCTCAGTGGCTACAGAGCTCACTGTTCCCAGAACACAGCAGGAGCTCACAGTCCTCCTGCTTCGAGAGAGACAAGACCTTCCTGTGGCCTTTACAAGCAAGCACACATATGTGCCAGACATGCACACTGCACACATATGTGCTAGACACTCACACACAGCACACAGAGACACATAAATAATCATTCTTTTTTAAAAGTCTCAAAATTAACCATATGTTTGCTACTGTCTTAGGGTTACTGTTGCTGAAAGGAAACAGCACGGACAAAACAGCCTGAAGAAGGAAGGGTTTATTTCACTCACTGTTCCACAGAACAACAGTTCACCTTCAAAGGCCATGAGGACAGGAACTCAAGCAGAGCAGGAACCCTGGAGGCAGGAACCCGGAGACAGGAACCCAGAGGCAGGAGCTGATGCAGAAGCCATGGAAGGGTGCTGCTTACTGGCTTTCTTCTCCTGGCTTGCTCAGCCTGCTTTCTTATAGAACCCAGGACCACCAGCCCAGGGATGGCACCACCCACATCAATCACTAGTTAAGAAAATGCCCAACAGGCTTGCCTATAGCCCTTATGGAGACATTTTCTCAACTGAGGCTCCTTCCTCTTGCATAACTGGTTTGTGTCAAGTTGACAAAAAAAACAAAACAAAGAAACCCAAAAACTAGCCAGCACAAGTCACTACTAATTCTCACTTGGTTAGGAATGCTCATGATGGACATTATGGTATATTTTCTCACAGATAGTGTGGTTTCTAGTAATGAGGATCATCTCATGCATACACAACACAGTTTAGCGGTTCTCATGACAGTAAACGTCCCTCAGATCCGATGCTGTGACAATGTCATGCTGTCATCTCTCTATGCAGATAATTCAGCAATGATGTCTTGGTGTGCCTCTCAGTGGATTACCCTGGAGTAAATTCCCAAAGCGGAACTGTTAACCAAGGGCCACAAACCTGCTAAATGTCTGGTGAGGGAGAAAGGGATACAGTTCAGTGCTAGAGTGCTGTCTTAGCAGGCACAAAGCCCAGCACCACAGAAGCTGGGCACTGTGGCACATGCCTGGAAGCCCAGAATTCTGGAGGTACAGGCAGGAAGATCAGTCAGTTCAAGGTTAGCTACAAAATGAATTTGAGGCTGACCTGGTAGGCTGCAAAACAAAATACAGGACCAGTAAGATGGTTCGCTGTGTTAAGGCACTTACTGCCAGCCAAGCCAGTGACCTGGGTTTGACCCCAGGACCCAGGTGATGGAAGGAGAGAACTGACTCCTGTATGTTATTCCCTGACCATACGTGGACACTATGGCATACTTAATCTCATATTTGTGCATGTATGCACGTCTTTGCACACTAAATACATGAATAAAAGTACTTTTAAAAAAAAAGCACACCAGAAGAGGGCATCTGATCCCATTACAAATGGTTGTGAGCCACCATGTGGTTGCTGGGACTTGAACTCAGGACCTCTAGAAGAGCAGACAGTGCTCTAACCACTGAACCATCTCTTTAGTTCTCTCTTTTTTTTAATTAAATAAAAGTACTAGAATGATCTTGCACAGTGGATCCCCAGTAAAGCCATTCCTCCAGGTAGAATGGATTCCCATGCAACCAAATCCTAGGCTATATCCTTCCCTCCCCACAATCCCTTCCCATCCATTCCTATGCTAAGTCCCTGCCTGGCTCGTAGAAGCTGAAGCCCTGGGAGGCTCAGGGACCAGATGGTATCTTACATTCCAACCTCCAGGGAACCCACTGCACTGACCGTCTATCAAGGCTGTTCAGCCTTTTGACACTACAATATAACATTGTATCTACAAATATATTGGGATGTATTCATAGCTCTCCTGGGATGCTTGCAGCCCACAGGCCACAAGAAATACAAGCCTGCAAGTCATTCTGATGTGCCACACTGGAATACCCAGACCACACTCAGGAGCAATCAAACTTGTTTTCTTGGCTGTTAAAATGGAATTGTCCTGAGATTTAAATCTGATCATATTTGGTTAGATAGATTAATAAGAGCATTCTGCACTAGAATTTGCAACAATATTGTTGAGGGACTTGTATTAAGTATGAGAAGGCAGCATTGGACAACAGCCAGGAGCCACTTTGAAAACAGGCAGGTCAAGGGGATGCTCTGTTCATAGGCCCCAGTGAGTGTGGGTTGGCCAGTTTTTCCTTTGAGTGTGTGTGTGTGTGTGTACAGGTGCACATGTGCACACATATGATGTGTGCCTGTGTATAGAGGGCAGAGGTCAGTACAGAATGTCTTCCCTAACCACTGAATACCTTAAGTTTCTGAGAGATCTTTCACCGAACCTGGAACTAGCCAATTCCGCTAGACTGGCTGCACGTTCAAGGTTATGAACAAGTGCTACTGTACCTGGCTTTACGGGGGTCACAGACCCAAGCTTAGGTCCTCAGGTCTATACCAGTTAAACCATCTTCCCAGGCTCCCGTCTAACTGTGTTACCTTGGTGTCAGAATGAGAACTTTTGGGGGAGGGTCAGCATTGAGTATTAGAAGGAGAAATTAGATAGCAGCCTGCCGCCAGGCTGGAGAACAGACAGATTAGGGGCTACTCGGCATTCATAGCCCCCGCGGGAATGGATTAGCTACTTTATCTGTTTGTTTGCTTATTCATTTATTTATTTATGAAGCAGAGCCTATCTACACAGTCCTGGGCTTGCCTCAAACTTAGATCCTCCTGCCTCTGCCTTCCAGATGGTATATATTATAATTATATTATATATATTTGTACATAATACATGCAACTTTAGAATGTCTGTCAAGGCATCTGACTTGTCATTTCATCTTTATGTCAAAGTCGCAAGTGAGCAAAAGGTCTTAGTAATGTTAGGAGTTGCTGTCAGTGTGTCCTGTCTGCAAGAGCCCACGGCTAAATTTCTAGGAAAATTTTAAAGCCGATTGTTAAGCACAGCCTTTATTAAAAATTAAATCGTATTAAGTACAATTAAATAAATTATAATAAAAGCTGAGGTACAGAGTATTAAAAATTCATCACATCTTAACTGTTTCACTGTGTTTACAAAATTATTGGCATCTATTACATTTGCCCAACTGTGTGACTAAGAGTCTTTTTGGGGGCTGGGGATGTAGCTCTGTTGGTAGGGTGTTTAGCTTAGCATGCACCGGAGCCGTGGGTAGAGGCATAAACCCTCGAGGGATAACCTGTAATCCTAGCCCTCCGGAACAAGAGGAGCAGGTTAGTTAACCATAGGTATCAAGTTCAGAGTTAACCGTAGGTATCAAGTTCAAAGCCAGCGTGAGCCACCCGAGATTCTGTATTTAAGACAAACAAGTCAAAAAGAAATGGCGAAGTGGCCCGAAGGTAAAGGCGCTTGCTACGTAACAGAAGCCTGCTGACCTAAGAATTCATGTAGAGGCAAAACCCCCACATAAGTGTCCTCAGACCTCTACATTCCTACTGAGGGATACACATTCAAAACACACACACACAAACGCAAGCACTCGAATAAAATTAAAAAAAAAAAAAAAAGTAAAAGCCTTATTTCATACCCAGAGCACAGCCTCTGTCTCTCCTCACTCCTCTCAGGGTCCAGGGGTGTGGCAGACCTTTCCCTCCAGGGCCAGCACATCCCCCACAGCTCCTAGCTCAGTGTTCCTGATGGCCAGCTTGAAGCTGCACCTAGCCTCTCAGAGTGGCCTGGCTGGGCTGGGTGCCAGAAACTTAATGCAAACAGCTTTGCTAAGCAAACACTCAAGTGCAGCTTTAAGATGAGCTGTGAAGCTTCCCTGGGGAGGGGAGGGGGAAGGGGGGAGGGGAAGGGAGAGATGGGGAGAGGGAGGGAAAGAGGAGCAGGGGAGGGGGAGGGAGGGAAAGAGAACAAGTGATCCAGCCTGCCAAGTTAAGGGGAACTGGGGGAGGGGTGCTGGCAAGGAACAACAGGTTCAAAGGGCTTGCCTTGAGGAATCGCACTGGAAATCTCAGGCTCACTTTCAGCTCTTTGATTTGAGGGCCATTAATTAGCCTTTTCTGGGCCTTGCATTCCTCATGTAGAATTCGGTTTGTTGCGAGAGCTAATGATAGTGCCTAGCCTTAGTGGATCCTGGGGTCATATATGGCTCAGCTTAAAAGTTACAGGCTGGGGCTGGGGGTGTAGGTTGGGTGTCTGCCTGGATTGCTACTGTCCCAACCTAGTAGCAAGTGAACTGGACGTGGTGGTACACACCCGTAATCCCAGCCCTAGGATGACTATTAGAAAGAGCTGGGTGCACAGAAGATGTTGCTGGGGAGATGGTGAAGAGCACTGGCTGCTTTCCAAAGGACCCAGGTTCGGTTCCCGGCACCTATGTGGTGGTTCACAACCGTCTCTAACCCCAGTTTCGGAGGATCTGTCACACTCCTCTGGCTGCTGAGGGCACACATGTGGAGCAGGGATGACATCGATGGAGCTGTTGAGATGACTTGCTGCTGTAAACAGTGTCTCCTCGGAAGCAGCAGAGTCTGAGTTTAACCCCAGAGCCCACGAGGAGAACACAGTAGCGAGTGCTCACAGCCCAGTGATCAGACATAGCTATCAGAGGATCACCGCACTGACCACCTAGAGGGTGGGTGAGAGACCCTGTCTAAAAATAAAATGGACGGCTTCTGAGGAAAGCCAGAGGTTGACCTCTGCCCTCCAACCTAAACATACACACACACACACACACACACACACACACACACACACACACGCACACACATCATGCACACAATAAAAAAAAAATCATAATTCCCACCAGAGAGCATCTTCAAGGTCTCCCCCAGTCACTTCATGATTACACTGCACTGAGGTTATAGCTGACCTTAACATGCCCCCTCCTACTAGTAAGGGGGCTTAGTGGAGCCTATGTGAGGGTTTAAGGAATTTGGGCTCTGGAATGAAGGAGGCAGGGCTTCTTGCCTCCTGTTTGGGGTAACAGCCTTGACAGCTTATCAGAGCCCTGGAATGTTCAAGGCCCTGCCTGTGGCTCCAGCCTGCTGAGAAAAAACCACCAGCTGAGTCACAGCTGTCACACAGCCTAGGACTTTCCATCAGAGAAAAAGAAAGGAAGTTAAGGGCCTGAGGAGCCCCCCCCCAGAAGACCCTCTCCCCAGGAGTTCAGAAAAGATCTTTCCTTTCTGAACCACTCTGAATGGGGGCACCAAACTAATGATTTGTCTCTCCCTTACAGACAGGCAGAATCGAGCCGAACTACCCCAAGGTGTGTGGTCATCAAGGCAACGTGCTGGACATCAAATGGAACCCCTTCATTGACAACATCATCGCCTCTTGCTCTGAGGACACTTCGGTGAGCTGAGCAATGGATGGTCCCCAGGAAAAACCCTGAGGACCCTCGCTGCTTCCTTAGAGAGCTTCTATACACACTACTCTCTTTCTCCTCTCAGTCCTGTCCCCATTCTCTCCCTCCTTCTCCAACCAGTCCCAGAATAGAGAGGAAAGGGTCAGGAAGGACTGAGGGAGAGAATCTTTGCTGGACACACCCTGTGCGTCAGTGGTTGACCGAGTTTGGAAGTGTCGCTTTGTAGGTGAGAATTAGAACCCAAAACTTAGGTGGGTGATTCAGTCTCTGCCTGTGTTCTGTGGTGAAGGAGAAGAAGGTGGAGAGGTAAAGGAAGGAAGGGTAAGAGGCAAGGGGAGGAGAACTCCTGAGCTTTGCAGGTTCACATGGTAAATGTCCTATAATTTATTATCTGGGACTGTAGCTTCAAGGACTGGGGTGACAAGGATCACTTTGGGGGCACTGAATTCCACTTTCCACCTCCTACCCTCATGGGAAGATGAAATAGACAGAAGAGAGAGAGAGAGAGAGAGAAAGAGAGAGAGAGAGAAAGAGAGAGAGAGAGAAAGAGAGAGAGGGGGGGGGAGAGAGGGAGGGAGAGAGAGCAGCGGGGACCGTGGGTGGGTGGAGAGCAGGTAGAGCTGGAGATGGAAGGGGAGAGGAAAAACTGGAGATACTGCTCAAGTTGGTTAAGGGCTTGCTACATAAACGTGAGGACCCAAGTTCGATCCCCAGACATGGAGGTAGAAAGGGACTGGAAAATCCAGGGACACAGATATCAGTGGAGCTTTGTGTTTATTCTTCCTCGGGTATGGCTGCCTCAGAGGGGCAGTGGCACAGAGTAGGACGCAGCCAGACTGATACAGGGGTGCCCTCTGTTCCCAAGTGAAGGCCACTCTGCTTTTCAGCCACTGTGGCTACCTAGTGCTCACTGGCATAGTCTGGGGACAGGTTATGAGCCCAGGATGCTAGAACTGGAAAGAACTCCAGAGCTGTGTCTCTCCATGTTCTCCGGCTGGACCATAAACTTCAGAGCGAAGAGAGTATGGCCTGTTTGGCTCTGAATCCCTGGCGTTGAGTGAGTGGATAGAGGTGCTGATGGAAGAACTCGTGTGTAGGTGTGTGCACAGATGGAAGAATGCACACATGCACACATGGATAGATGGTTAGTTGTCTGGATGCATGGACTGACAGAAAGATGGCTGAATGTATAAGACCCAACTGAGTCTTATCTATTTGAGGCTCCCATGAATGAGACAAGAGATCGGGAATCGATGCAAAAGCAAGAGGTTTATTAGTCCAGTGCACTGGGGTGGACTACATCCAGAGGAGAGGTGACCCCGAGCCCTCTATCAGTACAGTTTTTACATACTTAGTAATGGTGGGCTACAGCGATGGTGACCAGGCGTGCAAGCATTGGTGGGTTTAGTTGACTTTTAAGTCGATTGGTTGCTGCCAACATGGGTTGCATCTCAGGACCTGTGCCCCACATTCCAGGGCTACCCAGATAAGACACTGAACCCCAGGAAGTACTATTATTTCCCTTATATCAAGTGGGAAAGGGAAGCTGTAAGGAGGGTGTGAGACTGTAAAAGGCTTTAGGGTCCCTCAAATGGGTGAATATATGGTTGGATGATAGATAGATAGATAGATAGATAGATAGATAGATAGATAGATAGATGATAGATAGTTAGATGGTAGATAAATAGATAGTAGATAGATGGTAGATAAATGATAGATAGTAGATAGATGATATATATATATATATATATATATATATAGATAGATAGATAGATGATAGATAGATAGATAGATAGATAGATGATAGATAGTTAGATGGTAGATAAATAGATAGTAGATAGATAGATGGTAGATAAATGATAGATAGCAGATAGATGATATATATATATATATATATATATATATAGATAGATAGATAGATAGATGGTAGATAAATGATAGATAGTAGATAGATGATATATATATATATAGATAGATAGATAGATAGATAGATAGATGGTAGATAAATGATAGATAAATAGATAGATGATAGATAGTAGATAGATAGGTAGATAGATAGATAGATAGATAGAGGGTAGATAGATAGATAGATAGATAGATGATAGATAGATAGATAGATAGATAGATGGTAGATAGATGATAAATAGTAGATAAATGATAGATAGATAGATAGATAGATAGATAGTAGATAGATAGATAGATAGATAGATAGATAGATAGACAGACCAACAGATGGATAATGAATAAGTGAATAGATACAATGGAAAGGGAGAAACCGACGGTAGCATCTCCATGAATTCTTTAAGTAAGGGTAAGACTGCAGGCTCAAACTTACATAACAAAGAAATGGGGAGGGGCCCTGGAAAAGCAGTCTGGACCTGGCTGGCTAGAGAGATTCCTGAGGGCAGAAAATGCCTGTGGGGACAGTGAGTGGAGGTGCTGAAGGAAATCTATTGGTTTTGTTACTTTCTTTAGCAGCTTCAGGGTCCAAGTGACCAGATGGCAGCTATCAGGGGCCAGGTCACAGGAAGATTAGAGCTGTAGACGTGTGGACAAGAGGTGGAGCCAGGAAAGGCCACAGAACCAGAGGAGTCACTGGCTGCTCCCTGGGCTGGGAAGGGGGCAGATGGAGCTCTGGCGTCTGGTGAGTGTGATGTTCAGAAAAACGGGGCTCAGCAGGAAGAAGGGCAGGCAAGGTGGCTCCCCATCTAGGGAGCCCAGGAGGACAAGAATTGCATCTGCCTCTGTCCCTGCCTGCTGAAGTACTGAGTGACTCACCAGCCAGCAGGGAGCAGACAGTCTTGAGATTTGGGGCTCTTGCATGCACTCTGGCCTGGGTACTCCTCATGCATAAATGCCCTGGGGACAGGTGGCACGCTGGGGACAAGGACAGCACACCAAGAGAAGGGTAAGACCCAGCTGGGAAAGGGGGAGACCATAAGGCACATCTCGGTATGAAGAGGACCAGATCTGGCCTCAGCTTTGGAACTATCACCCCCCCCTAGGGTCACAACTGCCATCATACATCGCGGCAGGACGGACCTTCAGCCTCTTTCTCCAGCTCCTGCTGCTTCATACTTCTGGGTGTAGCCAATGCACAGGACACCCATGGTGTGTGGTCAGACAAGCTCAGCCCTGCTCTACGGGAGTCAAATAATTGGTACCCACTGCTCTGATGGGCTGCTGAGGGCCAAGAACTCTCCTGTGGAATCCAAAGGCCTTGAGATGAGACCTCAGTTCCTCTACTTAGCCCGGTGCCCAAGAGCATGTGACTTCAACCTTCTGTCCCTACCTCTGCTCACTTCAAAGGCTGTAATAGTAGGACCCTCCTCAGCATAGTGGCCATGATACCATGCCCAAACCTGTGCCTGGCACCTCACAGATGCCTTCTGTCTCAGTCCTGCTCGGCAAATGGCCCCAGCAGGGAGGCAGAACCCACTGGCCAGAAAAACCCCACACACATGCAGATGAGTCAGACTGCATGCCCTTCAGAAGGCAGCCTGCCTACCATCACTGAAGCTCCACAAATGATGTCGGCGCAGACAAGAGAGAAGAGCTAATGATGACCTAGATACGGGAATCGGGAACGAAGGAGGGATGGTCCTGGAAGACAGGCTTGCTTGCCTGGGCCACCCGTCCTCAACAAGCCAATTAAACAGACAAAGTAATCGTGAAACGCAGAGAAAGGAGACTTATTTGGTAAATTATTTATTCCGAAGGCATTCCTGGTTCTACCTATCACTGGCCCATCAGGGTGATCACACGAGCTGTGGAAACCGTGAAACCTTTCCTGGAGCTAAGCTGCCACCCCCACTGCCGGCTGGCACCAGATTCCTACAGGAGTTCCAATGTATTGGGGGAGGGGAGCATTTTCTCAACAGTCTAATAACCAGGAAGAGGGAGGGCACACGTTTCTTTAGGATAGTTCATTCCTGCCAGTACTTTCACACTTTGACCAGAGAGAAAGGGTGTAAGCGAACCCAAGAAGAGTCCTGGCCTCCGACAAGACTGGAGGGACTACACAGGGTGCCTGAGAAAAGGAGGGTCCTCTAGCTGGGTTGGAGCTGTGGGTGATGTCGCTGGGCCGGGGGGGGGGGGGGGGGGGACCGAGCAAGACAGAAGGTTGCAAAGGGAGTCTGGGACAGCTAAGGCATGAAAGGCAGGATGAGTTTAACTCTGCAGCCTGAGCTTCTCAAGCCATCTAAGAATCCTGTGGGATCCAGGGCATGGGGGTGGGGAGTCTGAAGGGGCCACAGCCAGCTCTTTGGAGGACGTGAGGCTCCAGCCAGCAGGATGGAAGCTGCTCGCGTGGATAAGCAGGGGAGGAGCTTAGGTCAGGGTGGACCAGAGGCTCGGGGTAAAGCTCCGTTCCTGAAGACCTGGACCCTGAACTCAAGATTACATTAGTCTGTATCCATCAGCTCCCCAGACTCCTGCCCTGCTGCCTCGCCAAGGCCTCTAACCCTTCTATGGAGGACAAACTGAGGCTCAGAACCACGGCTGGCTAACAGTCCCACAATCCATTGCACACTCTGTATGTGTGCTCTCTCTGCGTGTCCCGGGCCGAAGAAGAGTCCTGCCCACCCAGCCTGCAGCCTGTGTGTCAGGAGCGTCTGACTGGCCTTCCTGCCCTAAGTTCTCCTGAACTTCCTCCACCACCCCGCCCATTCCAGCCAGAAGGCTCAACTCACTATCATATGAGTGATTCATTTTTTAAAAAAGATTTATTTATTTTATAAATGTGAGCACACTGTAGCTGTCATCAGACACACCAGCAGAAGGCATCGGATTCTGTTACAGATGGTTGTGAGCCACCATGTGGTTGCTGGGAATTGAACTCAGGACCTCTGGAAGAGCAGTTAGTGCTCTAACCACTGGGCCATCTCTCCAGCCCGAGTGATTCTTATATAAAAGTTTAGATTTGTGATTCTTTTAAAATTCTTCTGAACTATTAAGATAAATAATAAAGTAATTACTTCCCCCCCCCTTATAGCCACAAACTGCTGCCTGCCAGTAAGAGAAACCGGCTGAGAGAACCACTTTGCTTGCTTGCGCTTTGCTGATCTATAACAAGTTGCTTGGTTATGAATGCACGTGGGTTTTTTGAGAATAATTTGTTTTCTTTACCTGTATTACATAATGTGATGGCTCGTAAAGGCATCGAAAAACACATTGTTGGTTTTATGATCATTCACTAGAAGAAAGCTAAAATGTAATCACATTGTAATTTTATACTGCTGGAACAATTTTGCGAAGATATATAAGCTATGGGAGAAATGATAAAGTAGGGTATGGTATGCCATGGCGTGGCTGGAACATTCATCAACTATGTGTGTGTGTATAGTTTGTATGAATGGGTGTTGGAACATTGTTCCTTCCATCCACCGGTTGTGTGTATGTGTGGAATATTTGGAGTCTGTTTGCTGGAACTTTGCTCCGACAGTTCTATGTGTGAATATGTATATGTTTCTCTGTAGGTCTGTGTGCATGTATGTATGTGTGTATGCATGTATATTTGTGTATATGATGTTATTGGACTCTGCCTTTTGTTTCATCCATCCATTTAGAGAGAGAGAGAGAATGTGTGTGTGTGTGTGTGTGAATTTCCTCTTTCCTTCTCTTTCTCACCGTCCTGAAGGAGTTAAAAGAGGTCACAATTTTCCTCTGGCTACAGACAGGGCCAGCCCCAGTAAATTAAGCTTTGTTCCCTCAGAGAAAAGTCTACTGAGCAGCTCCTCTAATCAATGGCTGCTTTGGCAGCAGCCCCTGTAGGTATCTGGATCCACCCTGGTCAGCGGCTCTAAGCACTAATCCCCAATGGCTGTCTGCCTCGGTTTACCCACCACATGGATGCCAAAGCCAGAGTCATTGGCACTTTCCCCTAGACATAAGCGCTCATCCCTCCCTGACTCCTTTGCTCTCTGGTTCCCAAACATTCGGAGGATGCTAAAGGGATACAGCAGCTCCTTCTCATCTCTTGCCCCAGGGAAGTCTTTAACACAGTCAAGATGCTGTGTCCCTTGGGATGAATTCCCTTCCTCAAGGCATGGAGTCTTTTGCAGTCAGTCTATCCTCCCCCACATCCCTGCAGAATTCAGGGAGCCTGCCCAAGCTCTTTCCCCAGAGGCTTCATCCTGGGGGAGAAAGGGACCATAACTCTGCCTGGCATCTGGCAGAATCCAGTTCTTTCCGCCAGCCTGCTGGGTGATGTCACCTATTGTTGAAGTGCTGTGCTTTTTATAGCTTCTGCTGCAGCTAGGGAGGGCAGCTGGCTGCCAGGCAGGCAGCAGGGAAGGGCAAGTATCGCTTTCTTTACAAGGCTCAAGCTCTTGGCCCTTCTCTGGGTGGCACGGCTCAGAGAGAGAAGATAGAGCATCAGACAGACAGACAGACAGACAGGCAGTCAGTGTTCAAGAAAAGGAGAGAAGATTCCCAGGAGAAGGGCCAAGACCCACATCTTCCTTTTATCTTCTATTTAAGCTCCACCCCCCAGCATCTGCCCCACCCCCAGCATCTGCCCCACCCCCAGCATCTGCCCCACCCCCAGCATCTGCCCCACCCCCAGCATCTGCCCCACCCCCAGCATCTGCCCCACCCCCAGCATCTGCTCTCTGCAACCCAAAGATAACACCCCTCCTGGGGAACTCAGAGTACTTGCCTGGCAGACTCAAGTGCCTGGGTTCAATTCCTATTTTAAGGAAGGGATAGATAGATAGATAGATAGATAGATAGATAGATAGACAGACAGACGGACAGATTAGATAGATGGTTGGCCATTTGGGGAGTAACTCTTACCGTGTGTGTATGAGTCCCTGAATACAAATCTCTAGAACCCACATAAAAACTGTACACACACATACACAGGCACACACAAAATAACATCAATTTTAAAAATAAAAGCACAGCACATTGTGACAGTCAGCTCATGGGACTTGATAGTGACAATAAACCACCTCGTTTCCAGTTTATGTGCTTGTGTATAATTTTAATTGTTATTTTATCGTGTACTCCTACTTCTGGAAATCTAAGTTAACTGTCAAACAGAATCAGGCAGCCAGATTCCAGAGGAGGTGCTGTTGTCACGGGAGGCCATGGCTGTATGTGTTGCTTCCCTGAAGACCTAGACATAACAGGGACAAAAGATGCAGAAGCCGAAGACAGCGCTATCCATTACCCTGACCCTACAGGTGTAGGCTGGTGTGGCATTGTGTCTTCATTTTGATAAGAAGGTTAAAAAGTAAGCACCGCAGAACATACCAAGGAGGAAAAGAAAAACAGAGTTCAAGGTTGTCCCCTGGTCTATAGTGAGTTCAAGGGCAGCCTGGGCCATATGAGACCCGGCCTCAAAATAACAACTATTTTTTTTTTAAAGAATTGTTTATTTGTTTATTTATGTGTGTGAGTACACTGTAGCTGTCTTCAGACATACCAGCACCAGAAGAGGGCATCAGATCCCATTACAGACGGTTGTGAGCCACCATGTGGTTGCTGGGAATTGAACTCAGGACCTCTGGAAGAGCAGTCAGTGCTGAGCCATCTCTCCTTCCCAAAATAACAACTTATAATGAAAGAAAGGAGAGGCCAGAGAGAGGTTCAGTGGCTGAGGCTGCTCGCTGCCTTTGCATCCTGCACCCTCGTCAGATGGCTCACAATCACCTGCAACTCCAGCTCCAGGGGATCCAGTGCCTTCTTCTGGCCTGTGTGAGCATCTGTATGCAGACACACACACATACACACACACACACACATACACACAGATACAATTACATATGTGTGTATATATAGAACTAAAATATAATTTTAGTAATTACTTTTATTCTCTCATATATTACATTCCAACTGTAATTTCCACTCCCCTCCCCTCAGCCTCCCCCCATTCCAATATAATTATATTTTTTAAAGAAAAAAAGAATCCCATCTAAAGTTTGACCTATTTTAAAAAGATGTCTGTGATCCTTAATTTTACATAAGCATTACTCAAGTAGGTATTGCAAACCCATGGTCATTGTCTTAGTTAGGATTTCTGTTGCTGTGATGAAACACCATTACCAAAAGAACCTTGGGGGAAGAACAGATTTATTCTATTACATTTCCATATTATAGTCTACCGTCCAAGGCTGTCAGGACAGGAACTCATCCCGGGCAAGAACCCGGAGGAGGAGCTGATGCAGAGACCATGGAGGGGTGCTGCTGACTGGCTTGCTCTTCTTGGCTTGCTCAGCCTGCTTTCTTATAGCACCCAGGACCACCAAGCCCAGGAGTGATACCACCTACAGTAGGCTATGTTCTTCCAACACTGATCAATCATCAATCAAGAAGATGAATCAGTTGGAGGCATCTTCTCAATTTTGATTCTTTCTTTCAAAATGAGTCTAGCAGGCTAGAGAGATGGCTCAGTGGTTAGGAGCACTGACTGTTCTTCCAGAGGTCCTGAGTTCAATTCCCAGCAACCACATGGTGGCTCACAACCATCTGTAATGGGATCCAACGCCCTCTTCTGGTGTGTCTGAAGACAGCTACAGCGTACTCCTATGCATGAAATAAATAAATAAAATCTTTCAAAAAAATGCGCACGCGCACGAAATGAGTCTAGCTGCGTCAAGCTGACATAAAACTAGCCAACAGCCATCTTCTGGGTGGGTGCGTATTCAGTTTTCTTTAGTCTTCAGGGCAACTGTGTGGTATGGGTAGAGTCACGCCCCCGCTGAGAAAACGTGTTCAGAAAATCTAAGAAATTGGCCACAGACTCACAGTCACACAGGTCAGAGCCTGGGTTTGCAGGGAGCTTGTCAGAGCTTAAGACTAAGCTTTGCTGGCTAGCCGCCCTGTCCCCACTCTCGCGCGCACTGGTTTGGAGGCTCTATCTACTCTCCTTCATGCGCTGATCTTGCCCTCGCTTGTCTGCGCATGTCTGCGTCTCTCAGGAGACTCTGAGCTCCTGGAAGCCATGACATGCCCTGCCCCACCCCCACCCCCACTTATCTAAGTTGATTAAACGTGACTGAGTGTGACAAGACCCTGGCTCGGGGCTGGAAGGGCAGTCTCTGGCACAACTGGCTTGCTGGGGAGAACGCTCCACTCTTCTCTCTCTCCACCCCTTCCTTCCACAAATCCTGTTTGGCAGACAGGTTTCCTGTGTTATTGCTGTAGGCTCCCAGCACACTCTCTGCGCAGAACCAGTGTTCCGCCCACATCCCACCTCCACTTTGTTTCCAGCAAATTCCATGCATTCTAAGAGACAGGAGTTTCCTTCTGGGTGTTTTAAGCCCACTGTGAACTGCAGCTACTACTCTCTCCACAGCTTTTTCTTTTTTGTATCTGGTGCCAACATTTTGCTGTGGGTCAAGCCTAGTGGTTTCTTCCCACAATGTCAGAGAAGTCTGGGAGATCAGCTAACTTGGCTCAATGTGCAGGTGAGAAAGCTGGGCCCAGGAGGGGAACTTCCAGGTATCAAATAAGAGACACCTCTCTTTGGGGTATTGTTTCTCCCTGGTTCCCCAAACCCTGCTTAGGGGCTTGGCTCAGATCCTACATGGAACAATCACCAGTGTCTACCTGTTTATGCCTCTCTGTCTCTGTCTGTCTCTGTCTATCTCTGTCTGTCTGTCCGTCTCTCTCTCTCTCTCTCTCTCTCTTTCTCTCTCTCTCTCTCTGTGTGTGTGTGTGTGTGTGTGTGTGTTTCTCAGAAACATAAATCCATCCCAGAGGCTTGGAGCTGGGGTCCCACCTCCCTGGTGTTCCCAAGGCATAAGCCAGCTGTCATTCTAACAACTCATTTCACATGACTCCAGACCCAGCTTGATGTAAGCCACAGGCCTCTGCAAGGCCCATGAATCCCTGTACTTTCTACACCCAGAACTAGAGCCTCAGAGGGGTTAATGGCTCATCCAGTGTCACTCAGATAGAGAGTGGGTTTGGCCTCAAGACACATGCAGGCACGTGCACACACATGCACAAGAACATGCAGATGCATTCATATTACATGCATAAGCACACATAAATGTCTATATAATTTATTTCTTATATATGCTTGCACATGTGTCTTATGTGTTCTATACACGTATGTGCATATGTATGACATATCTGTACATAGCAGTATGTAAAGATACTCACTACCTGCATTCACATGAAAATAAGCTGTGAAACATGCATAATAGCATCTTTTGGGAACAAAAGGAGAAAGTGTGTGTGTGTGTATTGTACACATGTCTAATCTAAGCATTAGTCTTCTCAGTTGGGAGTAAGAGAAATGTCTGTCTTCTTGGTCATCACCCAAACTCCTGTCCCCATTATTTCTAAACTAGTCCTCATTCCACAGTCCTTGAACTGTTGAAAGGCAGAAGGTAATGCCAAGTCCCTCTTCATGTCACTCTTGCACACTCACAGGTGACAATGGGTGGTGGGCTAGAGCCACCAAGGGACTCCCAGTGAGGAACCTTGTTCTCAAATGGGCTGATTTCCTGAAACTGAGAACGGTGGTTTCAAGTTCTCCATGGAAAAACTTCCTTCTTATCGAGTCAATAGATGAGTTTCAGGTGCTTCTGTGAGTTCCTTGTTTCCATAGTCCGATTGGTCAGGAAACTTGGCAAAGGAGTTCTCTTCAAGCACCCCAATTTCAGCCTTGCTCCCTCTCAGATGATCTTTGTGATGATCTAGCCAAATGGTGAAGTTGACAGATTGACATCACATACTAAATTGTTACACTCTTGCTAGTTAATAGTTTTCTGTCTAGATGATATCTAAGGAATATCCTGTGCCTTCCTAGGTATACTAGTTACATAGTTACTTCTCTTGAGCTACTGTGAGAAAGCACTACTATCAAGGCAACTTGTAGAAGCGTTTATTTGAGCTTATGGTGCCAGAGGATAAGAGTCCATCAAGGCAGGGAGACACGTAGCCACATTGGAAGCTAAGGGTCTATGTCTTTTACCATAAGCATGAAGCAGGGGGTCAACTGGAAATAGCTTTAAACACTTAAAGTCCTAGCTGGGTGTTGCATGTCTTTAATCCCAGCACTTGGTAGGCAGGGGTAGACAGAGTTCTGAGTTTGAGGCCAGACTGCTCTACAGAATGAGTTCTAGGACAACCCGGGCTGCAGGGTGAAACAATGTCTCCAAAAAGGAAAGAATAAAAGCCCACCTCCAATGGCTTACTTCCTCCAACAAGGTTACACTTTCTAAACTTCCCCCAAACAGCACCACCAACTAGGGACAAAGTTCAAATACAGAGCCTATGGGGGACATTCTCATTCAAACTGCCACAGTAGATCACAGGACAGGATACAAGGCCTAGAGAAATGGCAGTGGTTAGTTAAGTGTGCTTACGTCTCTTCCAGAGGATCCAAGTTTGGTTCCTAGCAGCAGCCATGTCAACTGCTGTAAGTCCAGCTCCGGGTGATCCAGAGCCATATTCTGGCCTTTTCGAGCATTGCACACACCTACACACACACACACACACACACACACACACACTACACACACACACTTCTCATTATCTCTTATTCTGTAGCTATCAATATGGTACAGCCCCTCATAGCTGATAAGCTGCTACCAACGCTGTCTTATTCTGCATCCCAGGAAGCCGGGCAGGGCAAGAGCAGGGACAGCCTCCCTCATGACACACATGTACACCGCCTTGCGGATAGCATGGCAACAATTGAGACCCGTACCTGGACGGAGCTACTCAAGCCCGATGGGATGGGTGTCAGAAGCCAAGGCCTGTCTGGGGTTCCATGCCTTTCTGGAGCTGTGCTCTCTTCTCCGTAGCTCCCTACCTGGACCGTTTTTCGGCTCCCTCCTTCTCCCCACAGACCATCCTTTTCTGCTTCTTGGTACGCACAAGACCGCAAACAGCGCCACCATCCAGGTTTGCTTAGGATCGCCCCTCAAGCCTGACTTCTCGACTGATGCTCTGCCCTTGAGCCCATTCTCTCTTAGCCTAGACCAGAGCTTCCCTCTGCCCAGATGTCCATCCAGGGTCCAGGAGTAGGAGACCCACCATGAAGGACAGAGGAGCTGGAGCAGGAGGAGAAGCAGATTTCCTTAGCGGGTTGCCGGGGGAACGAAGGCCGATTTAACTAGGAGCTTGCTAAACGCTGCTGTGGCTGTCTGAGCCTGGCAGGATGATAGCTTGCTGGGGGATAGGGAGAGGTCCAGTTGGCAGAGTACTCATCCGGCATGCATGAAACGCTAAGTTCAGTTCCTAGTATCCAATAAAGCGGGTGTGCTAAAAACAAGTCATGGTGGCACATTTCTACCATCTAAACACTCCAGAGATGGAGGAAAGAGAAGTGTCCGGTCATCTTGAGATACATTAGATCCTATTTGGAAAAAAACAACAACAACAAAAACTGAAAACAAAGTTCATTGTCTGGGGTTATTTGGCAGAGAACACCTGTGCCCAAAAGAGGGATGCTCCTCCCCCAGGTCTAAAGTTTCTGCCCTGTCTAGCACTAGCTCCTCCCCCAGGTCTAAGGTTTCTGCCCTGTCTAGCACTAGCTCCTCCCCCAGGTCTAAAGTTTCTGCCCTGTCTAGCACTAGCTCCTCCCCCAGGTCTAAGGGTTCTGCCCTGTCTAGCACTAGCTCCTCCCCCAGGTCTAAGGTTTCTGCCCTGTCTAGCAGCACTAGCTCCTCCCCCAGGTCTATGGTTTCTGCCCTGTCTAGCACTAGCTCCTCCCCCAGGTCTACGATACACCCTATCCCATCTGTCCAACTAAAAGCATGACTCCTCCCTCTGCAGGTGCGGATCTGGGAGATCCCTGACGGCGGGCTGAAGCGGAACATGACCGAGGCTCTCCTGGAACTCCACGGACACAGTCGCCGTGTGGGCCTGGTTGAGTGGCACCCCACGACCAACAACATTCTGTTCAGTGCAGGTTATGACTACAAGGTGCGGGGACCCAGGTGTGGGCAGCCTGGCTGAAGCTGGCTTTCTGGGAGACGATGGGGGAGGGGAGAGCAGGGGATAGTCTAACGTGTTGACTGACAGGGCCCATTTGGTCATTCATTCATTCATTTGCTACGTAATACTGACCATCACCTATGCACAAATGTTCCCTGGAGGTCTTGGGGGGCTAAGGCATCTTTCCTGTCCTCTCTGGAGTTTAGTGGACTAGAAGACCACCATGCCTGTAACCTTTGTCTGGTAACTTACTAACCAAGAGATGATCATGCCTTCCTAGTAGGAAAAATGAGCAACCTGAGCTACAGGGCTGCAGGGAAAATTGCAACCCCAAATCATGCCAGCCATGGACCAGTCCATGGGGTGTCTCTCCTCATGTCCTGAAGAAACCGAGTCAAGACGGACCTGTCAGAGACTCTCAGTAGATGTGTGTTGGTTACTTTTCTGGCTGTTGTGACCAAATACTCAACAAGAAGCAGCATAAGGAAGGGTCGTCTTGGCTCACAGTTGGAGGGCAGAGATAGCGGACTCATGAGGCAGCGGGTCCTACTGCTTCAAGGTCAGGAGGCAGAGATGACTGTTGGTGCTTAGCCATCCATGGAGAAGTGCCGCTCACATTTAGGGTGGGTCTTCCTGCCTCAGTTTACCCAGTCTAGACATTCCCTCACAGATACTTCCAGACCATTGTCTTCTAGGTGATGGCCGATGTGAAGCATCTGCCTTTCATTCAGAAGCCTTGACAATGAGGCTGTAGCCCCGCACAGCCCAGGCCTTGTGCACACAGCTCCTCCCAGGGCTGCTGCTGTGAGCGGAGGAGAGGCACCCAGGACCACAGCAGCCGATGACTTTACCTCCCGCGCATCTGCCTTCACAGGTCCTCATCTGGAACCTGGACATCGGAGAGCCAGTGAAAATGATTGACTGTCACACGGACGTGATCCTCTGCATGTCCTTCAACACGGACGGCAGCCTGCTCACCACCACGTGCAAGGACAAGAGGCTTCGTGTGATAGAGCCCCGCTCCGGCCGTGTCCTGCAGGTGGAGCACACATTTTGTTGAGGGGGAGGAAGTGCTGGGGCCCTGCTCCTGCATCTCACCCACGCCTTTGGACCAGCCTGTCGGCTCAGGACCATTCTCGGCCTGTAGGAGCTCTGATTTGTTATGGGCAGGAAGGGACCAGAGGACCAGAGGACTCTTTTCTGCCATGGTAACATCTCCTCTAAAAGGGATTCTTCTGCCTATTGTGATGGACCTTCAGTCCCCGAGTCCCTGGGGTTAGCCAAGTCTCATCATGGGTCCAAGGGAGGGGACCTTGGACTCACTGCACAGGATGTGCCTGTGGTAAAAGGCATGTGATCCCAGGTCCACAGATGACTCCATGTGGGGAGGGTGGTGGGAGGTTACTCCCTGAGACTCAGATGGAAGGGATTGAGCTACTTGGGAATAACCCATGATAATTTCCTGAGTTCTTACTACATGGCAACCATACGTGGTTCTGGAGGATGGGAAATACGGATGGGTAGGACAGAGGACCGAGGACTACTTAAGAGGAAGCAGTTGATAAGGAGTTTGATCCCCAGAACCATCTAAAACCATAGGAGGTGGAGCATTCCTGGAATCTCAGCTCTTGAAGATTGAGGCAGGATTGAGGGGTTGGGGTATTTTCAGGTCAAGTTTTGTGGGTTAGAAGAGGTGTCACTGTGACAGTATTCAATACAGGCCCCTGGGGAAAATAGTGAAGGACAACCTGGCCCTTCCCTGTTTCCTGTGCTTTGGACAATGCAAGGCCCTTGGCTCCTGAATCCCAGGGCTCTGGGCAGGAGTACAACTGTGTTAGTATCCTGCAGCTACCATAACAAATGACCTCAAACTAAGTAGCCTTAAACAACAGAAACTCGTCCCTCCCCCCACCCCATCCTGCATAGGGGGATCCAGTTGTCCCAGGTGGATGTGTCTGCAGGCTGCTTCCTGACTCACCTATGGTCTCTGTCCCCTCCAGGAGGCAAACTGCAAAAACCACAGAGTGAACCGGGTAGTCTTCCTGGGCAACATGAAGCGGCTCCTCACGACAGGGGTCTCCAGGTGGAACACGAGACAGATTGCCCTCTGGGACCAGGTCAGAACCCGGGATGTCAGAAGGAGGGCGCGGCGGGGGGGGGGGGGGGGTGGGGTGGGGGGGAGCCTGAATCTGAGCTCCTGGGTCTCTGAGTGTGTTGGTCCCTCCGCTGGAGGGGGCTGTGGCTCTGGTGGCTGTGCTGGGATTTCCTCCTAGACGCAGCCTGATCCACGGCACCCCCCTCCCTACAGGAGGATCTGTCCATGCCAATGATCGAGGAAGAAATCGATGGACTCTCGGGCCTCCTGTTCCCATTCTATGATGCTGACACCCACATGCTCTACCTGGCTGGAAAGGTAGTGGGGTGAGGGAGGGGCTGTCAGTGGGAGACCCCTCCCCTCTAGAACACCACTCTTGCCTGATCCTAAGAAAACCAACCTAATCTCTGTGGCTTCCCACGAGCCAGCCCAGCTCTTGGCTCTCACCACTTCCAACCACACCTCGTTCGTGCCGATGTCGGTGACTGAGCGCTCCTTACAGGACCAGCCGGAGGGGAGGAATAAAGAGCCAAGCTTGGCCTGTAGTCAGTGACCAGTGGCAGAAGACGAAACACCTGTCAGGAGATCTTCGAATATGGCCTCGTCAGAAAGGCCGTATCGACATGACAAACACACCACACATCACACCAAACACCACATGGAACATATAATGTACATACCACAGACATAGTGTACATACTGACTGCACCATAGTACACACTTCAGAGACCATACATACATAGTACACTACACATACATACATACCACACATGATACCACCCATATAAGCCACTACATCCATGTCACACAGACTATACATACAAACCACATTGCATACATACACATTATACAGACTGTAATATATACTACAGTGCACACAAACTGTGCACCATACCTACATATACCATACCATCTATACATACAATATCACACACATACCACACATTACATCATATACATCACAGCATATATACTATACAAACGTGCTATACTGCACACATGCCACATACATACACACACACACTGCACACACATGACATAAATTCCATGTACCATGCAGACACCCACTGTGAGCACATATCACATAAATACAGCACATATCACATAAATACCATCCCATATTCACCCCTGCCCCTAGTAGAGCTACCAAGGCCTAAAGGCCTCCATTTCCTGACCATGTCTGAGGCACAAGGGCAGCTTTTCTACAGCACCCTGGGCCTAGGGCTGCTGGACCCTGTCCTCCATTCCCATGCTTCTCTGCTTACTTTCAGGGGGATGGAAACATCCGGTACTATGAGATCAGCACGGAGAAGCCATACCTGAGCTACCTCATGGAGTTCCGCTCCCCAGCCCCACAGAAAGGCCTAGGTAAGAACCCGGAGGCTGCAGGGCTGCTTTGTGCAGAACAGCAGATGGCATTGGCTCGCGAATACGCAGGATGCCCATACACAGTAGTCCGACTCCAAAGCCACAGCCAGTGGGCAGATGAGAATGGGACCCAGGCATACTGCCTTGGGCGGGTCAGCTCCTCCACACACATTCATGGCACCAGCTTGGCCATCTCCGCTCAGCAGCAGCCCGCAGGGTACAGGCTCCGTCCTCTCCCTCAGCTGTAGATGGAGAGATCCTCTCCACAGTGGTAGGAGGTGGCTCGGTGGCTATAAAGCCAGGACTATAGCCCGGCTGCAACGCTTGCCAGGCCCAGCAGGGCAGGCAGAACCCTCACTGTTTTCCTTGGATCCCAGCACCCAGAGAGGGGAACAGAAGACTGTGAGTCTGAAGGCAGTCCAGGGGCTATTTAGTGAGACCCTGTCTTGATAAAGAGGAAGAGGAATCGAGAGGGAGGAGAGATAGGTGGAAGAGAGAGTATTCTAGAATTCTCTTTGGAAGAGCCGCTTCTATCCATCCCCCTCTGTCACACTCACACTCCAGGGAAGACACATGTTCTGCCTGTGCTGGGCACACGGCCAGGCAGGTGCCAGTCATCCGTGTGCATCACCCTCCCATGACCTCACACGGGGCCATTTCTGCCCAACAGACCAAAAGTTCAGAGTTCGTGACTCATCCAAGAACTCCTGTGTGGAAAAGGAGCTGAGTCCCAGTTCGAATCCCGCTTGTGGAAGCCCAGGCTGAGATCTTAGCACCATGCCACCCTGCCTTGGAGCAGCTTTTCTGTTCAGGAGACAAAGCTGCTCCGGGCAGTTTGGCTGGTGAGGCGTAGACAACACACACGCACTGCAGGTTCCAGTCAACAATGAGCTGCGTTGAAACCTCTGGAGTGGGGAATGGCTTTACCCCCGTCTCAGTCAGGGTTTCTATCCCTGCACAAAACATCATCACCAAGAAGCAAGTTGGGGAGCAAAGGGTTTATTCAGCTTACACTTCCACGTTGCTGTTCATCACCAAAGGAAGTCAGGACTGGAACTCAAGCAGGTCAGGAAGCAGGAGCTGATGCAGAGGCCATGGAGGGATGTTACTTACTGGCTTGCTTCCCCTGGTTTGCTCATCCTGCTTTCTTATAGAACCCAGGTCTACCAGCCCAGGGATGGGACCACCCACAATGGTTTGGGCCCTCCCCCCTTGATCACTAGTTGAGAAAATGCCTTACAGCTGGATTTCATGGAGGCCTTTACTCAACTGAGACTCCTTTCTCTGTGATGACTCCAGCTTGTGTCAAGTTAACACAAAACCAGCCAGTGCACCCCCTTTCTGTTCTCTGCAGACTGATACAAAATGGCTAGGGGAAGACAGTTCATCCCAGAAGGTGCTAGACCCTGAAGCCTTGTGTAACTTTGTATCCTGAGTTTGAGGCCAGTATGGGATACATGCCCTTAACCTTGCCTGCCCCCTCCCCTGGCAAAAGTGACTGTCTTCAGTCAGAGGCTGGCTCAAGACACCATGGCCACCCTTGGTCGTTTGAATGGGTCCTTACACCCAAACTTCATCCAGCCTGAGAACATCAGACCGTGAGCAGGAACAGAGAGATTCTCCAAAAAGCCGTCTCTCCACAGGGGTCATGCCCAAGCATGGGCTGGACGTGTCTGCGTGCGAGGTCTTCCGTTTCTACAAGCTGGTGACACTCAAGGGCCTGATTGAACCCATCTCCATGATCGTGCCCCGGAGGGTGAGTGGGCCCAGGTCGGGCTGTAAAGGGCCTCATGTTGAATCCTACTAACCAGAAGCCCAGAGGAACCCAGATAAAGGAGGTGTCAGGCACTAGAACATAAAGCTCCACCTGAGGTAGATGGCAGAGGATGGCTGGTTTGGATGAAAGGGGGCAGTTCTCTGCAGGAGGTCCGGGGAGGACAATGACTTAGAAGTGGGATGGCTGGAGTGTGCCTACCTGGATGGCCAAGGCTTTCCCAGCAGTCCCCAGATACCCTTCCTGTTTCTCCTCCTCATGCAGTCAGACTCCTACCAGGAGGACATTTACCCCATGACACCAGGCACAGAGCCGGCGCTGACCCCTGATGAATGGCTCGGAGGCATCAACCGAGGTATCTCTAAAGGCGGGCGCCACAAAAGAGCCCAAGAGGCTGCAGGCTTCGCCACCCTCTAGCTCAGCCAGCTTCTCTGCATGACCCCGCCCCCAGCCCCACCCCCGTCCGGATGTGCCCTCCCTCCCACACAGTCGGTGAGCTCTGCGCAGTGATACTCCTCGCTCTCCGGTCCAGCCTGTTGGACGACACTGTCTCCGTTACCTCCTCAGATCCCGTGCTGATGTCTCTGAAGGAAGGTTATAAGAAGTCTTCAAAAGTGGTGTTTAAGGTCCCCATCAGAGAAAAGAAGAGTGTGGTCGTCAACGGCATAGATTTATTAGAAAACGTCCCTCCCAGGACAGAGAACGAGGTAAGGCTGCAGGGTCCCTCCCCGCACCCCCAACTCAAGAAGAGCCAGCCCTTTATGTGGCCACTGTGAGGTTCAGGCTTGGAAGCCAGCTCTATGCTGGGACTTTTTTTTTCTGTCAGGGACACTTTCTGTGAGTAACACGTAGTTGGCTCCCTTTGCGTCTGACCTCAGTGAACGTGGAGGCTGGAAAGCCAGAGATCTGCCCTGCTCCAAACCTCAAACTCACTGACACAGGGGGTTGGACATCATCCTTCTGAATTCACTGCAGAGTGCTGTGGGCATTGTAAGTCACCGAGAGGATACGGCCTGGCCTCCTCACAGCCTGCCTTGCTGCTCTGTCACATGTCCTGTTTACAGAAGGCTCTCTGCACCACCCAGAAGTAAGACAGCTAGAGCTGTTCATGCCCTCTGAAGTTAGCACTCAACCCACAGGCCCACATGCCAACACAGCCCAGCTTAGCTGGCATCACAGGGCGCCCGCTGTGCGTCCGGCCACGGGCCTGGTGCGGCTGGAAAACTGATTGGTTGTACAAGCCCATCTGTGTATGAATTCTAGCTCTGCCATTTCCTGGCTGGGATTGAGCTTCCTGACTTGTCCATCTGTTGTGGCACTAGCGAGATGGCGCACAGTTCCCAGTAGTCTTCATGGCTCATACTAAGCGCCCAGAGAGGCTGGCTGTGTCAGCCTCTACTGCTGTGTAACACATCACCCAGAGCATATTAACTTCATGATTAAAATACCCGAAGGAGCAAGCAGAGAGGGTTTGGGGGAGCCTACAGTTGGAGGGGATACAGTCCACCACAGCGGGGAAATCACAGCAGCACTAGGAAGAGGCATCTATCTGGTTGCCCCACCTCCACAATCAGGAAGAATAGAGTGACAGGAAATGGGACAGGGCTATAAGACTTATAATCTCACGTCCTAGTGACAGTGACCTGCTTCATCTAGGGAGGCATCACCTCCTACAGGCCCCGCAACCTTCCCGGATAGCACTCCCAGTTGGAAACCACGTGTTCAAACACATGAGCCTCTGAGGGGCCCTCCATACGCAAAGCACAACACCTCACAAAGGCTAGTCAGCTTGCGGCATCTCTGGGTGCCCTCAGTTTACGTCACTTATAAGCTGCAGTTATTTCAACCGGGGTTGTGGCCACAGCCCGGGTCCTAGCTAAGGGAGGACCTGCCTGGATAGTAGCTGCTCATACAGAGGACCTCAGTCCTCACTGTCCTAGCTTTATGGACTTCGCTAAGTGTTAGCTTTCACCACGTCAGCCAGCTTCCCACAGAGCAAGAGAGGAGTCCAAGATGGAAGCCATTGTAGTTCCGTGAGGTGGTCCGGGACGATACATCATCAATGCGGCCATGCCCTGCTTGCTTGACCCAAGCTGTTAGGTTCCATTGAGTTCAGCGGGGAGGATGACAAGTACCACCTTAGACTAGGCTGTTGGTCCGCAAACATAGACTGTCACCATCATTAGTGAAAAATCACTGCGTTTGACCTCAGGGATCAGCCTTAAACAGAACTGGCCAGGCAGCTCGATCACAGGCAGGAGATGTGTTTATAGACTGGGGATGTGGCTCAGCTAGTAAAGCGCTTGTCTAACATGGCCTGGGTTCTTTACCCAGAACCACATACACTGGGCCTGTAGTCCATAGAGCTAGAGACCTGGGATAGGACAGAAAGGGGGTGGGGCCGTTTCCCACTGCAGAAAGATGTTCAGATTTCTAGAATAAATAAAAGCTGTGATAAACAGGATTCTTCTCAAAACAACCCAGGCGGAGGGCAGTGGTTGAAGACTTGGAACTGGAGCAAAGCTTACAGCAGAGACTAGGGAGCTCTTGGGACCCCTTTTCCCATTTTTTTAATAGTTAACATTTTCAGTTTTTAAACCATTAACGGGGCTGGAGAGATGGCTTAGTGGTTAAGAGCACTGGCTGCTCTTCCAGAGGTCCTGAGTTCACAACCATCTGTAATGAGATCCGACACCCTCTTCTGGTGTGTCTGAAGACAGCTACAATGTACTCACATACATAAAATAATAAGTCTTAAAATTTTTTTTTTAAAAATGCCCTGCCTTTTGAAGGTAGACTGGGTTGCTGAGCTTGAGTAAGAAACAGCGAGGGCTGGAACTCTGTCACAGACCTGAGGGCAAAGAGGAAAGCCCAAGGGGATTAGGTGGAGTGCTGGCCAGCTAGGCCAGCTACCTGGGGGAG
Organism: Micromys minutus; assembly: GCF_963924665.1. Taxonomy (NCBI): domain Eukaryota; kingdom Metazoa; phylum Chordata; class Mammalia; order Rodentia; family Muridae; genus Micromys; species Micromys minutus. The sequence goes on along the minus strand of NC_137985.1, from coordinate 52,768,599 downwards.
CATCCGTAGGTTCTCTGTGCAGGTGAGACAGCGCACCTCCTGCAGCTAAGCCTCTCCCACCTTGGGAAGAAATAACTCAGACCCAGAGTTGTAGTCATTCCAAAAGCTTGGAAGCAACGAGTGAGCCAGAGGGGCAGAAAAGGGAAACAGCAATCTAAGGGTAAGGAGACAGCTCAGAAGCAGGGCACGATGGTGCATGCCTGAAATATCAGCACTCAGGAGGCAGGAGGACTGCCATGAGTTTGAGCTAGCCTGGGCTACAGAGTGAGTTCCAGGCCAGACTAGGGTAAAGAATAGGCTATCTTAAAAATGGGAGGGGGACAAGAGAGAAGGGGAGAGAGAAGTTGGTGGACAACTCAGTAACTGTACTGAATTACGCAGTTAAAATGTGGGGCTCGATGGTCTGAATTACACCTCAAAGAGCCATGCTGCGAAGTGGTCACAATGCTGCAAGCTTGTAATCGCAGCAGCTGGGAGGCAGAGGCAGCAGAACAGCCACCAATTCCAAGCCAGCCTGGGCTACAAGTCTGTAATCCTAGCACTCGAGAGGTCTAAGCAGGAATAGATCAAATCCCAGGCTAGCCTGGGCTATATATAAGGGGCCCCTGTCTCAGCACCCCTACACACATAAATGATAGTATAAATCAATTAATTGATTTTAAAACAGAAAAAGTCAGTGAAGGGAGGGAATCATAAAAATGATGCATTCCTTAAACCGTTGACTTTCTCTTGAAACATTAAATGTATGTATTCATACTTCAGAGTGAGGAGTTGAACTGGATCTCCCTGTGCAGCCCAGGCTAGCCTCAAACTCTCCATCCTCCTGCCTCAGCCAGCACTGGATTACAGGCCTGTGCACTGGACCCAGTCCCTTTGAGGACTTTGACGGGGGCAGGGCCCGGCCACTTCCCTGGCTGCTGCCTCCCCGGTTGGAGTGCCCTGAGGCAGCCTCTCCCATGTTAATCACGCCTGAACTCCCATTCCACCCGCCGTCCTTTTGGTTTGGTTTTTGCTTGATCTTAACTAAAAGACTGAGAAGCAGCTCAGAATCTTAGGGGTGAAACCAGACAAACAATGTCAGTCTGAAAGCCAAGTCCCCATTTTACATTGTTTTCTTCAGCCTGTTTGTATTCTGGCTACGCAGGGATTGAACCCAGGGCCTCACACACGCTGAGCAAGTGCTACACCACTAGCCCTAATCTGCTTCTGACATAGGTACCATGAGGTAGAACACTCATTCTCTGTGACATATGTGCGTATGTGTGTATACATGTGTGTATATGTATGTGTGCATATATATATCGTGTGTATGTCTGTATGTGTGTATATGTGTGTGTGCATATGTATGTGTGAGTATATGTGTGCATGTGTGTGTATGTGTATATATATGTATGTGTGTGTATGCCTGTGTGCGTTGTCTACTTTTGTGACAGCCTTTCCTATAGCCCTCTCTGGCCTCAAGCTCGGTATTTAACCAAGGGTGATCTTGAACTTCTCAAACCCAACACAAGCTAGGCAAGTACTCTACCAGGTGAGCTGCATCCCAACCCCAGGCCTGGGACTTTTGACAGGTGCATTGGTTGGAGGCTGCATAACCAGTCTCCATGGTTACATCACCTATACCTGGTTGTTTAGCCATCACCTTTAGCATGACTACTCTCTACTTATGTGTTCTATAGATGTGGCCATGCTGTCCTCATTGGAGTACACTATATTTAAATAAATCATAAAGGCACATACATAATCAATGTAACTATGTCAGATCTCACAACACGGTGACTGTGGATGTCCCAGCTTGCTTTCCATCGCTGGGGAATTTGCCATGGCTAAAAAGGTGGAGAGGAAGGAGGTCACCTGACTCACACTACCGTGTCACAGTGTCACTCACACTACCGTGTCACAGTCTGTCACTTACACTATAGTGTCTTAGTCCATCAGTGAGGGAAGTAGGAGTTGGGGTGCAAAAACTCAATTTCCTCCAGAAGAGAAGAGGGACTGGCTCTGGATATGATCCTCTAAAACAGTGAGGACAACACACACTTGACAGGAAGATCCTGAGTTCAAGGTCATGCTCAGCTACTCAGACTGGAAGGAGCTAGAGTGAGTGCCCATCTCAAACAAACAAAGGCTTCATAGTTCAGACCCATAAAGGGCCAACTTAAGATCCTGAAAACCGGCCTCCATCAGACAGGCCTGCATGCTTCACTGTTCTCCCGTCAGGGGTAAGTAGAGGCCCTGGAAATAACTGCAGGTAATCCCGGGCTGGCTGTCCCAGGGTGGTAGGACCGAGGAAGGTGAGCAGGCATGGCGGGTCTGGGTAGGGTGGGTATCTGAGAACCAGGGTCCTCCAGAGTCCTCCTAACCTACTCTCTCCCTGCACCCTTTGTTGTACCCCAGCTCCTCAGGATGTTCTTCAGGCAGCAAGATGAGATTCGGAGGCTGAAGGAGGAGCTGGCGCAGAAGGACATCCGGCTCCGGCAGCTCCAGCTGGAACTGAAAAACCTGCGCAACAACCCCAAGAACTGCTAGCCCCGCCCCGGGCTGCGTTAGCCCCGCCTCGGGCTGCGTTAGCCCCGCCCCAGGCTGCGTTAGCCCCGCCTCGGGCTGTTTTCCAAGCCGATCTCTCCGTGGTTTCTACTAGTCCCTAAACTGCCTCTAATCTGTAGGGCCCGGACTGAAGCTGGGGACCAGCTGGTAGACCCTACCTACCACCTCGAGAACTGGAAGCTGACCTTTGACCTCCTGACTTCACGCAAACACCAGTTCCCCAGCCTCTCCTGAAAAGCCCACCCCTGATTGGCTGCCCTTTTCCTTGCAGCCCCAAGAGCCAGGCTCCACGCCTTGGCTCCCTGCTAGTGTCCTCGGAGGAACAGGAAGAGTGGGGTTACAACCTGATTTAGAACTTGAATTTGTCCCCCTGCAGAGGGGCTGCCAGGACCTGTCTACACAGGAACCAGTCGCTCAGACCCCTGCATTACTCTGAAGCACTGTGGGGGCTGGACTGAGGGTAGAGCGCTCTGCCCACCTCCTGCCTCATTATGCCCCCGGCTGCCCTGCGAGCTCAATTTTTGTCCCCCAGTGGTGAGCACCTGGCAGCCAGCCCTTTTCTTTCTGGACTCTCTCCCACCCCCTTGTCTTCAGGGAATGAAGAGGACGCTCTCCAAGGCCATAATGCCCCTTTGCCTACCCCGTGGTTCTCTTCGAAGCTCTTTTCCAACCCTTTTCCATTTCATTTATGAAGCAGGCAGGGTAGGGATTAGTGTCCCCACTTGTCACTGAGGCAGAACTGAGGGCTCCCATCAGGAAGCAACTTACAGTCACCCAGAGGGTCAGCAGCAGACCAAGTACCCTTGGTATGCAGACCCCACGGCCAGAGCCCTTCCCACTGCACTGAGATCCCAATCTCTTTGTGGGCTTCCGCGGAAAGAGACCTGGAAGCCACGCACAGTCTGCCCAACACCAGTAGTGCCAACATGCTATACTGCCAGGTTGAGGTCCTCACACTCAGTGCCCCTGGACCCCCTGGCCCGCACTCCTTGCTCTCACTCCCTGCGAGGGGTGCGGGGCTCCATCTGATGAGAGGCCTCTTCCTGGAAGCCGAGGCAGAGAAAGGGTAAGAGCTTGGCCCTAGGGCAGGCAGAGCAAGATGGCTTCCAGGGATGCTCTACCTGTCTCCCTCCACTCCCCAGTCCCTTCCCACTTCCACCACCCCCCCCCCCCCGCTATCTCAGCCACTTTCAGCCTTACACGCACAGGATGACCACAGCCACCACCACCCACACACAGAACTTGAACGTTTACCCAGTTTTTTGACACATAGATCTCACCGACTCGCGCATCGGCCCTGCTTTCCAGTGGAGGGAAGCGGGAAGCGGCCCTCTGCACGCAGCTCCACGATGCTGCATCTACGCAGGTCTTCTACACGCTTGATTTGACCCCCCTCCCCTCCCTCTTTCCATTCCCCACCTAACCAGGGAGCTCAAGGGCACTGGTGTCAGGGACAGCCACTGCCATTTGGGCAGAGGAGATGTGAGCTCTCTGTCACTGGCTAGGGTCTGCTATACACAGGACACTACACGCCACCCTGCAAAACTTCCCAACTGCAGAGGCGCTCCTGGGGAGCTGGGAGGTGAGGTTCCCCAGCCCTGGGGCCTCTCCTGTCCAACCGCAGATGTCCCTGCTCCCGGCTGCTGAAGCAAGCTCTCCTGCACCACTGCAGCTAGACTGTCAGCTCCCACCCGCCCTCCACACTTCTGGAGCTTTCTTCTCTCCATTGACCTGTGTGGTCTTCTGTGATTATTTATGCTGCCTCCCAAGGATAAAGTTGAAATAAAATGTTTTGAAGTTATCAAACGAGGGCACGGACTTTGTCATTTGGCCGCAGGGAGATCCTACGCTGTCACCTCCTTGTCTCTGCGGCCAGCTGCACGCTCACAGCTCCTTTGTCTTTCTGAAGTGACAGCTGCCACTTTTGATGTCCCAGGAACAACAGTGCTTTGCCATGGGTCGTCCTGGACACTTCACGTTCATCAGTGTCCCAGCCATAAAGCACCAGATGTCGGGGCGACCTCCACATACTTTTGACAGACAAAAATGGTCCCACATATTATTCAGGTTTCCTGGAGCTGGAGTCACAGCCGGTTGTGAACCACTGTGTGGGTGCTGGGAACTGAAGCCGGGCCCTCTGCAAGGGTAGCCAGTGCTCTAACCACAGAGCCAACTCTCAGTTCCTCTTTTTTTAAATGAACTACTTCTTACAGCTATTCCAAAGATATTTGCTATGGACAAATATAGTGACTCATACCTATAATTCCACTCTCAGATGTGAAAGCAGGAGGGTTATCCAGAGCTCCAGCCCAGGGGCTGGAGAGATGGCTCAGTGGTCAGAGCACCCGACTGCTCTTCCTGAGGTCCTGAGTTCAATTCCCAGCAACCACATGGTAGTTCACAACCATCTGTAAAGGGATCAGATGCCCTCTTCTGGTGTGTCTGAAGATAGCTACAGTGTACTCATATACATATACATAAATAAATAAATCATGGGGGGAAAAAAGTTCCAGCCCAGCCTGAGATTCACAGAAAGACGTTGTCTCAAAAGAGGGAGGGGCACACCAAGGATGTAGCTCGGTTGGTAGGGTGCTCACGAAGCCCTGAATCTGAGCACAGGCACTACGTAAACTAGGGATGGTAGCACAAAATTGTAACCCTAGCACTTGGGGAGTGGGGGCAGGAAGAGCAGAAGTTCAAAGTTAATCGTGGCTACGTAGGGAATTCAGGCCCAGCCTGGGTTATATAAGGACCATGTTTGTTCAGTATCTAATCCAGTGTTGGGATCTGGGAAGACGAGAGTCTTACACTGGAATAGCACTTCATGGACTGCACTGTACTAATCCATGCATTTGACTCCCTGGGTTCTACTGGTGGGTCACTGATGGGTTCAAGATCAGTGGCTTGGGGAAGCCAAAAGATAAGGGTTTGGGGTTCTAGGGACAGAGGAACTGAGAGGAGCCTGCTTTGGAAGGATGCTGGGCTCTATCATGAGACCAGAAAGGGTGGATACAACTACCCCCTCACCAAGGCAGTCTATCTGAGAAGAGGGTTGTCAGCCTACAAGGGGATGCCACAGGTAATGGAGGGGAGGCAGTAGAGAATCAGAGGACTATAGAACTGTACCCAGGGTGCTGGGACAGGTGAGAGTTTAAATCCCGTTCTGGCACCGTGTGGGAAATCCTGCACATCACTCTATCATCCCTATCTGTACAATAAGGGGTGAAAACAATCCCCAGGGCCCCTTCCTGGTCCAGGTAAGCGTCTTCTCCTCAGATGTCAGGGAACACAGGGGACAGGTAAATGGGTAGACATGCTGGTCTGCCTTCTCCTCTGGCCCACCTGTTCTGACCCCTGCAGAATAGCTCTTTAATCATTGCAAATCACCCAAAGTGAATAGTTACCTTCCCATTGGTTACTTATGTGTCGTTAGATTCTTCATGTGCTGTGCTGAGTTCCGTCCCCATCACTGCATAAATCAGGTGAGGTAGCATCTGCCTGCAGTCTCGGCACGTAGGAGGTGGGGGCATGAGGTCCAGAAGTTTGAGAATATCTTTGACTATATAGTGAGTTCAAGGCCAGCCAGGGCTACATGACGGTGAGTTCAAGGCCAGCCAGGGCTACATGACAGTGAGTTCAAGGCCAGCCAGGGCTACATGACGGTGAGTTCAAGGCCAGCCAGGGCTACATGATGGTGAGAGTTCAAGGCCAGCCTGAGCTACATGATGGTGAGTTCAAGGCCAGCCTGAGCTACATGATAGTGAGTTCAAGGCCAGCCAGGGCTACATGATGGTGAGTTCAAGGCCAGCCTGAGCTACATGAGTCATTGTCTTAAGAAAAAACTTATGCTATGATATCTTCTACTTCTAGTCTTGTATGCTGGTCTCTCTGCCAGTGCCAACTAAACCCTCCACACAGCTTTAACTGCTTCAAGATGGGGATGGGAGGAAGCCCCCTGGCTCTTTGAACCATCTCTATTGCCATGCTTCCCACCAGATGTTATTCTTGCTCTTTCTCCAGGTAAAGACGTCATGGGCTAAGTTTCAGATCCTTTTGCCCCTGTGAATAAGCCTTTATGTCTACACAGACAAGACGACCTCTCCCATGTCTAACTCCTGTCCTCCCGAAACCAGCCCGGATTTCCAACTTAGTTTAGTACTTACTCCGAGTAGCTGGGTAACTCAGTACTGTAAGCTGAGCCTCAGGAACACCAGCCACACCTGTCTGTGGCATCCAACCACCAGCAGGACACAGACCCCAACCCTGGAGGGGTTTCACTCTGGGGTGGGTTCAAGGTGGGGTGGACATCAGTCTGGGGAGGTTGCTGGCTCCTGAGCTGTCTTCCAGCCAGTCTCTAGAAATCTCGAGATGGGTTCGGGCATTTTTAGACTCTTAGCTCTGGGCAGGCATCCAAGACTGTCAGCAGACCCATGCAGAACCTGGCTGCTTCTTCACTGTGCGAAATGATTTCATCCTGAAAACAACCCCCAGCCCTGCCCTCCCTTCCTGCTTGGAAGAGCTAAGATGCCGCAGCAGAGGCGTGGAGCAGTGGCGGACACTTAGCCTCGGCCAGGAAGAATTACCAGATCCAGGATCCATCAAGGCCTGTAATGCAGAAGGAGAAAGAGTAATGTATTTGTGTGTGTGTGTGCATGTGTGTGAGTGTGTGGGCGAGTGAGTGAGTGAGTGTGTGTGAGTGTGTGTGTGTGTGTGTGTGTGTGTATACCCCCACCCCCTGCTGGATAACAACAGAAGGTTCCAGTTCTGGAGAATATTTCCTGTTTTGAACCTGCGGTTTGTTAATTCAATTCAGTAACAAGCACAGTGTTAGCCTTATTCAGACCCCTTCCCTGACACCTGGGTTCTTAGGTGGTCACTGTCTGACAGCACTGCCTTGTTAGGGAACACTAGAGCACTGCCCCCAAGACACACACACATGCTAACCAATAGAGCCTAATGGGAGGAGAGAAAGAAGCTGAGGATGCGGATCTTAGATTTCAAGGTCATAGTGATCACCCAAAGATCCAAAGACCAGAAAGAATTTGCTAGAAACCTGAACCTAGCCAACAGGTGGCAGATTGCAGCCCTCTACTGTTCTAAGCTGGGCACTTTTTGCCATCTCCCATCCAACCCCTGAAAGAATAACATAGTCCACCGGGGTCTCCGGGTGTAGCAGGTCTAGGCAGGATCTGAACCACTCAGGCATGAGGGAGGGTCTCTGAAGGTCCTCAGGCTCCAAGCCCCGGAGGACAGTGTTCCGAGAGCGGCCAGAGGAGGGCGCTCGCCTCGCCCTTCCGCAGATTCCGCGTCTTTGCCGGCGGCGCGCCTGCTCGCCTGGGAGCTGGAAGGAGCCGGGAGACTGGCTTCCCGTCCCAGCACGGATCTGACCTGCTTGGTGACCTTGAGCTACATTCCCACGGGGACAATGACAAGGAGGGGCCCTTTCTGCCCAGAGTCTGCATTTCCACGAGGTTTGGGGCAGAGCGGGAAAGAGGAGGGCAGAAAGGAGCTGAAGGAGGACCCTGGCGGCTGGGGGTCACCGCCCAGCCCAGTCCTGGAGCTCGCTAGCTCTAGCCCACGCAATCTCCAGGAACAGCAGCGGTCCTCCCCAGCTCTGCCTCCCGCCCCGGAAAACAAAATTCGTCCAGGGCCAGAGGTGAAGGTGGAGCCCGCCAGGGAGGCTGCACTCCTCTCTGGTGAGAAGCGGAGGAAGGGCCTGGAGTGAACTGATACTGGTTTCGCTGCTTCGACCGGAGGGGGTTAAAGGGCATCAGTCAAGCGGAGACACCAGGTCCAGCTCAGGAGCTAGGCCTGGATAATGGAGATAGAGAGAGAGAGAGAGCGCGCGCGTGTGCTGAGCTATGGAGTTGATCTTGCCTGACGGAGAGAGAGGGCACAGGGACACGTTAGGAGAATGCTCGACAATGGAACTAGAGGTGAGATGATCTCAACTTTCAAAGGGGGACTACGCACCATCAAACTCAGCAAACGCCCCTTGAGACACCCAAGGGAGGAGACAGTCTTAGGAAACTGCGGTGACTCTTCTCTGTGCCGTTTAGATCAGATGTAAAATATTTGCCAAGTCCTTTTTTTTCTCTCCCTGAGAGACAGGGTGCAAAGTCTCTTGGAGCCCAAAGTGCCCTTGAACTCAAACGGTAACTGAAGATGATTTTGAACTCCTGATCCTTCTGCCCGGTCTTCCTAGTGCTGAGATCATCTGCATGAGCCACCACACCTGACTTATGACTTGCTTCATGTTAGACAAGCACCGTACCGGCTGAGTTGCATCCTAACCCTGCTGGCTACTTTTATCACCGACAGACCTGCGCTGCCTCGTGGCAGGATAATTAGAAAGTTCCTTTACACTTTACAGGTCTCCTTCCCTAACATCATCCACTGTCGACTTCTTATATGACTGAATTTCACAGTCCCCCTCAAAAAGAATCATTTGCAAAAAATAAATCTTTCTCTTTGCTTACTGGGTTTTGGAGAGATTTTCCTAAAAGATATATTTAGTCAGATGCTCCTCAAATGTCCCCTGCACCGGGAACCCCTCGGTGCTTCAGTCCTTAGTCGCAGTGTCATGTATAATTCACACAGAGACAGTAGTCTGGCAGATGACTCAAGTGCATATGCAGAACGCGTGTGCAAGGTCTAAGAGAGCAGGGGCAGTCACCGCGTGAGGGGGAACAGACCGAGCGGCAAGGCTGGAGAGATGTCTCAGAGGCCAAACCGCTTGGAAAGGATTTCAGTTCCAGTCCTAGTGTCACTGTACTGTGGCTCACAATCTGATGCCTCCTTCTAGCCTCTGTGGACACACGCACACACACTCGTGCACGAGCCAAACTCTTATACAACACATTTTCTTTTTCTTTAAACGAAAATCTACATTTTTCTACTGCACACAGTTGTTTCCACAGGAGAAGGTTTATTTGTCTTGCTGTTGTTTGGGGGCAGTGAAGGATCTTGCTAAGTAGCTCAGGCTGATCTCAAACTCATGATCCTCCGAAGACTCCTGCGTCTGCCCCGGGGGTTAGGACCACAGGGATGTACCATCACATCTGGAATGGCTTGTTTTTGTTTTTTATGAACGTTTGCCGGAATGTGTAGCTATGTGCCACAAGCCTACAGGGCCCAAGGAGGCCACAAGCCGGTTGTCAGATCCATTCCAACTGCGGTTGCAAATGGTTGTGAGCCACCAAGTGGGTACTGGGAACTGAACCTGGGTCTTCCAGAAGAGCGGCCGTCCTCAAACCCCTTCCTGGGACTTGATGTACAGTGTCCGTCTTGATGGTGTCAGCCTGTCTTGCCTTTAGAAGGTACAGCCGCAATGGCGCCCACCCTCCCCCAGTCCAGTGCCTGCAGCGTAGACCCTGTGCTCTCCTTTCCCTGCCAGTGAGCCCTTTTCTTCAAGTCAGAAGTCAAAAGCCTGGCTTTCAGGCCTACTGCGTATTGCTTCAGCCATGAACTTTGATTTGGTTTCGTTTTTGAAACTGTCCAGTAGCTCAAGCTTGTCTCACACCCACTGCACGGCCAGAGCTCCCCGCCCATTTGCCTCCATCTTTTAAGAGCTGAGGTGACAGAAGGGCTTGCTCCCCACACCCATGGCAGCCATGAACTTTTGAGACCTGTTCAGAAAGCTACAAGCGGAATATTGACTATTTGTTTATCTACGCCTTCCAATGATCACATACTGACCGTTGGGAACTGAACCCATAGGGTTGGTGAGTGTATGTAGCTCAGTTGGTAGAGGGTTTGCCCAGCATCACAAAGGCCTGGCTTTGGTCCCCAGTGTTGCATAAACTGAATGGTAATGTCATCTGTCTTAAAAAGGAGAGTGAGTGAGACAGAGAGGAGGGAGGTGCCTCGGGACACACTCACCACCTCCTCCCACAATACAGATATAACTGGATCATTAAAATGGCCAAAGAGATCCAGAACATTTGGAATGGGGGAGCTAATGATGTGGTTTGAATTAAATGTTCCCCACAGGCTTATAGGGAGTGTGGCATTATTTGACAGGAGTAGGAGTAGCCTACTTGTAGCCTTGTTGGAGTGGGTGTGGCTTTGTCAGAGGAAGTATGTCACTAGGGGTGGGCTTTGAGGTTTCAGAAGCTCAAATCAGGCCTGGTGGCGTACTCGATCTTCCTGCTGTCTGCTAATCCGGGTCTAGAGCTCTCAGCTGCTCTCCAGCCCCATGTCTACCTACCTGCATGCTGCCATGTTTCCCACCATGACCATAATGAACCGTAAGCCAGTCCCAATTAAATGTTTCCCTTTATAAGAGTTTCGGTGGTCATGGTGTCTGTGAACAGACTGGAAAGCCAGGCTTGGTGGTGCACGCCTGTGACCCCAGCACTCAGAGGTATAGACAGGAGGATCAACAGTGCACGGTCACCCTCAGCTTCTTAGTCCATTGGAGTCTAACCTGGGATACACTAGACCCTGTTCTGAGTGGGGAACAAAAGGGAACAGCGAGACTTATATCACTGGTTTAGCAAGAGATGCAAGGGTGTAGGTCAAGAAGGAAGTCACAGGTGTGCAGGCCAGGAAGTCACAGGTGTGCAGGCCAGGAAGTCACAGGTGTGCAGGCCAGGAAGTCACAGGTGTGCAGGCCAGGAAGTCGCAGATGTGCAGGTCAGGAAGTCACAGGTGTGCGGGTCAGGAAATCGCAGGTGTGCGGGCCAGGAAGTCACAGGTGTGCGGGTCAGGAAGTCACAGGTGTGCAGGCCAGGAAGTTGCAGGTGTGCAGCCTTTGAAGAGGCTCGGGTATGAATGAAACTGGTAGAAAAGCAAGACAAGGGTGAGAGGAGGCTTAGGGGGGCAGCAGCCCTGGCTTCAGTGCAGTGGTGTGCAGGAGCCTCCCCAGCTTTCCCTGCCTAAGAGCCCAAAATGGCTGTCTTAGGAAGATAGCATTCCATACCATGAAGAAGCAAACTCCCATGACAGCTCTCTTCCTCCTGCACATCTGTAAAACCCATCTGCCCATTAGCACCTATCTCCTTGGACCTTCTTTACAGGGAGAGCGAGTTTACCCTTAAAAACACTGTCAACTTGACACAAAACCAGCCAGTACAGAAACAAACCCCTAATACTAGGGGCTGGAGAGGTGGTTCCTTGCTGCTCTTGCAGAGGAGCCAGCAGCCATATAGTGGATCACAACCAAATGTTTCTCTGACGCCCTCTTCTGGTCTCCTGGGGGTACTGCACATGTGTGGTACACATAAATTCATGCAAGCAAATACATAAACACATAAATTGGTTAATTTTAAAACACAAGTTTGAAGAAGAAGAAGAAGAAGAAGAAGAAGAAGAAGAAGAAGAAGAAGAAGAAGAAGAAGAAGAAGAAGAAGAAGAAGAAGAAGAAGAAGAAGAAGAAGAAGAAGAAGAAGAAGAAGAGGAGGAAGAAGAAGAAGAAGAAGAAGAGCTTCATAGGTGGAATATTGTAGATGCTCCTGTTTTATTTGCTTAAGATTTATTTAGTTTATTTTATGAATATAAGTATTTTGCCTACATGTATGTGCAGATGCCATGTGTGTACCTGACTCCCACAGAAGTCAGAAGAGGGCACTGTATCCTCTGGAACTGGAATTAAGAATGGTTGTGAACCACTATGTGGATGCTGAGACTTCCAACCCTGGTCCTCTAGAAGAACAGCAAGTGCTCTTAGTCACTGAGCCATCTCTGCAGCCAAGAAAACTCTTTAAGGACACATTTTCTCCAATATAATACACATCTCCAAAGTGCCAATAAATGCTGTACCAACCCCCTGATAGCAAATGAATGGGGGTGAGAGAAGAATGGGCTGTGCCCAATTTTGGGAGCAGCTCTGGGGGATAGATGAAGGTGTGCCCACAAGACAGCTAAGAGGGAACTTTAGAACCCTGGGCTAGGGAATTCTCAGAGCTAGTGGCAGCCCATGAAACCTTCCTATACGGAATTCACACAGTGTCATGTAGTCACTGTAGTAGGATCAGCCTGACAGCCACCAGAACGGGTTCGGGCTCAGTTCTGTCTTATCAGGGTAAACATTTTCTCTAGGCTTCTCTCTGGCTAAGGTTAGTTCTGTTAACTGTTATGGCTGAACTTCAGCCCTGACTTTGGAATCGCCAAGATAAGTGATTACATTTAGCTTCTTGCTTCCCTTTTCTGAGTGCCTGGGGCCAGTGTAGGTTCTTTGCAATGCTTATCTGATACACTGATACCTCACTGATAACCACGGTGCTCTCGCGGTGAAGCCTTCCCACCTTCTTGTCTTGTTGAATCCTAAGTGGTCAGACAACCCTGAAGAGCAGAAAGGCCATGAGGAGACATGGCTTTTTCAAAGCCCATTTTTAATGATTGGTCCGTAAATGCTTTAACCTCGTAGCCCACCACCCATCAGAGGTAGTGGAAAAGGAAAGATGTGGGGAAAATGGACCTGTTTAGGAAGGTTCTTTGGAGCCACTCCTGTCTGTGTTGTCTGGAAGTCGGCAGTTCAGGTCACAGGTCAGCAGCAGCTCAACCCACTCGCAGACGCTTCACAGATATATCAGCATCCGGTTCGGTAGAGGTGGGATAGCTGCCATGAATGAACAGCCGTGGCACAGCCTAGCAGAGTGCCACACCTCCGCCTTGAGTCATCAGGAGGGACCCGAAGAACTGCAGGAGAAGTTCTCGGCTGTGTCTCTCTCACGAGAGACTAAAAAGCATCACACATCGAACTGTACCAGCAGGCCAAGGTCTACTCTCACTGTCTGTCGAGCCCTTTTATACTCTCTCCAAACATCACCGGTCCTCCATGTGTCTCCATCATGTCTAGCCTCAGCACATGGGACTGTCCTAGCTGACATCACTCTGCCAATCAGCCTGAGTCCACCGAAGCGGCAAGAAGCTGCAGCACAGCCCCAGAAGTTTTTTGTTGTTTCTCCCTGTGGAGTCCTGACAGATGCAACTCAACTATGCAATGTGAGGCGGACGAGTACACGTGTGTCGTTAGTTCACCACGAGTCCTTTCACGTGCTTGCTTTAGCAGAATGCTTCAGTGATACGTTCCTTCACGAGTTTGCCTTAACCTTTCACCTGTGTCCACTTCAGGAAAACACTCCTTCATGTGTGTGCCCCAGCAAAACACCACCCAACAAAACAGACTCTCCAAAGAACCCTTATGGTTCCACTTCAAGAATCATGTGGGAGGAGGGGGTCTTAGAAAAACACTTCCGTAAGACTGGCCTGCAGGTAAGTCTGTGAGGCTTTTCTTCATTAATAACTGATGTGAACCTTTCTTCGTTAACAACTGACGTAGAACGGCCCAACCCACTGTGGGTTGGATAAGAAAACAAGTTGAGCAAGCCAGTAAGCAGCATCCCTTCGTGATCTCTGCGTCAGTTTGTGCTGCTAGGCTCCTGCCTGAGTTCCTTCCGTGATGGAGTGAGACCCAAGAGCCGTAAGTTGGATGGACTGGATTACCTTTTACTTTTGCTTTTGGTCATGGAACTCTATCACAGTGATAGAAATCTGACGAAGACACTGCATGTTAATTCCATGTCTCAGCAGCCCCCTCTGAGTTCCCAGTAATAGTTGCAGTTTTAGGTGCCCAAAAGGCTAAGTCAGCATCATCCTGGCTGCTTAAGGATGTTCCAAACCAGTAGATGTGGTGATCAAATACTGGTCCCTGGTGTAGGTTGATGTCAAGGTGAGACATGATTGGACAGTAGAGAGTGGGCGGGAACAAAATTTGGGAAAGCAAAAGATAAAGCAGGAGACTGGAGAGGAGGCAGCAGGGAAGGAGATGTGGATGTTTCTCTCGGCGCATCTCTAGATGGATAAGGTTGTTACGATTCTTTCTAAGGGTTTCTATGGGTCGATTTATCTTATCTAGGTGGGCAGTTAATATCTTTGTCAACTGGTTGTATGCTTATTATGTAGAGGGATTGTGGATTGAGAATTTAACATATAAACCTGTTTGATAGGCTATTGATTGTTGAGTCGTGACTTGCCCGGGCTGTGGAGGACAGTGTGTGAAAACAGAAAACAACACGCTGGGGGGGGGGTCATGGACCACCCGGGACAGAAGCAGCCGGGGCGGGCGGAGTGAACAGCCTGGGAAGTGAACCGAGTCGTGTGATAGCATCCAAGTGCCCGGCCCCACACTGAACGGCTTCCGCAGCGTGAGACTGTGGTGCCGATAGCAACAGAAACTTTTTTAGTTTTTACTGCTACATCCTGGAGACTGACAGACTCTAAAAACAAAGACATGACTCCATCTGACAGCCTGTGGGCACAGGAACAAAACCCTGCAACCCCAAGAAGCTGAATCCTACTGGTACCCCAAACGAGTTTGGAAGAGGGTTTTCTCCAAAAGCCTCTGTACAAGATCCCAGGAATGGTAAATCCTTGATTTTAGCCTCCTAAGGACCCAGCATTAGTGGTCCTTTATCCCACACTGCTGTGACATATGTCCAGCGGGGGCCCATGCCCACAGTCCTGGCACTAAAGAGGCAGAGGCAGGAGGGCCTCTGCAAGTTAGAGACCAGCCTGGGCTGGACACCATCCAACCAGCCAGAAAAACTTGGCAAGACTTTCAAAATCATAATAATAATGAAGAACTTTTGAAATGTGTGTTCTGTGTTGGGGAGATGGTTTAAGTGGTTCTTTCTCCAGAGGACCTGGGTGTGATATCTAGTAGCCACATGAGAGTTCACAGCTGTCTGCAGCTCTTGTCCCAGAGATCCAATGCCTTCCACAGGCACACACATGGTGCATAAACACACAAGCAAACAAAACGCTCATGCACATAAAGTAAATAATATTTTTAGTGTTTGTCTAGCATGCCCCCAGGTTCAACCCCGACATAAGTAGATAGATATGTTCATTATTTTTTTAAGTGGGTGAGTACATGAGACTGGGAATGTAGATCAGTTCATATGTAATATGCACAAAACCCTGGCTTCAACCTCCAGCTCCTCACAGACCTGCGATGCATCCCTGTAATGCCAGCACGTGGGAGGCAGAGGCAGAGAATCAGAGGTTCAAGATCATCCTCTGCTACGTTGTGAATCTGAGGCTAGCCTGGGTTACATGTTCTCTGCCTCCAGAAGAGACTACTAGGAGGAGGAGGAAGGAAAAAGGTGGGTATGGTGGTTCACAGACACTTAGAGATAAGCAAGAGAACTTCTGAGTTCATCGTTAGCAATGGGAACATAATAAACTTCATTTGTGGTAATTAATGGGGGCAGTAGCAGAAAATGACCACAAGGAAACAGACCCTGTGTTAAGATCCGTAAAACAGCCCTTAGCCCTGTGCTGCAGGGGCTGTTCTCTTGCGTTTCGGAGGGGGACTGAAGCTTTGGTGTGGAGCTGAGAGCCTGGCTCAAGGCTGAAAGAGAAAAGGAAGGAGAACCATTCTTCATAGGCATCAAAAGATTCTCTCCCAGGACTGTAAATTCAGAGCCAGCATGGCATATACCATGAGAGAATGAGAGGGATGGGAGAGGGAGGGGAAAGAGGAGGGAGGGGGAGAGGGAGGGGAAGAGAGGGGAGGGGGGAGGGAGGGAGAGGGGAGGGGAGGAGGAGGGAGAGAGGAGGGGATACGGAAGGAGGAGGGAGGGGGAGAGGGAAGGAGAAGAGAGGGGGGGAAGGAGGGAGAGGGGAGGGGAGAGGGAAGGGGAGGGGGAAAGGGAGAGGAGAGGGAGGAAGGAGGGGGAGGAGGGAGAGGGGAGGGGAGGAGGAGGGAGAGAGGAGGGGAGAGGGAAGGGGAGGGGGAGAGGGAGGGGAAGAGAGGGGAGGGGGGAAGGAGGGAGAGGGGAGGGGAGGAGGAGGGAGAGAGAAGAGGAGAGGAAAGGGGAGGGGGAGAGGAAGAGGAGAGGGAGGAAGGAGGGGGGAAGAGAGAAGAAGGGGAAGGAGGGAGGGGAGGGAAAGGGGAGAAGGGGAAGGAGAGGGAGGGGAGGGAGGGAGGGAGGAGGAGAGGGAAGAGGAGAGAGAGGAGGAGAAGGAGGAGTAGAGGGAGGGAGGGAGAGGGAAGGGTAGAGGGAGGGGAGGGGTAGAGAGAGACAGAGAGGGAGGGCAGGGGAGATAGGGGGAGAGGGAGAGAGAGGAGGAGAGAGAACACTTGGGAACTATTTGAAGAGCCCCACCTAGCAGTTCTCCTTAGGTCAGCACCACATAACGCTACCATAAAAGTATAGTTTATAATCCCAACCCTCAGAAGACAGAAGCAGGGGGATCAGAAGTTTAAGATCATCCTTGGCTACATAGGAAATTTGAGGCCAGACACTGTCTCCAAGGGGCTGGAGAGATGGCTCGGTGGTTAAGAGCACTGACTGTTCTTCCAGAGGTCCTGAGTTCAAATCCCACCAACCACATGGTGGTTCACAACTATCTGTAATGAGATCTGATGCCCTCTTCTGGTGTGACAGCTACAGTGTACTTATATAAAATAAATAATAAAAAATAAATCCTAAAAAAAAAAAAAAAAAAAAAAAAAAGATTGTCTACAAAAGATCCTCTTTCAGGAGAAAGACCCACCCCACAAGCACCGTGTGAGAAACTAGGTGTGGGCAGGAAACACGAAGGATGTACTCAGAGAACACAAAGTGCCCCGTGGGAGGGCCGTAAGGCTGGTGGCTCTAGACAGAAGGACCAGTGAAGGATCGAGAGCCTCAGCTTCCCGCAGCTCTCTGCAAGAGGACGAGTCACAGAAACACGTTTTCCATCAGTGATGTAATCATAGCCAGCACCCCCCACCACTGGGATGGCTGGAGAACCAGGACCCCAAACTGTTACCCTGGAGCACCCTGTGAGGTTTCAAAGGGTCAGGAGGAGGGAAGGAGGCAGATGCACTGTGGCTGACACAGCAGGATTCCAGTCCTTCCCCTGGTGGGTTGCAGAACTTATTTCGCCCTCTGAGCCTCCATTTCCAGACTTGAAGAGAAGACTATATGATCTATATCCCTAAGGGCTGTTGGTCACTACATCACACGCACACAAGCAAACATGTGTCCTATGTTCTGTGCTGGGTTCCAGGAGCCTCATCTCTTCCCATCCCAGCCCACCTTATTTATTTATTTATTTTGAGATGTTTTCATGTATCCAAAGCTGACCCCAAAGTCATTATGTAGCCCAAGATAACCTTGAACTTCCAATTCTCCTGCCTCTGCCTCCTCAGTGCTGGGATTACATGTGTGTTCTACCGTGGCCGGTTAATACAGTACAGGGATGGGATCCAGGGCTTCCTACATGTTAGAGTCTAGCAGCTAGTAGACATTGTGTTCCAACCCTCATGTCCCTTTGACGTCATCCTAGCAACCAAACAGCAATCTCGGCACTTGCAAGTCAGTGCCAGCCAAGGAGGAGAGTTACAATGAACACAAAGTGACCTTGGAGGAAGGAGGCATCTCCAGCTTCTTGCTGACACAGAGCACGGCTTTGTGTCCAGAAATGTGGCTGCCACAGATGCCGGGCAACAGTATTGCGGAAGAAACCGATTGCAGGCATGGGGAAGTCTGAGGAGATGCAAGCGCCAACCAACTTTGCTACTGTTTTTCTTTTTTAATGTTCGTACTTGAGAGGCGTGTGATAAAAGAACCGCACCCCGTGTCAATCAGTTACAATGAGCGTTTCAATCAGTACAAGACTGACAGGAAGTTCTAAGGGATGGAAACGTACAGAGATGTTGGGAGATGACGCAGTTGGCAAAGCGCTTGCTGAGTAGGCATGAGGTCCTGAGTTACATTCCAAGAACCCTTGTTAAAAATAAAAAAGGAGGCATGGGGTGGGACCTCAAAAAGCAAGCTAGTGAGGCTGCAAAGATAAGTCAGAGCCAACCTCGTTAGGCAGCTGACAACAGCCTGAAACCCCAGCTCTGAGTTTCAGCTTCCCCTCTGACTTCCCTGAGAACCACCTGCTCTTGCTTGCACATAGCCACACACATAAGCATAATCTTAAAAGTAAAATAATTCTAAAACCAAAACAAACAGCACCTAGCAGTGGTGGCACATGCCTTCAGTCCCAGCACTGGGGAGGTTGAGGCAGCTGGAGCTCTGAGTTTGAGGACAGCCAGGGCTACACAGTGAAACCCTGTCTCAAAAAAGCAAACAAGCAAATAAATCATCCTTTTCTCCCCTGAGTTGCTTTCAAGCCTGGAATGATGGCTCAGTGGTTAAGAGCACTGACTGCTCTTCCAAAAGACCTGGGTTCAATTCCCAGCACCCACATGGCAGTCCACAACCCAGTTGCAGGGAATCTGATACCATAACACAGTCATGCATACAGGCAACACACCAATGAACATCAATTATAAATAAATACTTTTTTTAATCAGTAAGATGGATAGCTCCTGAGGAATAACACTTCAGGTAGTCCTCTGCACTCCCTCCACACACAAGCATACCATGTTCTCACACATGAACACACAGGTGTAAACACACATGTGCACATACATGAACGTACACACATACACAGACATGCAAAAATACTAAAAATATGTGAGTTGTCAGGTGTAATGATGGTACTTGTGAACATGACCTCAGGAAGCAGACACTTGAAGCTTGCCCATACATTTCAGGTCAGCAAGCACCGCATAGTGAGTCCATCTCTCAAACAAAAACAAAATGCAGGTGTTTTGGTTATTGGTTACGCCTAAATGACCACACAAGGCCCTGTATCAGACATAAGAAGAAAGTTAAAATACAGAAATAACTGACCATGGGGTACCCAGCCCCAGCTGATACATCTACAATATAATGCCAGCATCTGAGCCTCAAGGGACATCTTGGAAGAGAAGGCAGACAGACTATGAAAGCCAGAAGATCAGGAACTCTGCTATGAGATTGCATCTCCTGGAAATGGTGGGAAACTACACTCACGAAGTCTCGCCAACGTGGCTGCTCAAACAAGACCTAGACAAACACAACAGCATAGAAGGAGGAAATCTCGTGGGGCCCACCCTAGACAAAGAACTACAGGCACCTAGAAATGTTGAGAGTGAGGGAGAGAGACAGTCTTTCCTGGGGATGAGTCTCCTAAATGGTTATCCAGTGACCAACTGCACACACACACACACACACACACACACACATATTATATCATATATATATATATGTATATATAATACATGTGAGTGGGTGTGGGGGTATATATATATACACACACACACATATACATTTATACATATGTACATATGCAAATATGTGTGTGTGTCTGCATTTGTGTATATACATGATGCCAGAGCTGGAGTTACAGGCCTGTGTGAGGAGACAGATGTGGTTGCTGGCAACCGAACCAAACTGAGATTCTCTGGAAGAGCAGTCAGTGCTTTTAACCTCTGAGCCATCTCTCCAGCCACACTTGTAATCCTAGTCCCTGGAACATTGAGAGAGGAGGACGTCAAGTACAAGGCTTGCCTGGGCTGTAGTCAGTCCAGAAAGGTCGGGCTATGAGACTGTCTCAGTACAAACAAGAACAGAAAAGGGATTTAACAAGTGAAAACATCAGCAGTTATGGTACGGCTGTGCTGACTCCACCGGAGAACACACCGGCACTCTCAAAGCAGAACAGGAAGACTGTTGCTGGCTAGTGGCTACGTGAGGAGCTTGCCCAAATCATGCAGCCCCAAGCCTTATTCTTTACCTTCCTTTTATGCATAAAAACCACGTCCTGACTGACACACCCTGGTTAGGACCTGTTACAGTATTTACTGCTTTTTAAGATTGGGTTCCTGAACCAATAACCCCCCTTTTCTCTCAGAAGCTGGGAGGTATTTGGGATTGAGCAGTGGTTGAGTCTTACCCTACACCTGTGTCTACGGATTCACAGCCAAAAAGTGCCTCTCTCTCCCAGGCACAAAGCCTAGGCTGTCTGTATGGGAGGGGAGGGCAGGGGAGGAAAGGGTCCCAGTTGCCGTATAGCTTTCCTCTAAATTAGTATTTATGAGCCAGACCTAGTGGTCACACCTTTGATGCCAACACTTGAGAGGAAGTCAGATCTTTATGAGTACAAGGGCCAGCCTGGTCTATACAATGAGTTTCAGCCAAAGCTACAAAGTGAGTCTCTGTCTAAAAAAGGGTTACTTATGAATTTATGGATCGTTTGTGGTTCTAAGAACTAACCCTACGACCTCAGAGATGCTAAGCAAGATGTGCGCTACTAAATTATATATCAACCATCCCTTTGCATTATTTTAGGCCATCAAAAATGAAAAATCAAAAAAATTTTTTCAGGCCAAAAGGAAAAAAGAAAAAACAAATAAACAAACAAACAAAAAACAGGCTTACTGGGTGAAGGAACTTGCAGAACAAGCCTGCTAACATGCGTTCCATTCCTAGGAATCCATGCGAAGGTGGCAGGAGAGAGCAGGTCCACAGAGCCATCCTCTGGTCTCCATGCACACACGCGCACACCCACCTACCCGCCCACACAGAATAAATAAATGTTAGAGGTGATGGTGACCAAACCCGAGTCTTCTGCAAGAGTAGCAAGTGTCTTGACCTCTCAGCCATCTCTCCAGCCCCCAAATGTAGCCGTACTGAATTCTTGGCTACAGTGACGTTCCTTTCCACAGCATGGTTTTATAATAACAGTCAACTAACTCTTTAGAACTTTAAAAAATGTTATTTTATGTGCACTGGTGTGAGGGTGTCAGACCCCTAGAAGTGGAGTTACAGACAGTTGTGAGCTGCCATGCAGGTGCTGGGAATTGAACCTGGGTCCTCTAGGAGAGCAACCAGTGCTCTTAACCACTGAGACATCTCTCCAGCCTGGATTTAAAAAAAAAAATCATTTCAAAACAGTGTCTGTGCACTGCAGAGTGTCTGCCTCCCTAGTTTCTCTCAGTGAGATGGTTTGCCCTATGCACTTCGAGCTTCTGTGTCTGGAAAACTGGGCTGGTGGCCCCTTCCCCACATGAGACCAGAAGCTTTATATCTGTAAAGCTCTGAGCAGTTCCTTTCACATCCCACCAGCTTTCATCTCGACACATGCCTCGGCCGTTGGTGTGAGCAGTTTGGGCAAGACAGTTTTCTAGAGAGAGACGGTGCCATGAGATGGGTCTAATAGTTTGTGCCATTCGATCTTAGTGCTTGAGAAGCTAAGGCAGCAAGATCGAAAGCTCAGGCTTAGCATGGGTCATACGGCTTGGGCTACAGAGCTAGACCACGTGTCAAAAGAAATAAGTAAGTAAATAAATTTAATTAATTACTTAAGAAAGGTAGAGTGGGAAGAAGAAAGAAGTGAAGGAGGGAGGGAGGAAGTGAGGGAGGAAGGGAAGAAAGAAAGAAGAAAGGCAGAGAAAGGAAGGGCTAAAATATCAAAGCACGTTTCCACAGCCATTGTTGGCGTCTGAGCCAACCTTGTACCATACACTTGTTCTTTTCCCTCTAGGCCCAGCCCCCCCTTTTTTAAAAAGATTTATTTATTTATTAGATATCAGTACACTGTAGCTGTCTTCAGACACACCAGAAGAGGGCATTAAATCTCATTACAGATGGTTGTGAGCCACCATGTAGTTCTGGGATTTGAACTCAGGACCTCAGAGGGAAGAGCAGTCAGTGCCCTTAACCACAGAGCCATCTCTCCAGCCCTAAGGGCAGCCTTTTAAATACTTCTTTTCAAACATTCATGGGCTGGGGTTATGGCTCAATTAGTATAGTGCTTGTCTGGCATGCATGAAGCCCTTAGTTCAATCCCAACACTTAGCAGCCATGGTTACACACCTGTAATCCCATCACTGGTGTGTGGAGAAAGAAAGATCAGACATTCAAAGGCATCCTGGATTAGACAGTGAGTATGAGGTCAGCCTGAACTGCATGAGACACCCCTCCCCAGTTAAACACTCACCCACGGTTAGAAGCAGGACTTGAGTTTCACAGAGATGTGAAAGTTCCAAGTCCATATGGTGGCTGACCTCAGGATGCCAAGTCTGGAAATGAATCATCCGGGCGCTGCAGCTGGCCCGCCAGACAACGTGGCTACAGAGAACACATCGCAGCTTTGTGCGTGGCAGAAACAGCCTGGAAAACAACAGAGGACTAGTTAAATAATTCACCGCTTACCCACACAGTGGATTACTGTGTCACCCTTTAAAACAGAAGGAAGGCTCTCTCTGTACCCAGAACAATACCCACGATTCATTTCCCAATGGGAATCCAAGAGTGCAAACTTTAGTTCCCAGATCTCTCCCTCCATCAAGCTGAAGACACGTGCTTCCTTACTCCATAGCATATTTGAAATAAAGATGGATTTTATTCTTAGTATGTAAAATAAGGACATGTTTTACAACCCATAGCATTTGGGATTTTTTTTAAGTCAATAGCATTTACCAAGTTAAAGGCATTGTCTTGTGTGATATGCTGATATTGCATATATGTTTCGTTTTACCACATTTATTTAGTTTTTCTGTGTGTGTGCAAGCCTGTGCTCTCTTGAGTGTATGTGCACAGACAGTCCAAGCCCAGGGGGCTCCAGTATCCATTTGTTATTTTGGTATTTTGATTTTTATCTCTTAAGCCCCTGACAGATTTCATTTTGTTATTCGGAAGTACCGAGGGACAGCAGATGAATGCTTCCCTTAAGCCGGACCACACAGGCTGTGGTTCTGAGCCACAATCCCATGGCTCTGCCTCACACGTGGGTCCCCCAGACCAAGCCAACAGAAGCAGGGCACCATGGCTAACCCTCTGAGGGCAACAGCACAGATGCCAGCCGTGTTGGAATGGGGATTTGTCTTCTAAGTCCTTCATCTCCCTACGGGTTCAGTGTCGTTAGCTCTGACGTCCTCTGCCTCACAATCCACAGGGTCTGAATTGCTTAAATATCAGGATTCAAACATCATCTTTCCCATTTTTTAAAATGATTAGTTTATTATTTATGAGTACACTGTAGCTGTCTTCAGACACACCAGAAGAGGGCATCATATCCCATTACAGAGGTTGTAATGTGGTTGCTGGGAATTGAACTCAGGACTTCTGAAAGAACAGTGAGTGCTCTTAACCACTGAGCCATCTCTCCAGTTCATCTTTTTCATTTTTAAAAAATGTATTAGAGCATGTGTGTGTGTGTGTGTGTGTGTGTGTGTGTGTGTATGTGTGTGTGGTGTGTGTGCTCGTGTGTGTGTGTGCTCGTGTGTGTACGAGTGTGTGTGGTGTGTGTGTGTGTGTGCTCGTGTGTGTACGAGTGTGTGTGGTGTGTGTGTATGTGTGTGTGTGTGTGTGTGTGTGTAGAATAAGCCTTCTAATAGATGCTCCTGGGAACTGCTCCAGTGTCTTGGGGATATAACAGTGAGGAGTCCCCAGTCTGCAGGAAGCCCTGGGCTCCGCCCCAGCACTACGTACACAAGGCATGGTGGTGCACACTCGCACTAGCTCTTGTGTGGTGGAAGCAGGAGGATAAGAATTTTACGGCCATCCCTCGTGGGGACATAACGAGCTCAAGGTCAGCCTGGGCAGCATGAGACTGTCTCTCATCCCCCATCCCTTGAAGGAGGCCATGTTAGTGTCCTGCATGGTTTTGTTGTTGGATAGTTTTGTTTTAAGTTTTACCTTTTTGGACCAAGCATAGGGATGGACTCCTTTCATTCCCCTGGGGAGGCAGAGGCAGGAGCATCTGAGTTCAAGGCCAGCCTGGTCTACAGAGTGGGTTCCCGGACAGCCAGGCTACTCAGAGAAACCCGTCTTGAAAAACCTAGGCCAGCTAGAGCCCTTCAGTTTTGCCTCTGTGTATGAATGTCTTGTCCACATGTATGTTCGGACACTTCTTGCTTACCTGCTACTTCTGAAAGCCAGAGACGGTCCCAGAGCTGGGAACGGTTGTGAGCTGCCGTGTGGGTACTGGGGACTGAGCCAGGGTCTTCTGAAGCGCAGACAGTGCTTTAACCACTGAAACATCTCTCCAGTCCCACTAAAGTCACATTTTAGGTACTGGAGAAAATAAAGAGACACCAAATAGGCTCACAAAAAAGATTGTGTATATTTCAAATATCTGTATTTTATATTTTATTTTACTTCATTGTATACACAAAAGTCTCATATATCCAAGCCTGTGTGAAACCAATGGTGACTAAAATAGGCCCTTTCAGTACAAAAACAAAGTTAAAATCAATTCATCCTATTTTTGTTAACCAGGAGATAATTACAGAATTCATAAATATTCACCCACAGTGCAATGATTATACATTCCTGACATGAAAAATCATATTATCTACAATTACTTTAAAATCAAAATGAGTTCAAAGATAAGTGATAAATGGGGAGAAACAAATGGTACCAACACATGAGACGTGGGATTACAGTTACCTCACAAAAGCACCAAACATCCCTCCCACTGAGGAAAAGGGTTAGGGAGACCTAAAAAGCCATGCAAATTTTTATCTTGTGGCTCACTATATTCAAGGTTCTGGGTTCAATTCCCAGACACACACACACACACACACACACACACACACTATGAATAATAACCCAAATCAAAACTATTAACTTGTAAAACGCATGGTGGGTGGGATGGCTCAGTGGTTAGGGGCATGTGTTCCTCTTGAGGACCTGGGTTCTGTTCCTAGCACCCACACACATCAGGTGGCTCACAGCTTCCTGTCACTCGAGATCCAGGGGATGTAGCAGGTCTGGCCTCCTCCGGCACCTGCACACACATGGGAAGGACACATGTTTATAAATAATACATCTTTAAAAAATATTTAATTCAGGCCAGCAAGATGGTTCAACAGATAAGAGTGCATGGCACACAGCCCTGGAGAGGATCAAGATGGTAGAAGGCAGAACTGAGTCGTGGGAGCCGCCTTCCAGCTCCCCTTCACACGTGAATTCACACTCATGTTCACGCACACACTCATAAAAACAAGACAGAGAGTTAAAAGTGAAGTCAAAGCAAGTTCCTCCTCTGCAGTGGGAGAGGGGCACAAGTAAAGAAAGGTAAAGGAAGTCCTAAGGTAGGATGGTGCAGATGTCCGAAGGTTTCTGGAAAATAATTTGCTAGTATTAAATATTCAAAAAGTAAAACAAAGCCATCAACCCACATCAAGGAAGGAAACTTCAAAACATGGCCTGAGGCGATATTCCCTGAGCCTTGTTGTAGACAGAAAGTTGGAGGCTAGCTAGCATGTGACGCAGTGGACAGACAACTCACACAGCGAGGGGACACTGCTGACTGAAAGTTGTGCTTTTGAAGTCAGCTTCAGCCAAGTGTGAGGCTACACACTGAGGAAAGAGGGAGCATATTGCTGTGTTCTTAAATGAGTTCTAGGTGGGTCATTAGACTGATCGATCGATTGATTGATCGATCGATTGATTGAGACAAGATCTCACTATGTAGCTCTGGCTGGCCTGGAACCCACTGTGTAGCATAGATTAGCTTTGAACTCAGAGATCTGCCTGTGCCTGTCTCCTGAGTGCTGGGATTGCAGGTGTTAGCCACTATGTCCAACCATGGTCCAGAGCTCCTGTTGACAGTGTGTGTGTGTGTGTGTGTGTGTGTGTGTGAGAGAGAGAGAGAGAGAGAGAGAGAGAGAGAGAGAGAGAGAGAGAGAGAGAGAGACAGACAGACAGACAGACAGACAGACAGAGACAGAGAGACAGAGACATGGAGACAGAGACAGAGAGACAGGGTGCCATGGCGCATGTGCAGAGGTCAGAGGACAACTTTA
Organism: Micromys minutus; assembly: GCF_963924665.1. Lineage (NCBI taxonomy): Eukaryota > Metazoa > Chordata > Mammalia > Rodentia > Muridae > Micromys > Micromys minutus. The sequence goes on along the minus strand of NC_137985.1, from coordinate 52,742,426 downwards.
GGATATCATTTCTCCTCTTTCTACCTTGGGTTCAGATGGTTGACTTGGTAGCAGGCACTTTTACTCACTAAACTTTCTTACTAGCCCCTTTCACTTCGGTAATATAAAAAATCACATTGAAGTATTTTAGTTAACTGTGAAAACACGACAACATTCTCGATGATCATAAATTGGCTGTGGTTGTCAATTTGTGTTCTTGGTTTTGCATGTAATCTCCATGCTGTTGTTTAATTACGGCGTTTTCCCACACACAGAAAGCCCGATAATATATTTGCCACCTCCGTTCTATAATTAACCTTTTTTATACTTACTTTATCACATGTACATCGATCCATATAATTTTTATGCATTACTAAATAAATTCCAGAAATCAGCGCCACTTCATCCCCGGGTGCATCAGCACACACGGCGTTAGCCGTGGTTCACTGCTTGCCTACATACAGTTGTGTGGCTTTTTGGTTTACACACAGTGAAATGCATAAATCTTACATGGTCGATGAATTTTGATAAATGCATACACATGTATAATGCACACCCAATTAAGATGTAGAGTAATTTCACCATCCCAGGTCAACCTCCCCCCCCAATACATTCCTGTCCCCGAGTTCCTGGAGGCCAACCAGTGTCTGACACTGCACGGTACTTTTGCTTGTTACTTCACTTCATAGGAGTGTTTGGGGCTGTAGCTCAGTGGTAGAGAACGTGTGTTTAGTGTGAGCAGAGCTCTGGGTTCTACCCCTGACACTATACTGTAGGCATGCATGAGCACACACTCATGCACTCGCGCACTCACACACACACACACACACAGTCTGTGGGTGGGCTAAGGGAGATTGCTTAGTGGGTAGTGTTTGCTGCATAAGCATAAAAACCTGAAATCAGGTTCCCAGAACCAACATAAAAGCCAGGTGTAGTAGAATGTACCTGTGACCTCAGCCTGAGTAGGGTGGACACACAGGATCCTAGGGGCTTGCTGATAAGAGGCAGATTTCTGAGTTCAAGGCCAGCCTGGGTTACATAGAGAAACCCAGTCTCAAAAAACAAACCACCACCACCACCAACAAAACCGCTGTGATTTCTTGGTGGGTCTAGGAAACATGAGAGAAGAACATTGAGTGGGGCGTAGCTCAGCTAGTAGAGGCTTGCCTAGCACACATGAGGCCCTGGGGTCAACCCCCTGCACCACAACAACAGAACACGTCTGTAACTGCAGAACTGGAAGAATGGGAGCAGGAGGGATAGAAAGTCTTTCGCTACTGAGCAAGTGGAGGGCCTCCCTTGAGTGTGTGAGTCCTTGCCTCAGACACACAAACAGCTATGTCCACAGATTCCTCTAGGATGGGAACCTAGTGGTTCTCTCTGCATCGTCTGGACGGTCTGTCCACTGAGGTTGGAGCTCCCTGACAGGGAGACTAGTGTCTGTCATGATATGGGCATGAATGTCCCCAAAGGAAAAATATGGAAACATCTGAGCCCCAGCTGGTAAATGCAACCACTGGGAAGTGACCGGGTCATGAGGGCTTTGACTCCCTCAGGGAGCTTACCTGTTGATAGATTCACAGTTGACAGCCTTATTGGGTGGTGGCCGAGACATCAGGAAGTGAGGCCCACTAGGAGGAAGTAAATCATTGGAGACAGGTCTTAGAGGGGTGACATATATTGTCTCCCTCCCATTCAAATATGTCTTCTCTGCTTCCTGCCCATCACGAGGTGAGCAGCTATGTCCCACCCTGCCTTTCCACCATAACGCGTCACCTCAGAGGCCTGGACACTAGGGACCCAGCTGGCCAGACTCCCTGTGAGACGATGAGCCAGAGTGAACGTGCCTTCTTCTGTCTCCTCTCAGATGTCTGTCACAGCACCAGGAGCTAACCATCTGTCGGGTCCCAAAGAAACCTGGACTAGGTGATGACGACTGGAATGTCGGCTGAAAAAATGCCAGTAGAGGGACAATGACATATGGACATGTTTAAGAGGGTGTGTACCTGCGGTTCCAGCACAGAACTTCCCTCTGAAACTGGTCTAGAATGGATTCAGGGCAACAGGAGAAAGACAATCCCTGTACCCAGTTAAAACAGAGATTCTGCTCCTGTTGCCATGACTACCCACCAAACTGTACCCTCCCACCAGTGAATCAACCCACGTAGGTGATCAGTGGCCTTTCTCTTGCTCTCTGGTTACAAAGGATGAGGTGCATCCTGTCTCTATGGAAAGACTCTATTAGCCAAGGTTATTGGAATGACTTACAGGCCCCAGGTCAGCTAATCCAACAATGGTGGCCTGTGAACAGAAAGTCCAAGAATCCAGTCCAGTCCATGTGGTTGGCCGTCTCAGCTGGTCTTCAGTATATGCTGTAATTATGAAGAAGCAGGCTCTAATGCTGGGGGTGTGGTGGGGGTGTGGTGGGGGTGGGGTGTGGTGGGGGATGGACTTGTTAGTAAGGGGAGAGCAAGCAGACAAATGCAGAAGCTTCCTTCTTCCATGACCCGTATATGCACTTCCAACGGAAAGTATGGCTCAGATTAAAGATGCGTGTATCATATCTTCCCCTTCAAGATCTGGATTTGAAGTGGATCTTCCTTTTGCAAAGTAAGCAAAAATTCCTCATTGGTGCGCCCCCGTTTCTCGTATCTTAGTTCATTTCATATGTAGTCAAGTCGACAACCAAGAATAGCAACCTCAAGACAAACTTGTATTTAAATCCAAGCCCCCATGCTTCCCCACTACCCCATGTCAACCATAACGCGTCCTCCTGCACATCCTTAGTGGGACGTGTGCCCTGACCTCCCGAGATGGGCAGTGAGGGGGTAGCCCCTTGCTCTGTGCAGCCTCGCCTGGTTTTTAAGGCATCAGACACTGCTGTTGATGCTTGGAAACAGCCATCACCTCTGCGACCAGCAAGAGCCTCCTTCTTCCTGAATTTTAGAACATATTTGTTGTGAGACATCTGTCCCCAGGGATGATGTGACTATCGTGTCCCTGGTTTGGAAGTAGAGAGATGAGAGAGGGGACCGTGCTGGATCTGAGAGCTCCATTCTTGAGGGAAAGTGTGAAATTAGTCAAGGTAAACCTTGCTGTGTTAAACTGGAAGCCACACTAGCTCTACAATCCGAGGAGACACGTCTGTGTCCAGAGTGGGAGGCTGCGGGTTCTGATGCTACTGACACCTTTCTGGCTGGGTGACCTTGAATGGATAATGGCTATTTTGAAAGTTTTGGGAAACAAGACAGCAAAACATCAAGGGATACTCCTGAAGTGACTGTCTGTGCTGGCTGGTTTTATGTCCGCTCGACACAAGCTAAAGTTATCTGGAAGGAGGGAACCTCAATAGAGAAAATGCCTCCATAAGATCTGGGTTTGTCTCGTTGACATGAAGAGACACCGTGACTATGGCAACTCTTATAAAGGAATACATTTAATTGGGGCTGGCTTACAGTTTTAGAGGTTCAGTCCATCATCAGGAAGCATGGCAGCCTGCAGGCTGGTGCTGGAGGAGCCAAGAGTTCTATCTATATCTTGAGCTGCAGGCAGCAGGAGACTGTTCCACACTAGATGTAACTTGAGTTTAGGAGACCTCAAAGACCACAGTGACACACTTCCTCCAACAAGGCCACACCCACACCAACAAGGCCACACCCACTCCAACAAGGCCACACCCACACCATCAAGGCCACACCCACGCCAACAGGGCCACACCTCCTAATAGTGCTACTCTCTCTGGCCAAGCATTGAAACACCTGAGTCTATGGGGTCCTTACCTACTCAGGCCACCAGAGACATTTTCTTAATGCCCCCTGCGTTCCAGGAAGTTATCTGTCCTTGGGCAAGTGGAGCTTACAGTTTAGAGGCATTTTTGTTTTGTAGATTTCTTAAGCTCAGTAATTTAAACTTAACTTTAACACTCACAGTTGGTTTGTACCTCTAACCATGAGGGTTCCAAGTTTGAGGGCAAATGCCTTAACCCTCTCCTCCTCTGTCATCTTGCTAACATATCATTTAAGAAAAAGAAATTAGTTTTTGCTTTCTGCTCCCCCTTGCTTTTTGCCAGCATCTCCTGTGAGACACGTGGGCAGTTGCTCTCACCTGCTCTCTACAGGAGCTGTGAAAATCATGCAGATCCAAGTTTGAAACTCAGCTCTGCTACTTGTTGGTTGTGTGACAAGTTAGATCATTCGGCGTCTGAGTCTCACTGCCCTTAACTGAATGAATGTGGTCCAATCAAACTTTTCTCTCCAGGTCACTGGAAGTATTCAGCTTAATACACCATGCTCCAAACTTCCCTCACAGCAAGACTGTTTTGGGGGAGTGTTAAAACCTTTAGTCCTGGGTTCTCCAGGTCCCAATCTAGAGTGAACCAGAATTCCCTGGCCATCAGACAAACCTCAGGGACTCCAATCAGGAATCTTTGGGAACGTTGGGGCTGATACTGTGCCCAGTACTCAGCAGCTAATCTTTACTGAGCACTTACATGTGTGCAGTCTTCGTAGTGAGGATGGTTATAAACCAATTAGATTTCTAGTGAGTGAAAAGCAAAATTGTCCAAGGACTACTGGGGGTTACCCATGCTGCTTTGGTCAGGCTGAGGCTGAATGGAGCCGTGGAATGCTAGGCTACCCTGATTTCCTGGCTCTGGTGAGAGGCTGTCTTTCCCTGGAAGATTCTCCTCCACAACCAGGCTCCTCCCACTCCCAGTTCTGTGCAGCAAGATCTACGTATTTCACTTTTGGTTGTTGATGGATTCTGCTTGCTTGTTTGTTTGTTGAGACTGGGTCTCACTTGGTAGCCCTGACTGGGCTGGACCAGGCTGGCCTTGAACTCACAGAGCGCCTCCTTCCTCCTGAGTGCTGAGATTAAAGGTATGTACCATCTTGCATGGCCTAAGAATGGTCTCAGTAATAACTTTCTGTGGACCAGGAGAGGTGCCTGTGGCTAAGAGTGCACACTACTGGGTTTGCAGATGAACTGAGTTTGATTCCCTGCCTCTGCTGCAGGTGGCTCACAGCTGCCTATAAACTTCAGGGCTTCTGACTTCTGTTCTGGCCTCCTTGGGCACCTGCACTCGTGTGAAAACACACACACACACACACACACACACACAATCTAAAACACTAAATTTGGTTTAAGATTTATTTATTATATGTAAGTACACTATAGCTGTCTTCAGATCCCATTACGGATGGTCGTGAGCCATCACGTGGTTGCTGGGATTTGAACTCAGGGCCTCTGGATGAGCAGTCAGTGCTCTCAACCACTGAGCCATCTCTCCAGCCCAAACATTGAGATTTTAAACAATAACAAAACTGTCTCTAGACACCGAGCAGGGGCTCCCTGACACCTGCTGCTCTGAGGGTGAGCATGGGACAGCATCCAACGAGACATCTGGAGTAGAGAATGTTCACACAACTGGTCCATCCACAGTCCAGTGGCACCCCACTGAGAGGAACTGTTATGTCTCTGCGTTTACTCCCTGTTAGCACCTTCCTGGCTGGCTTCAGATCTGTCTCCATCTCTGGCCACCCCTTACCCTCTACTTGCTCACGCCCAGCCTGCCTCAGGAGCTGCTTGTTAGGGACCCAGGGTGGGAATCCTTCCAAATATGAACAATGAGTTTTGGAACCAGGATATAAATAGTCTTTGCAAGTCAGCGAACGAGAGCCTGAATTGCTCACCTCAAGCCTGCATCCGCCAGCACTTCTAACACAGGCTAAGAGCCATGCCTCTGGGGTCAGAGACCTCTGGAGAGTCACCTTGCCTCTGAAACTCCGTTTCCATCTTTGTGCAGTCTAGGAGAGCGGAGGGAGTGGCGGTCTGAAAGCATGAAGCTTTCATGGAGGCCGCGGCACATGCCGCCATGCTTTCTCCAGCCGATGGCTAGACTAGGAGACGAGGAACCCTTCACTGGTAGTTGGCACAGGGAATGTGGAGAGCAGGCGATGGGTCCTGTTGCCGTAGGAAACCTGTGTAGGGTTGGCTCCTGCTGCGAACACTGCGCTTCATCCCCCCCCCCCCCCCCCCCCCCCCCCCGCAGAGGAAGGTACCAAAGCCCAGAAAAGCTATCCTGGGCTTGAGGCTGGGCTCTTCCACTCCTGACATGTGACCTTGGGCCCACCACTTGTCCTTCCTGCACCTCATCAAGTTAGAGGGTAAACAGGGCTTTTTAATTTTTTTTTTTTTTTTAGAAAATTTATCAAGTAACCAGACTGTTCAAAAGCTTGTGATATAGGCAAGCATGGCCTTGAACTTCTGATTCTCTAGCCTCCAACTTCCAAGTTCTGGGACTACAGGTTGGTGTCACTATGGCCTGGGCGACTTCTACCAGCCTTGTGGGATTCACCCAAACAGCTCTTACTAGCACACTGGTGACCCCAGTGGTGGCACTGTGCGCTGAGGAACCAGTTCATACCTCATCCAATAGTCGTGTGCCACAAGCCAAGGATGTAGGCTGCAGGCTGCTAGGGGGACTTTGTGTAAGAACAAGGTTGGCTTTGGGACCAGACATGAGCTCAGCTCCTCGGAGCTCTTCTGTATGACAGTCACTCTGAGACTCCAAGGGAACCGGCTGGCCACGGGGTCAAGGCTCAGAAAGTTTACCCTTCCTCCTTTCCATTCAACAAACCTAATATTACGGTGCGACAGGCCTGGGTCTTACCTTTTCTGCTCAAGGTCCTCAGCCCCAGCCTTCCTCATTTACTGGGGGGCCAGTTCAAGGGGGACAAAGAATATGCTCCTGTGTGTAGTACAGTGGATGTTGAAGAAGGTACTCAGGTCCTCAAGTGCACACAGAGCATCTCCCCAGAACTTTCGTCAACTGTCCTCAAGGGCAGATGGAAACTCCTGGTGTGATACAGAAAGGGATGGCCAGGGGGTGGCCTGCAGAACTTCACCCACGCTGTGCCAACTCAAGCCACCATGGAGGGGCTTGGCATCCACAGCAACTGTCCTGACACATCACTTCCATGTTCTAGGTGCCCTCCTGTGTGGACCTGTCCGCCTGGCTCCTCGTGACCACAGAGCTTAGCCTGCAGCCCGCCTGACTCCGCTTCTGGCTAGTCTAAAGGAGCAGGTGTCAGGGTGAGGCGAGGCCCAGGCCTTCTCAGTAGCGTGTAGGAGTCGCTGGAATCCCGCCATGATCGCAAAGCAGTGAGCACCTGCTCGGCGTGCGCAGCCTGTGCACCTACCGACTGCTGTCACTGTTTTGGGGTGTTCTAGGCAGTCTCACACGCAGCCTTAAAAACTCTAGGAGAGGTTTGGCCCCATGAGCATCTTGTCTTAAGAGTTGACGATGAAGAATCTGAGAGGGACACTTGGTAGGCAGAAGCAGGCGGATCTCTATGGGGTTGAGGCTAGCCTGGTCTACGGAGTTCCAGGCAAGTCAGTGCGATTTACTGTTTTTAAAAACTATTAAAAAGAAAAAAAGAGGTGTAAGTACTTAGGGCTGAGATGGGAGGCAGCCACTGACTACAAGTCTTTGCCATGGAGTCTGATGCCTCAGAATCAATCTCTGAGACCTACACGTGGGGAGAACTGACTCTCCGAAGCTGCCCTAACATGCAACACACACACACACCGGAACTGAGACCTACACGTGGGGAGAACTGACTCCCCTAACATGCAACACACACACACACCGGAACTGAGACCTACACGTGGGGAGAACTGACTCCCCGAAGCTGCCCTAACATGCAACACACACACACACACACCGGAAATAGATTTTTAAAAGCTTAAGTGTTATTACTTATGAGAATGCTGCTGCAACAGAAACTGGAAATAACCCAACAATCTACCTGTTTGGTTACAATAAATCCAACCAGAACCCAGCCACGGGATTATCAATCAAGGAACCACCTAAACGCTTCCGAAAACCCCGAGAACAGAGACCCAGGACCATAAATAAAAAATGTAATAAATACCAGCTGTTAAGTCTAGGGTTTGTTAAATGTTTTATACGTTCCTGAGTTTAAGCATACATTCTTTTACAATATGAAAAAAAAAAATCAAAGATATTCAAGAATATTTAAAAAAACAAGAGCTACTTATCTTGTTGGTCTGCCTTTGGGTGTTTGTTTATTTTTTATTTATTTATTCATTCATAAGTCTTATAACCCATTCTCCCCCTTCCCCGATTTTAAAAAATGTAGCCTTTAAGTAGAACATACCCCACCCAGGCTTGCTTTGAGAACAGAAAGTGCCTCTCCGGTGAAGGTTACTGATTCTGTAAGAAAGCTGGTTAGCAGGGGCATAACAAGGCTTCCCTCCAGGGTCAGCTGAACCCAGGACAATCAATGGCTTGTAAGGACTCAAAAGAAGCCATCTCCCCCAAAAAATTGTATAAAAAAGATTTATTGAAATTTATCAATGACAAACAGACATAAAACTCAAAGTTTGGCTCTTCTCAAGGGCGGGAGAAAAGTGAGCTGCAGTGGTCTGTACAAATGAAACACGGGAGAAAACAGCACTTATAAAGCGATCAGTGAGGGGACGCTGAAGGCACACAGCGTTCACTAGGGGAAGCCTGCGGCCACTTCAGAGTCCCACTAGGTAAGAAAATACGGCTTTGCACTCCTTCCCCGTGCCCCTGCGTATTCGAGAAGGAAAACAGAAGACAAACCCGGAGGACTCGAGGAGCCTCGAAGCTTAGATTTGTAAAAAGGTTCTAAGCTGGGGCACCCAAGACAAGTCCTCCTGTCATTTCTGAAAAACAAACTGCTCTAATATTTTACAGACGAGATAGAACAGGTTTTTTTTTTTTTTTTTTTTTTTTTTAAATGAAGTTGAAACATGAAGGTTCACTTCTTTCCCGTTTTACACACATCTCCTAAACCCGCCGGGTTTCTTTTGCTGTTGTTTTTGTTTTGTTTTCTGATTTTTTTTTTCCTTTTCTTTTTGGCTCTTGGGATCACAGTCCCAGAATAACAAGAGTTCTCTTTGCAAGAAGCAAAGCCCACTGCCATCTGTGGAGGGGAAAGGGGATGAGAGATGGGGACTGTCCCCAAACCAGTGCCAAAATACGCCTTTCGGTTGCTATTTACAAACTGGGGTGCTGGGTGCCTCTAGAACAGGAGTTAGTGAAGACAGGGGCTGGGATTCATGGCTCTTGGGCTGTGAGTCACCTGGTGGAGGCCAGCCAGAGCCTCCTGATCAACTCTGGGGATGTGGGACATATCAGAAAACGTGAGAGACCTCCAAGCCGTCCTCTCCAGAGTTAGAACAAACACTTGTTTGGTGTGCACTGAGCTATTGCGTTAATGGGGACAAAACCAGACACAAGGAAAAAGGAGGGGGGAAAATAAAACGTGGCAGTAAAAATAGTATTTTATTCCTCCCCCCACCCCCACCCCCGGCAATCCCCAGTACACTTTCCCCTCTCATCCCCTCAGCAACGCTACAATCAGAAAAAAATAAGTTTCGGGGGGCAGGAATAGGAGGGGGAGGGGATATGGGTAAAAACAGTCAAATCACAATAGGAATTTCCCCAAACAGGTTCATCCCCTTTAGTCATCCTCTTCGCCCTCGTCGTCCGGTTCTCGTTTTCGCTTCTGACTCCCTTCTTCTTCTGGAGAGAAAAAAAAAATCGAGGAAAACGGATGGTTAGCATCAGGTAGCCATCTTTCAGGCACCCTGCCCCACTGTCTGGCCCTTAAAGCCCAAGCAAGGCAGTGCTGGAGTCAAGGGGTCAGGCTGCCACCAGGAGAGAGCAGGAAGGCTGACGTACCACCAGCATCTTCTTCGTCTTCCTCGTCATCCACCTCCCCGTCGTTGTAACCTTCTTCATCCTCCTAGGGGCAAAGGCAGATGGCAGGGGTTAGAAATGCCCCTGCTGGGTCTGGGGAGGCAGCTCCCCAGTTCCACCGATCCAGGCTCCACCCCCGTACGTATGTAAGGACCCAGCAGCACACCCGTGTCTCCCAGCACCTTGGAGACACAGACAGGTGGAACCCTGGAGCTCACCAGCAGCCAGTTTGGCCAAATCAGCGAGCTTCGGGTTCACCGAGAGACCCTGGCTCAAAATAGAAGGTGGGGAGTGGCTGAGAAATACAACTGACGCTGACTTCAGGCCTCCACACATGGTGCATGCACACACAAACATGTGTACACATGCAAGTACACACACTACACCCACACACATACACGTGTTAGATAGAGATGTCCCTGCCTAGCATCCTAGCTCAGAGTTCACAGTGAGGCCTGCAGCTCAGAGTGAACACACAGTAGGGCTTCTTACTGTTTTGTATAAAGGAACCATTTGAGTCAGAAGACTTTCAATACGTGCTCTAAGCCATTTCCCACGCCACCTTGAGTGTGGCGTAATTTTGGACTGTTAGAAACCCTGGATGTGAAGTCCCTAGAAAAGCCAGCTTGCAGAGTGCAGGCTCCCAGGAGACCAGGCTCCCTAGGCACATGCCCTGTCGTTGAAAGTAGGCCATCCTTTCCAGCATCTGTCCTCAATATGGTTTTAGCCTCGAGGAAAAGACCCCAGTTCCAGCAAATCCTGACTCAAGTGGGCCAGCCTGGCAGCTGAACGGGTGGGATGCAGCAGGTAGACTCACTTCCAACTCACTTATGGTTCTGCCAGCCTTGTGGCTTCACCCTCCCACCCTAGGGTCCGTGTTCTGGGTCTTCCCCAGGGTTCCATGCCGGTAGCCTCTCTGGTTCCTATGGCTTCCATGGCATGCAGCAGATCACTGTTTCTAAGAACGGTTGAAGTAAATTTGCTTTTCTATAATTGAATAGTTCTTTCCCTGGTCTGTTTGCTAAGTGTGTGTGTGTGTGTGTGTGTGTGTGTGTGTGCGCGCGCGCGCGCGCGCTCGTGCTCGAGAGTGCATGTGCATCCGCAAGCACTCGTTCACTGGTGACTGGTAAAGGGCAGATGGTCAACGAGATTACAGAAAAATAGAAAATCTGCATGTGGGGCTCTGGTGACAGCAGGCAGGAGTGGCACAAGACAGTCTACCAGCCAGTGTGTCCCACCGCCTTGTCCTGGAGGAAAGAGGTTCCCTCCTGCAGGTGTCCCTTAAAGGTGGAGCTGATAGAGAAACTGCAGGAACAGATGGGAACCTGGCTTTTCTGCTGGCACCCCCTCCCCGGGAAACTTGCTCAAGTGGTGTATGTGGCAGGTGGACCTGTCCGCTACCAAGCGAGGAGGAGGGACTACGGCCTGTGTACTGCACACCCGCTCACTCGTGTGCACGGCAAACCTTTCCTGGAGTGCTGGTTACTAGTGGTAAGAACAGATAGATTCAGCATTCTAAACAACTCACGGAAAACCCTGCGCTGAGACACCCTGCGCACCCAAACTCAAATCCCAACACACACAGAACAAGGAGGAAGGTGTGGACACACCTGAGACCCCCTCCCTGACCTCTCCAGTGAGAGGGGACAAGGTCCCTACTTCACAGATTACAGAAGAGCCAGAGAAACTAAGAAATTCAGGACGGGGCTGGAACCGGCCACTACAAAATTAAGTAGAAGCTGGGGGTGGGTGACGAACGCCTTCAATCCCAACAATTAAAGAGGCAGGTGGAGCTCTGAGACCGAAGCCAGCCTGGTCTACACAGTGAGTTCCAGGACAGCCAGGGCTACACAGAGAAACCCTGTCTCAGAAAAACAAAACAAAAGGTGGGGGCTGGCAAGAGAGCTCAGCGAGGGTGGGTGTTTACTGCCAATCCCCAGAAATCACAGAAAAAAACAGAACTGCCTCCCTAAAGTTGCCCTCTGACCTCCACAGATAGGCCCCGCCCAAAGCACGTTGAGCCCCTGCTTTCAGAATCCCCTTCCCTACTCTAACGTCTACGCAGCAGAGCCTGTACTGTAGAAGTTTTGGAAACAGACCCCATTCCCTTCCCCGACAGTGGGCAGGAGATAAACAACCACGGCCCTTTCCTGGGTACCTGCCAGGTCAGAGGTGGGCGTACAGAGGCGCCCAGCCCCCCAGCCCTGTCTCCTTACCTCCTCCTCTCCACTCACGTCCTCTTCCTCCCCTTCTTCCTCCTCATCCTCTTCCTCTTCATCTTCCACTAGCTGGGCATATTCATCATACTCCTCCTCTGTGGGGGGATGGGCGGCAAGGAGACAGCTTGAGCTGAGGCGAGAGGGTGCCCATGTCTGCTCCACCCCCACCAAAGCTCAGAGCCAGACTGCTCTAATGCACCGAGGTGGTGTCACGAGGCCAAGCACCCAAAGAGTGACTTATGATATAAGCCTTCTTTCAAGTCAGATATGTGGAAGGTGCAATGTGAGGGTAAGGCCACAGAGACTCAGAGGTTTGGGCAAGAAGCTCGGGGGCCCCAGGGAAGCAAAGAGGCTACGTCAACATAACTAATCCCTCTTCAGAGAAATGCCTTGTTCAAGGCTACAAGTGGCTTGCGTAGTGAAGCAACTGGGCAGGGGCTGTACCCTAGACCCTTCCCACATATCACAGACCCACACTGTGTCCAACACGGGGACACTTACAGTCTGTTGGGAAAAGGATCTCCACCAAGGCTGACAGACTATATGAACGTATGTGAGCATCACACAGAAGACCCCAGACCTACAAGGATCACAGAATCCATGTCTGCACTGACTGGCACTATCTGAGAGCTTAGCTTTGTTTGGGCTATAAAGCCCTGCAGTAGATCTGTGAGGTGCCAGCTGCAAGGAGCCTGCAGAGACAGTGGGACGGGGTAGGGAAGAGGGCCCTTAACTGCCCTTTCCTTCCCAAGGGACCTGACATTGACTATAGCCCCCAACTTCCCTGAGGCCCCCGAAGAACCCAAAGCTGGCCAGTGGCCCTGCATGCTGCAACCACCAGGGGGCGCCACAGCATCTCCAGAGGAAGACCCTGGTCTCCGGGAAGCCCAGTGGCAGATGGCTTGCCAGCTTGTCCTGGGAGCTCCTGCATCCCAGGATCCCCACTGCCACCTACCATCCTCATCTTCCTCGTCGTCATCCTCCACGTAGCCCTCCACATCCGAGTCAGGGGCCTCCTTGTTGTCCCTGTCATAGCCATCGAGGTACATGACCTGGGGCAGGAGCTTGAACACGTTTTCTCGGTAGGCATTCAGGTTGGTCACCTCACAGTTAAACAGGTCTAGGCTCTTGAGGTTCTCTAACTTCTTCTGCAAGCACAGAAAAGTAGTCCGCACTGAGGGTAACTGTGGAACGGAGGCGGGAAGGGGGAAACACCCTAGGAAAGGCACCACCGGCAGCTCAAGAGAAGGAAGCCAGGTATGTCCTTGTGCATGTGCGTGTGCTGTGACAGTCTCTTCACTGAATCTGGAACTCGTCACTTTGAGTAGTCTGCTGGCCCCGCCCCTGGGACCCACAGGAGGACAATATTCTAGCATTGAGGACCCAGGGGTGCATTTTCATTCCCAGCTGTTTCTTGGGCTGAGGATTTGAACTCATAGCCTCAAGTCAGTACAGCAAGTGTTTTACCCAGAGATCAGACCAGCCCTGGCCAATGCTATCATGTTGGAAAGGTAAGAAAATGGAGGCCCAGGAAAGAGGCACACAGCTAGCAAGAAATGCAGCTGAATCCTGACCTTCCATCTCATTCAAAGACCCATCCCACACTGAGTCCCTGTTGCCATGGGGACCAGGTCAAACTAGGGAGAGTGGGCTCTTTAGAGTCAGTCTAGACTCTGCCACTTTTGTACACAGACCCAGGTGATTCTTAGTGGAGGGGCCACGGGCAGGGAGGTGGCCCAGCACCTCCCACGACCAAAACAGGTTCCAATCCGGGAGGACAGAGGACATCATGTCAATGACCAGGATGGGAAGCCACATGGACATGTGACCTGCGTGCAGAGACGTGAGAACGTGACCCTGCCACACTGCCTCAGGAAGACTTTATACCTGTGGACACGCTCCCAACACAAGTGAGTCGGAACTTTGAAGAGGTCTCTCTTTGTAACGGAATGATGACGTCAGGGCTTCCAGGCTGCCTTCCCCTAGGTCAGTGGGAGACCTGGGAAGACTTTCTGTGGCCAGTGTGTTTCATTAGGAAGACAGACAGACAGACAGGTAAAGTCTGAGCCTGAGAAAGCAGTGCCAGCTTGCTGTCATAGCCACCGGATGCCTTGTCCTCAGAGTGTCCAGAGACTGATGAGTGCTTTGCGGACTCGGAACGGTCACTTTTGCCATGTCCCCAGCCCTTCCCTCCAGTCAGGCTTTGTGACTTTTCTCTATTTCCAAAGGATTTTTTTTTTTGGGGGGGTCACATTTTCAGGCCGTTTCCTTAAAATTCAGAAGAACACTGCACCTAGGACGCTGTCGCAGAGACTGTCATCCTGACTAAAATTTCCATTCCTAACTGGAAAGTGAGTAAAGCAAGAAGCAGAAGTGTCGTCCATTCAGTGTCTGAGGCACTTGTCTCTCTACACGGGGCTCCCACCAGGTACAGCCTCAGACTCCAGGACCCCTGCCTGTGTCAGCACTAACCCCTAACACACTGGCCTAACCCAAAAGAAAGGGTGGCTGATCTACCTCCAGAGTCAGCTTACATCTAGATTTGCTCCTCTCTCCTTAAAGGGTGGCAAGCCAGTCAGGCCTTAAGCCCAGACACACCACATCCCAGGCTGAAGGGCACACTCCATCCCTGCCCCACACTGGGTGCCCATCCAGGCCCAGTGAGCTTGGTCTGACTGAAATCTCCATGGATGACGCAGAAGTAGTGCCCACGGCAGAGGGTGAGAGTCAGAGACAGTGATAAATAAGTATCACCAGGAAAGTTGAGCTCCCAAGAAGGGGGAGGCCCCGCCCAGGGAGAGGGAGCCCGGGGGACTCACCAGCGGTTCTATTGTGCTGAGGTCTTTTATTTTGTTGCCACTGAGATTTAGATGCTTAAGGTTCGGACATTTCTCGGCCAATACTTCCAGGTCCCCTGAGATTCGGTTCTCGCTCAATTCAAGCTGTGGGAAGGGAAAGTGAGTTGGCTTAACACCGGGCTCAGGGCGCTCTCCCCAGACATCCCCAGGGATCGTGCCAGCAAGTTGGAGCAAGCACCTGGCCTTGCCCTTAATCATGCTCCCTGAGCACAAAGCACCCCCACCCGGGGCCTCCCATTCCCAGGCTGTTTACCTTCTTGAGTTTGTTTAACTTTGGTAAGTTCGAAATGGAGGTCAGGCCTACGTTGATTGTACTTAGGAATTCCAGTTCTTCAAACTCATCCGTGAGGCCTTCGATTTTGCCTTCAATTGACCGACAGTTATCCAGAACCAGCTCTTTCACCTAGGAAGGGAAGGTTGGAGTGAGTGGACACAGAGAAGGGGTCAAAGGGGTGCTCCAAGCCCAGCCTTGTCCACACCAGCCCTGCCTCAGTGCTAAGGATGACCAGCCTGTCTCCCTTTCCACCATTAGCAAGACCCAGATAGGATGTCGGATATGTACATCTCTAGAACTGGAGAGCCATTGCCGAGAACATAACCAGTAGGCTTTACTGTCACCAAGGCTGGTGTGTGTTTGTGTGTGTGTACAAGCTCCTGCTACACTCTCTTCAACCCCAGTATACAATAAAAAAAGTGCCCACTGCCCACAGGCATCAGCTACAGTGGTGGTGCCACCTGGTATCCCTGCCTACAAACGCCCTGGCCAGACACCCACCAAGGCTGACTACTCACTTCCCACGCCCAGCACCCCACTGGCCTGCCCCCGCCAAGTGCTCACGGCTTACACAGAACATACTTATGCTTGCTTGCTCTCCTCCTTCCTCTGGCCTCAGCCTGTCCCTTATCACTGTAATCAGGTACCCGGCCTGTCCCACCATAGCTGCAGCATAGCAGAGAACCCCATTCTAAGTCTTCGAGCCAGGTCACTACTACCCAGGAGACGGTCCCACCAGAAACAAAATACTTGGTGCTGTCTAAGAGCAGAGCCACAAGTCTCGCGTGGCCCTGAACATTTGGTGTTATTTTAATCTCAAGTATACAAGAGATACACGGCACAGTTACTGGGCCCTATGGTTCATGAATGTTTCCCTTGGTCCTGCCTTGTGGATGAAGAGGAAACCTGTATGCCTAAGACAGACCACACGAAATTCGAGGGTCCCTACCCACTGCCTCTCCAAGGACAGGGAGTGGGTGGTGGAAGGCGCGTCTCCGTTTCTGAGAGAGTGGAAAGAGACCGTGAAGTCACTCTGGGGAAGAGGCTCCAGTCAACACAGCAAATGAATGACAGGGATGGCCAGTGGGTCTCAGGAAAGTCACAAACAGCCGAAGGAATCGGCAGGCAGACCCCTGAGCAAGCCAGGTGCTTGGGGAACCCGGTGTCTTGGTGATACCAGGAACCCTTACTGTGGCAGGGGGCGGAGGGTTGAGCAGAGGTGCTCACACAAGGCAAGTACCTGCTCCCTTTACTTCACTTTCCCCCATCCCTTTTTATTCTGACACAGGCTTTTTCTCTGAGTTGCCTTAGGTTGGACCCGAACCTCCCTTGTCCGTAGCTTTAAAAGGCCTCCAGTGTGTAATCCTCCTCCTGGCCTGCTTCTCAAAGAGTCAGGACTAGAGATCGGTGGCACCAGGGCTGGCTGAAAAAAGTCTAAAAAGAGAAAACTGACCCCTCCCCAGTGGCACTTGTCCCAGTGCACCCCTGCACCCCATGCACAGGTCGCTGCTCCCCTCCCCCACCATCCCAGCCCACAGCCAGTCCCCACCCACGGCTGCACCTCTCCTCAAAGACAGGCCTTGCCTAGAGATTCCTCTGGTCTTCCAGAGGCTGCACGTGTTCATGCACCCCGAGAGGAAGAGGTACAACTGGGTCCACAGCAGGATAAGTAATGGCCAGGGACTATGGGGCACCTGGGTCCCAGAGCCCTGCCTCCCTTCTTCCCTGTGGATACAGAGAGTGCTCCATGCAGGACAGCCTAGCAGGGATTCACAGTTCTACCAGAAGGAACGAAAGCCAAGAAACACCACCTTCTGAATCACAAGCTCCAACCTCTGCCCTGGCCACGGGTCCAGATCAAGCCACTCACTGGTTAGAGTATAAGAAAGAGACCTTCGGTAGAGAGGCCTGGCTGTGGGCAGCAAGTGAGCGGAGGGAGAGCCCCCCCCACACAGTCTGAGGTGCTGAACTCCTGTGGTCCAGTCTTCCTTAAGTGGCTTTCCAGGGAATCCCTGCCTCCAAAGGCAGATCCTGGCGCATTCTCAGAGACTGCAGACATACGTGGTTTTCCTAGCGTGCTCAACCTCCTTAATGCCATAAGCAAGTGTTGTAAGAGGACCTAGGATGGGGAATTTCTTGTTGCTTCTATGGAGGTGGGGGGAACGGCACCTCCCCCCACTCTTGCTAGGACATGCTGCCTTGCATTTCTACAAGCAGTTGACCAGGCCGGTCCCCACCACCTCCCAGCACCACACACACACACACACACACCCTCCATTCACAGCCACATCCGGAAGCACCTGTGTGGGTCTGAAGACCTGGCTCAGTAGGTAGAGCATCGGGTTCTGATCCCCAGCAGCACACACACACACACACACACACACACACACACACAGTCGGTAGAGCATCGGGTTCTGATTCCCAGCAACACACACACACACACACACACACACACACACACACACACACACAGTCGGTAGAGCATTGGGTTCTGATTCCCAGCAGCACACAAACTGTTCAAGGTCACCATTTGGCTACACAGCCAAGTTTAAAGCCTGCCTGGGTTATACAAAAACTCGTCTCAAAAAATGAGTAAGAAAAAACACTTAACCCAAAATGCAGCCCCAGCAGGTAGCCGCCTAAGCAAAGTGTTCAATGCTGGCCACTCAACATAGCGGTCGGTGCCCTGAAGCACCTCTGACAGCCGAAGGTACAGGGACAGTGCCTGACCAGGCATCAACCCAACTCCGTAGGCCCCCGTGGCTGTAATGGCTTCCCTTCAGCCCTGTTTCCCGTTCCACCAGCTATGTGGTGGGTATCACATCCAACTCCTCAGTCACCAAGGATTTGCAGAGCTCAATCTGGCCTGGGTCATGTGGCTGTTCACTCCTCCTCCAGTAGGGCGTGAGGCCCCGGGGAAAGTCTCCTTTGCTTCTCTGCATCTCCTTCCTGACAGGGAGTCAGGGTGTCCGGCAGTGTTTCGGAAGGGCCGGGACACAGACCCAAAGGTTTTGGTATCGTGTAGAAACTCAAGCCTCACAGGCCTAGAGGTGGCTCAAACTGGACAGAGTGAAAACCAGCCACAGTCCCCCGTGTGAGCCTTCTGCCGGCCCTCCCTCCTCCAGCACCCATCTCCCAACGGCCTTCCCTCCTCCAGCACCCATCTCCCAAGGCCTGTGACTGGGGGGACTCTCCCTGCAACTGTTATCATTTCTAACCCACTTCCTCTGTCCTTGGCAGCCTCGTCTCTAGCCCTTCCATGTGAGAAGGTCCCTTTTGTATCCAAGGAGTGCTATGCTTAAAAAGAAAGAAAGAAAGAAAGAAAGAAAGAAAGGAAGGAAGGAAGGAAGGAAGGAAGGAAGTAAGGAAGGAAGGAAGAAAGGCCCACTTCCCTTGCCAAGTCCAGAGTGAGAACTACAAGTTAAAATTAAACTGAAAAATTGTACTTTGGGTTTAGACTCTCTCCCAGTTCCACCAACCCTTAAAACAACAACAATAACAATATCCCAACACACTTAGACTCTGTGCCCCAGAGACCAGGACCTGCTTAGACAGGGTCCTCAAGCCTCAGGCAGGAGGTGATCTTCATTGCTCCAGAGGTCACACCCAGGAGACTGACATTCACATCCTGCAGGCAGCATGGAGGAACCACACATTCAGAAGAAGTCAGCCTAGCCTGGCTCTCCTGTTCTTAAAACAAACCTTACCCCCGACCCCAGGCTTGAGTCTGTCTTCATTCTCACCAGTGAAAACTGAACAAACACATTTAGTTTGCTTCAAAACCACCAAGCCTGATCCATATAAACTTCTTAGATGTGACCTTTCTTCTCCTAACATGGCAGTTACCTCAAACTTGAAGGCCGTGACCTCAGGGAAGGATGTGGTTATGAGATAGCCTGGCTACTGGTGACCGACCTCACCCTGGATACCAGACCCCCTAATCTGGGTTGAATGATACCATCTCTGTTCTCTGGAGCCCAAGATTCCACCTCCTCAGGAAAAGGATGGGGACAGCAGCCTAACCTATATACAAACTGCAAACGCCAGCTTCTAAAACGCTTGAGGCAGGTTAACATCTGGGAAAACATGCAGATTTCTCAGTGTGCCCCTCTAGCCTCCCCCACCACCTACCAATCCTTGCACCAACTTTAATTCAAGACCTCCTCCCAGGAGGCCATCCCTGTAGCTGGCTCTAAGAACCTAAGGCTGGGCACTGAGCTCGGAGGCGGCAGCATGAATCATTTAATCGTGTATTAAGCATCTGATCCTCCTGGAGGTCAGAGAACTGTCCTTCCCCATAATCAGCCTAGAGGGAACACACAGGACGGTGCTGCTTAGCAAATGTCCCTCTTACTGGGCCAGATACAATATAAGTACTAGGAATACTGGGGGGAGGGGGGGGAGGGGGAGGGCACAAGCAGCCTTGAGGACAGAGTACAAACAGTGCCCTATAGCAGGCGGAATCGATACACGCGCTTCATGCTTCCGCCTTTCACGTAACAGCTTTGGGTGTGTGCCTACGCCAGCCAGGCACCAGCCCTGACGGGGGATCAGCCGCTACCCCACCAAACTGCAGCACTCAGCACACACAGCCCCAGTTCTCTCTACACAGGCTAAAGGGTCACAGACTCCATGGGGAACCACGATGGGGGGTGGAAGGGGAGTCTGCCAGAAAGAGAGGTGGTGGCATGCCGGGAACCCCCAGCTAGCTGGCAAACAGCCCCTCATCGAGGGGAGATGAGAGGTGCCCAGGAAGACCAAGGAGGGTACGGCCTCAGTCCGGAATGGCTTTGTAACTAACTGCTCAGGGCAAGATGCTCAAAATTTACCTAGAGGGTTCAACTGGTAACAGAATGCTCTCCTAGCATGCATTCAGTCTCCTGCTTGATTCTCCAGTACTACAGAGACTGGGAAGGAAAGGGAGGACCGGGACCTCAAGTTCACTATCATCCTCAGCTACACAGTGGGTCTGAGACCGGCCGGGGCTATGGGAAACTCCCGTCACAAACCAAAGCCTCACACAGAATTCCAGGACGGAGATGGCTGACTATGTGTGTAGGTCACATGGCCGTGAAGCTCGCTCTGATTAAAATGGACAGCTCAGGTCTACGACAGCCTTCTAAGAAAAATAATGGCCCAGAGGGAAGGACACTTTGAGATCTGCACCCCCCCCCACACTTTTTCAGAACTTCTGTGGCAACTCAGGAGGGGCAGAAGGCAGCAGACTCTAGTCAGACAGACCAGGCTCTCACCCAAGTTCCTCTCCCTAGCCCAGTGGGCAGGGGTCCTCCTAAGTCAGAAAACAGATATTCACACCATGATCTGTAACAGTACCCAAGTTACAGCTATTAAGTAGCAATAAAAATAATTCTATGGTTGGGATCACTGTGCCGAGAGTGGGAACTCCTGGTCCCGTTCTTCTCACCTCCCCGGGCCAGATTAAATAAGAAGTCCAGCCTAGAATTTTGCCAGCTACAAAGAAAAAAGTACCCATCATCCTCTTTACCCACGGTGAAGCCAGTGTGGGAACAAAGACTCCAACAGCCCCAGCCCTCCAAACTTTCCTGCCATCCCAAGCCTTCCATCTGCTCCAGAGCTGTGGAGTGTGTTCAGAGTTCAGCCTCTACACCAACCTTCAGCCATAATATACTGAAGGAGAACTGGATAGCGCAGGTTTCAACCTCGTCAATCCCTGACCAATCTAGGCTCCAGCTTCCCGGCTCTGAAATCAAACTGACCCAGTGTTTTCTGGTGCTCCTGGGTTTTAACTAGGTCAGCTTTTAAATGGGCCATCCCCCTGCTGCAGCTCCCGTTCCTAGCTAGAAGGCCAAATTGTGAGTCACTGAGGTTTGAGACAGAGACGACAGATGTACACTTGCGTCTGTTTTAACGGTAAAATCTACTTACCAACCCATGTGGCGAAACCTACAGAACTCAACCAGGCTCCCAGAGGGAAGGGACACAGCTCTGGGTGGGGGGCGGGGGAGGCTGAATATTTTTAAAGTTACAGGGACCTCGGGGATTAGGTCAGTGTTTTCCGATTGTAACCCACTGCAAGGAATACATTGTAGGAGCTAGAGAGATGGCTCAGCAGGCAAGAGCAGTTGCAGCTCTTATAGATGCTCTGAGTTTGGTACCCAGCACCGGGGTCAGAGCGGATTCGATGCCCGTTCTCTCTAGTCTATCTGGGCACTTGTCTTCACGTTAATTACACATCCACATTAACACAAACAAAAGCCACTTGGCATGCGTACTTCCTGTGTATAGGCACACACAGTAAAAACAAAGAACACACGTTGGATTCCCATCTATAGATTTCTTAAAATCTTGTTCTATTTATGTATCTCTGAGAAAGAATGGCACTTGTGTAGGGAGCCTGCGGAGGGCAATCTCTTGGAGGAATTACAGGGGGCTGGTGAGGAGCTGGATGCGAGTCCTGAGAACGGAATCCAGGTCCTCTGCAAGAGCCGCGAGTGTTCTGAACTGCTGAGCCATCTCCCCCAGCCCTCCTACTAACTTAAATTTTTAAAATGGAGCCCGCAGTGAGGGGTGAAGCGGGCCGCGGAGATTGATTGGTCAGCAGAGGGCACAGGTGCGGGGGGTGGGGCTGGGCAGCGAATGCAAGGAACTGAGCTGGGTGATCTATTTTTCCTTTCTGCCACATACCACCTTCTGCCCTAGGTCAGAATCAGCTCCCCACCCCCACTCCCGAAATTAAGGAAACCCACAGCCAAGCTCCGCGCGTTCCTGTAGCCTCGTGGCAGCCAGGGCTTGGGGTCTCCACGCCCCTCAGCATCTTGCGTCGTCTTAACTAGGGGCAAGGTCCTTCTTCGCCTTAAAAACAAACAAAACCCTCCCCAGGAATTAATTGAAAGGCGCTCTGGGTCTCGGAATTTTTGCCGCTGCGTACAAAGCAGGCAGGCAGGCGGCGGGGGAGCACGTGGCGCGGGCAGCGGTGACGCCATCCTCATTACATGGAGGCAGGAGGGCGGGCCGAGGAGACCAGGCTGGCTCATAGGTCGGCTGGCAGGGCAGGCTGCGACTGCACCAGCCCAGCGACTCGCTCTCGTCGCCGGCTCCGCCCCGCTCCTCCCCGCAGTCTTCGCCTAGGCTTCCACCCGCAAAAGTCAGTGCTCGGGACTGCTCGGGACGCTTCCACTCGCTGGAAAGGCCCGGTGCTAGCCAGACTTGCCCAAAAGAACACCTGGCTTCTGTCCCCCAGCCTTTGTGTCCCTCTTATCTTTGTTTTTTTTTAAAAAGATTAAAAAATGTGTTATGATATGTTTTAAAGATAAAAAATGTGCACTGTGTACGTGCTCACCGGGGCCAGAAGAGTTTTGAAACTGGTGTTACAAAAGTGAGCCACAAGTATATTCTGGGAATCGAACCGGGGTCTTCTACAAGAGCAGCAAGTGCTGTTAGCTGCTGAGGCGAACTCCCTTCCACTCCCAGCATTCCTCCTCAGACTTTCAGGTAACAGAAAGTTACCAAAGAAGCTGGGAACAGCCTAGAACCAGCTGTGGGGGATAAAAGAGAGATAGATGGGGTGGGGAGAGGGGCATGGGAGGCCAGAGATGATGGCCAAATCTAGCAGGCTCTATTCTTTAACAGTTGTTCCCGTCCCATTTTCCCGTGGGGGCTGGCATGCAGTCAGAGGCAGAGCCCTAGTCCAGGTAGCCAGAAAAGGGCCGTTGGACAGAAAGCATAGCACTCACACACCAGTGCTACCAGGCAGGATTGGCTTCTGCTCCTGCTGTGTCTCCGAATTTGCTGTGTGCCCTAGTAGAAGTTGCCCCACTCTGGGCTTCTGCTCCGTCCTCCAGGCTGCACACTGGGCAGTGGGGCTGGAATAAAGAGATGAGGTCCTAAAAGCCCATGTCCATAAAATTTAAATGCCCGGTGTCCCCTGTACAGTTCCTCCGGCAGGGACCTCTCCAAAGGATCTCAGACAAGAGCTCGGGATTCAGCATGTGAAAGGCACAAGACTGCTCATTACTCTAGGTGATGATTAAAATGGAGAAACAGATCGGCTAGGCTCTTTCTGCACACCGCCACGACTTTAAAATTAGTCCCCAGAGGCCTGGGTTATGAGGTTCCAAATGTGGGAGTCTCATCAGTCGACTTGGGAAGCAAGCAGCCAAGGCAGCCACCAACCACCTCCACTGACAAGGTCCCGCACCTCACTCACCAACACTGATCTAATTCCTGGTAAAACCTACGGTGGTTGATAGGACCTTACTATAGACTGTCCCTGTGCAGAAGAAAAGCTGGATTCAGAAAGGTTGGGGCAACAGATCCAGTGATAACATTGTGGACCATTATCCCCTCCCACCATCCCCCCCCCAAAACCTTTAATGGCCAAGGAGATCAAGTGCAAACTCAAAGTATGATTCCCAGGCCCCCAACCGCACACCTCTTTCCAAGGCAGCTGTCCATGAGGGTGCATGTCACAGGAACACTGCCTCCCCTACCCTACCACTCCCGGAGCCTGCCTGTTCCTATCCACCAAGGCCTCCAGAGCTGCCACACGGGTCTGAAGACTCCGTCCACCTTCCCAGGTGCCCTGCACGGAGGGGCTGGCATCAGTGTGTGCTCACTGAGTGTTCCCATGGGAACAAGCCATTCTAGAGAAGCTTCTAGATGGCTGAGGCAAAACATCCCACTGGAACCACGGCTGGGCAGACCAACTGTGCCAGTGGAGGGGTGCCAGTGGCTAGCTGCTGAGATCAGACTAGGAGATTTAGACCTAGTGATGCTGTGGTTGCAACCATCCCAGACCCTGCCATGACCCGTCTCAAAAGGCACAAAGCATTCAGACTCATGGGCCAGGACACTGGAGCCCTGGTTTGGAGATCTACCCCACTTCCAATTGGCTTTGCAAAAAAACAAACCAACCAACCAACCAAACATATGCCTCAGGGATGTGGATACAGCTAAGTGGGTAGAATGCTTGTTTATTTAGCACCCGAGAGACCCTGGGTTAGATCCCCAGCACCAAATAAACCATGCTGATGAAGTGTCTGTGGTCCCAGCTCTAAGCTGGTGGTTGCAGGAGAATCAAAGCTCAGTGGTTAGGAGCACTGACTGCTCTTCCATAGGTCCTGAGTTCAAATCCCAGCAACCACATGGTGGCTCACAACCATCTGTAATGAGATCTGATGCCATCTTCTGGTGGGTCTGAAGACAGCTATTGTGTACTCATAAAAATAATAAATAAATAAATCTTAAAAAAAAAAAAAGGTCAAAGCCATCCTTAGCCAACCATTATATATGCAAAGATCAGAGTTGATCTGTGATGGAAACCTTGGGCTGTTCCCTGTCCTCTCAGCCTAGGGCTCAGATATCCAGGGGAAACTCCTTGAAGCAACAGGAAACAGGACCAACTAAGAGGAACGAAGAGGGTAAAACCCAGACTTGACCTGGGCCACCTCCACCAGGCTGTCCACCAGGCCGTACACACCTCAGAAGGCAAGGAAACAGACAAGAAGTCTAATAGCCTCAGGAGATCTTTTGCCCTCGGCTTCCTTCCTGCCCCCTCTACCAGACCTGACAAGCAGCTTCCTCCACCACCAGAGCTGAGCAAGTCCTGGTGCTGACGTCCACCCAAGCTCCTGCGGGGAATGGATGATTTGGGCGGCAACCAAGCAGAAGAGCCTCACCAATTAGCCACAGTGACGCACAAGAACGGAGTTAATCAGCCTTTTCTCCCTTAGCCTAACACGATGCACTCAACTTGCCCTAAGTGGACAAATCAAATACTTGTGTAAAAAACTCCTGGTGGAGGAGGAAGGGGAGGGCGATAAGGGGAAAGAAAGGGAGATGGGAGGAAGAGGAAACTCAGCCAAAGCAGGAGCTGCAGGTTTGGCTTAGCTCCAGAGTGGCGTTTTCTCCGCCTGGTCTCGCTAGTGGAACCTGACCTATACTTAATGTTTTTAAAAATAGAATACAGATTGAGTTAGCTGTTGTTCATGAGTCTATAGCTTCTTTAATTTTGGTTTGTTTCTTGTCAAGACAGGGCTTCTCTGTGTAGCACTGGCGTCTGTCCTGGAACTCGCTCTGTAGAGCAGGATGGGTCAGAGATCCATCCACCTGCCTCTGCCTCCCAAGTGCTGGGATTTAAGGCTGTGCCAACACTGCCTGGAAACTGCTTTAATCTTAAAATGCCGAAGAACAAAATGTTTCGACTTTTTGACAGTGAGAGTCAGGGAAGGGCTGGTTGGCTGGGAATAGGTGATAACGCTGGGGAGATCAGTTTTTCTAAGAGCGCACCCCACCCCCTCCGTCACAGCAGCCCACACAGACAAAGCTAAGCTGTTCAGGCTGTGCTGAGAGAAAAAAGCAGGCACGAGTGGGGGTGGGGCTCACTGGTAGAGCGCTTGTCTAGCAGGTACTTACATGCCTTATAGTCAAGCTCTGGTACCAAGGGTGGGGTGGGCACTCAGTGGCTGAAGGTGCTTGTCACCAAGCCTAATGACCTGTGCTTGATTTTTAAAGCATACATGGAAAGAACCAGCTCCTGCCAGTTCTCTGACCCCCACAAGCACAGGGTACCACCCGTGTCTGAGCACACAGCTGCACAGAAAATGTAACAAAAAAGACGAGTGGGGAAGACCCAAGACTACTTGGTGGCAGTGACCCAAATCCCTGCTGCACCTACAAGACCAAACCGTATATCCCAGAACTTCAAGGGCAGATCGAGGGGAAGACAACCAGGGTGGGATGACATCTGAGGCCTGGGGTGATGGACAACTGAAGGATCCAGGATGTTTAGGCAGGAAGGAGACCCACCCTGACCAAAACCCTAAGCAGCCATCTATAAGAAGAGTGCTGTATCCAAACTATGCCAAGCACCCATTACAGGGTGAGTGATATCTTATGAAGCATGTGCTGTGGGCACTTCTAAAAAATGCTGCTTGGGTACCTTCCTCTGGAGGAAGGTTCCCTGCTAAGACCACAGGCCCAGTATGCCAGGCACCAAGCTAGGCAGTAAGAGATAGCATGGCAGACAGCAGTGATGCTGCCTTCTAGTGGGGAGTCAGGAGCTAAGTCAGTCACTGTGTAAGATACAAATGATGCTCAAAGGAAAACAGGAAGTCGACGGGACAGCACTGAAGGGGTGGCCAGTCTGAAGGGGTGGCCAGTGAGGGCTACCCAAGACTTCTGCACATACCTGCACCTGAGTATCTGCCCAGGGAGGGCTCTTACAGCTGTGGACAAAACACAAGTGGGAAGCAGCCTTGGCCACACTGCAGCTGAAGAGTTTGGGGAGGACTGGAGAGATGGCTCAGTGGGTAGAACTGAAGTCAATCCCTGGGCCCCTGTACTGGCTGGTTTTGTGTCAACTTGAAGCAAGCTGGAGTTATCACAGAGAGAGGAGCCTCAGGTGAGGAAATACCTCCATGAGATCCAGCTATAAGGCATTTTCTCAACTAGTGATCAAGGGGGGAGGGACCAGCCCATTGTGGGTGGTGCCATCCCTGGGCTGGGAGAGCAAGTCAGTAAGTGACATCCCTCCATGGCCTCTGCATCAGCTCCTGCTTCCTGACCTGCTTGGGTTCCAGTCCTGACTTCCTTTGGTGATGAACAGCGATATGGAAATGTAAGCCTAACAAACCCTTTCCTCCCCACCTTGCTTCTTGGTCATGATGTTTGTGCAGGAATAGAGACCCTGACTAAGACACCCCCACATGGGGAAGGAGAGAACTGACCTTTACAGCTGCTCCGTGGCACATGAGCAAAAGGAGCTTACTGGGGGCTGCAAACAGCCACGTTTTCGGGTAGAAGTAGGCCCTCGCCATACAACGAGGACATCCTATTACTGCTGCTTTGATTATCAGCACAGGGACACGAGAGATGGAGTCAGTTTGGTTTGACTCTAGGCTTTTCCACTGAAGGACACAGACATACTTTGCTTGTTGTTTTGAGACGAGATTCTCATGTAGACCTGGTGGTCATAAAGTCTCTACTGCAAGTGAAGAGGACCTTCAGCTTCTGAACCTCTTCCCTCTACCATCCAAGTGCCAGGAAGTGAGGTGTGCGTCCGGTTTCGGCTGGGCTGGAGATGACCTGGGCACGCTAGGTAAACTCTACAAAGTGAGCTACATCCCCAGCCCAGAACTGTGGCTTTGTTCACCAACTCAGTGTTCACTGCTGGGATGGGAGGAGGAGCTGTCTCACAGAGGAGTCCCCGGCTGGGTAGGAAGGCACTTGGGAGACTATGCTGTGCTTGGCATTACTGCGATCAGTTTCACAAGCATGTTCCTCACCAGGCAAGATGCTGCACCCAGAAAAGAGGTACTGTCCACCCCGGTCCCTCAGTAAACGTTTGCTGATCAGAAAGGCATCAAAAATAACCCTGGAAAACATTCTGAGAACTGACTTCACCACGAGATGGCACCAGGAATGTTCTAGAACATTCTACTGGATCCTTCACTTTAACCAGTTAGGAAAAGAACCAACTGAGTTACACTGTGGCAGTGTGTTGGGGAATAAACTCCAGGGATGGAGACCAGGGCTGACACCCTGGAGGAGGTGGCTGCTCGCTGTGATGGCATCTCAGCCTTCCTCAAACTTTGGAGAGCAGGAGAAGCTCGTGGCCAGAATATCCCCATTTGGACTAAGAAGCTATTATCTACAATAGAATGCCTAGTCCAGGAGGAGGAGGGCCAATCCCCCTCACCACCCTCCCTGTTGGCCCACTACTCCGCCTATCTATCTCCAGGGTCTGATTTGTCTTACCCTCAAACTAACCTCTAACACCAACTTCGGGGTGGGGGGGTGTCTTTAGCTGTAATAAATAGTCATGGAATATACAAGTAAGCTCGAGCGCGCGCACACACACACACACACACACACACACACACACGTCACTCTGTGTCCACTGGCTTGGGTTTAAGAACTTAAATCAGATCCCACCCTGGTTGTAGGGTCACAGTCCACAAAGTCCCACAAATCCAAGGGCCTCGTCACCTTTCGGGATTAGCCTCGGTTTACACCTCAAGTGCTAAAACTGACTCAGTGGAGACTACAACATGACAGGGTGACGGCGGAAATGGTGTCCTTGCCTCCTGACCCAAGAGGCCATTACAACACAGAAGCGAGCTCCAGTTCGCCAGTCTGACCTCTGTGGGCCAGTCTTCCTATCTCATAAACAAGTGGCCCAACCCACACCTCAGGATGTGCTAATAGATCCAAAGGGTAATGTTTACCAAGTACGGAACAACAAGCACCACCCCCAACTCACCTTAGGCACTTAGTAAAGGTCAAGTAAGCCACCTCCTACCCCAGGAGAGGGCTTAGCTGAGCAGGGCAGGGGACCTCTGCATACACAGTTGCCTGTTAACAGGGGTCTTGCTACTCTGCTCTGGCTAGAGGCTCCCCTCCGATCCCTGCTTCTGTTTGCCGAGGCTGGCCCTAGGCCCCTAGGTACACGTTAGCCCTAGTTGTATTGGAAAACTATGCACTTTTTTTCCCCCTACTTTCCAGATGTGGGTCAAGATCTCTGGGTATGTTTCTCATCTGCAAGCCTAAAAAATCTTACTGTGTGAAGTCTGCCAGAGTGCTGAAGGGAAAGGGCCTTCCCTAAGACCCTGGCACATCCTGAAAGCTCCAGGAGAAGCTTGGAGTTCATGACGAGGCAAAGGTGAAGGAAAGAGGAGGGTGCGGTGCAGACAGAAGACAGACAGACAGACAGACTAGAGGCCCTCCCCAGGTGATTATCAGCGTGATCAGAATCTGCAGGTCAAAGCTAAGGTTTCAGGTTGTGTGCACAGCTCTGAAGGTGACCTGGACCAAGCTACCTACTCAAACTTCCTAGGCTCATCCCTCACCTCCCGTAGGAAGGATCTTAATTACTTCGTAGAACTCTGCCCTTTAGTAGGTACGTGGCACACAGGCATGGGACAGTAAGAAGCAAACAAAACACAATTTTAAATGACTTTCCCTCACAGTGTAGAGCCAAGTCGCAGGCCTAGTGCCTTCCTTTCAGAAGCCTCGAGGAAGGCAGCGCAGCATTACTGAAACAGCGCTAACAGCAGGAAGCTTTGCTGGGTCCAGAAGTATGGGTCAGACTCTTTCTGGGTAAAATCCAGTGGGCCAAGGTGGTCCACTCCGATCCTTCCACAAATACCAGTCAGGGGACATTAGGGGACATTAGGAATCCTGCATCAACACTCAGCTCAATGGCAGCAGAGTGCTGTCCAGCCCACCTCAAAGCATGCAGACCTCCACCCACCAGTGTAAGGGCAGGAAAGTTCTAGGCAGATTCAGAGCAGTAATGGTTGTTGTCCAGATCCACTGTAGCCTCAGAAATCCAGGGTAGAGCAAGGTGGGGGTGGCACATGCCTCTCATTCCAGCACTTGGGTCCTGTTAGCAAGGCCAGCTGTCTATACAGAATGAGTTCCGGGACAGACAGAAAACAAACCTGTCTCAAACAAACAAAACAACAACAAAAACCGAAAGAGAGAGGAGAGGGAGAAAGGTAGGCCAGTGCTTACAAAAGGGATGGCATCTCTACCCAGACAAGAGAAGACCAACTGATAGTAGCCTTGGCTGGAAGGGTGGCTGTGTCTGATGTGGTCCCAGTCCACTCCCTCCAACTCACCCAGTCACAGCTGAAAAGGTAAATTAACAAACCTATTTCAGGGGCGGGAGAGATGGCTCAGTGGTTAGAGCACTGGCTGCTCTTCCAAAGGTCCCGAGTTCAATTCCCAGCAACCACATGGTGGCTCACAACCATCTGTAATGAGATCTGATGCCCTCTTCTGGTGTGCCTGAAGACAGTGTACTCACATACATAAAACAGATTAATAAATCTAAAAAAAATGTATTTCAAAGTTCAGATCATTCAAGGTCTGAGACTTAAGAGAGTTACAAGCCATTCCACGCTGGCGAGGCCCGGCCTAGGGCTGCAGGGCAGAGTCCTGGCCAGCCAACATGATCTCCAGGGTTTGTTTGAATTTTCACTGCCTCAAGTGATGGAACACATCAGCAAACCTGGTCTTGTGTAGAACTGCGTGCTGAACCCGGAGTTCTGTGCGTGCTGGCCAAGTGTTCTGCCACTGAGCTACAGCCCCACTCTCTGATTATACACACCGTCACTGTCCTCAGACACACCAGAAGAGGGCATCGGATCCCATCACAGATGGTTGTGAGCCACCATTTGGGTGCTGGGAATTGAACTCAGGACCTCTGGAAGAGCAGTCAGTGCTTCTAACCACTGAGCCATCTCTCCAGCCCTCTGTTTTACTTTTTAATTAACAGAGTATCACTAAGTTGTCTGAGTTAGCCTAGAACTCTCTAGTCCATCCCCGGCTCAGTCTTGCCTTGGCTCAGGTGCCACAGGCGTATAAATTTACATCTTATTCTCCTGGGATCTGGGTGTTCTTATGCTGCCCATTACAATGCCACCTCCTCCGAGAAGCCTTCCCTGAACAGAAGCTTTGTTTTCATGGCACCTAGTGGGGCCTTTGCCATGGTTTGTTTAACAGACTGTCTGTGAATGGAGGCTATGTGTTCAGGACAGGTGATGTGCTTGTCTGCTTAACTGTCACACGCAGTCAGCCTGCAACAAACCTGGCAGGCAGCACGTATTCAATCTGTGTGTGGGAAGATTAGACACAACCAAGGCTGGGGTCAGTCAGGGGGGTGGGATTCCAGGCCTGAGCTGATGTTTGCCACCTAGGAAATGTCTCCCAAGCTGCATAAAACTGGTTAATGTCAAATATCCGGCAGCCAAGGGCTGCTTACCACTGGCACATCCCCGCCCACGACTCTCTCGGAGATAATGCATTCAGATACAAATCTGTGTGTGTTCTGTTGCAGTGGGTCTTCAGCCACCCGTCAGTCTCAGAGGCAGCTGTAAACATGTCCTGTGCCACTCCAATCAGTGACCACACGGGCCACTAGAGTAGACAGAGAGTTCCTGAATGCTCCCAGAGAACAAACACGTGCCCTGAACCCAGCACCCGTGTGGCCTAGGGCAGCCCACAATCCGATCCGGCTCCTACCACCGCATCCAACTCAGCAGCCCAGTGTTTGCTCCAGAAGCCACCCCAGACTCACCCCCGAAGAACAGATATGAGGGCACAAACCCAAGACATATACCAGCGTGTAACAGCCACAAACTAGACGGTGTTCAGAGCGAAGCTACAGGCCAGCCGCTGCAGAAGCTACCCCAGCCTCTCAGAGCGGGTGAGGGAGGCTAGCACATCACAGCCAGCTGTCCCCGGCCATGTCCATCCCGCAGCACGGAAGGCCAGCGGCCCCCAGCCCTGCACACGGATGGAGTCACTTCTCACAAGCAGTTGGGCAGAGGCTGAAATGGACCTCCGTCACCACGGAACCTTCCTGTCCCAGCTGTGGGGGAGTCACACGGGCCTCTGCATAACCTCGGCATGCTCCCTGGCAAGTGTACAAAGAAAACACGAGGAACCAGCACACACTCTCAGGAGACACTATGGGAATGGGACCCACTGGGGGACAGACCACGCCCTCACATCCTGTATGCCACCTGGGCAGATGCAGAGGGCCCCCTCCTTCCACTGAATCCAGGAGGAGCCTCTTCTGCGCGCACACGGTGTGGATCAACACCTGGTGTCTTCCTCAATGGCTCTCCCATCGAGTTTTCTGAAGCAGGGTTTCTCGCCGAACCTGGAGCTCACTGATTGGGCTAAACTGACCAACCACTGAGCTCCAGAATCCTCATTTCTGCCAACCCCCTAGTACTGACAAACAGGTATTTGCTACCGCACACAGCCCTGACGTGGGCGCTGGCGGTCTGGGTCCTCGTGCTCTCACGGCAGGCCCTTCAGCAACTAAGCCACCTCACCTGTCCCACTCTTGGTGATATTCTGGTGGCAGCAGCCTTTCCGTTACATAGACAGGTGTGACCAGCAGAAAGTGGAGTGTCTGAAGACTGTGTGGGGAGGGAGAGACACGGGCCGCCCGGCACGCCTGGATCATTCTTTAGTTCTTTTTCCTTTCACTTTCCTCTAGCCTGTTTCTTCCTATCTTCGGTGAAGATCTGCATCCTGCAGCAGCCTCCGCATCACCCCAGACCTTTAAAACCACACGCATTGGCAGACTGGCAGTTGGGGACGAGCCTGCGAGGCTCCCCTGGTGGCTCTGATGCCAGATGAGGCTTCAATCTGAGTCATTAACCATTCTTTCCTCCTGCCTATCACCCAAGCTCCACAGCAAGACACAGGCGACCCCGCCCTCCGCAATCTAGTCCTCCGCACCTCGGCCCCGCCCAGGACACCCAAGACACAGAAAGAGAATGCAAGTAAGTCGGGTTAGGGTTAGGGTGCAGCTAGCTGGCTAAAAATAACCCAGCCTTATTCCAACACCAGCGCATTGGACACAGCTGACGGACAGGGAACAGGATTTATGGGAAGCCGCCACACCATGCTGGTTTCCTGTGAGGGAAAATGGCGGACCTGTTACCCCCACAGTCCTACCAATGGAGAAGTCCAGGCCTGGGCCCCGTGGCTGGCTGCAGAGTCCTATGTACACACACCAACTATCCGAGTCTCACTCTTGGGTATGACAGCACACACCTGTGGTCACTGAGGCAGGGGCATGAGGTGGGAGTGGCTTGGAATGGAGGGAAAAAAGGAGCCAGCTCATGTGAGGAGAAAGACCAGTTAAAAGGCCGGCAAAAGGGGCTGGAGAGACGGCTCAACAGGTAAACCAAGGAGCCTGCCACCAGCTGACAGAGAGAGAAGTAACTCCCCCAAACTGTTCTCTGACCTCTAAGAGCACGACATACACAGACACACACACACACAGACACACACACACACAGACACACACACACACACACACACACACACACACACACACACACACACACCCCGGAGGAGGAACTGCAGGGGAGGGAGAAGGACCAGAAGGCACTCTTGAGTGGCTGCCTGAAGCAGCCGATGAGCAAAGGCACTTCCAGAGGGCAGTGGACACACAACCTCTATAGAAACCAGGGCCAGAGGGCAGCTGATCCGGACCTACAGCGGCTACTGGCTGACACCTCCAGATTCTAACCTCTCCCACAGAAACAAGTGCCACTTACTTTAATCTCTCTCTCCCTGTATGTGTGTATACACACATACAGTCAGGGGACAGCCACAGGTGCTGGTCCTTCAGTTCCACCTTGTTGGAGACAGGGCCCGCTGATTTCCCTGTTGCCCTTGGCAATCTTCCAGAGCTGTCGTTCTGGAGCCCTGGATTACAGGTGCTCACTGTCACACCTCCACACCTCCAGCTTTCATGTGGGTTCTGAGGATCCGAACCTAGGTCAAGGCCCCCCGTGTGGCAAGCGTTTGACCACTGAGCCATCTCCCGAGCTACTTTTCAGCGACTGCCAGCTTGCACTCCCTAACGCGGTGGCAGTGGTGCTCCTGGTGCCGGAGACTGGGTGGGTGCTATGACAGCCTCACTTTGGGGACCCCAGTACACACCGTGAGGCAACCCGCCAGGACTGGAAGTGAGAGACAGGCACTTACCAGGCACCCCTCTCTAAAAGTTCCTGATTCGGTGAAAGTGAAGTGTTCTTCACAGTACACAGCAGAAAGAAGGTCTAGGAGACACGGTAGCAGGAACCGGCGTAGCCAGTACCTCTGCAGGCACCGTCCGGGATATGCACTTAGGCTACTTTTACCAGGAGGTTGCTGGGGTAGAGCAGAGAGCAGCTGGTGACCAGGAGAGCCAACGGTGAGCGCCATGAAATTGGGGAAAGCCCTGTTGTGTCACTGCGGAGACTAGGCCAGGCTGAGGAGAAGAAAGGACCAGCCCCACACTAAAAGGCGAAACAGTGGAAGGAACCTTAATCTCCAACCTTTAATATTTTCCAAACGGTAATAAAGTGAAATCAACTTATGAGTCTGTCTTAGTCAGGGTTTCTATTCCTGCACAAACATCATGACCAAGAAGCAAGTTGGGGAGGAAAGGGTTTATTCAGCTTACACTTCCATATCGCTGTTCATCACCAAAGGAAGTCAGGACTGGAACCCAAGCAGGTCAGGAAGCAGGAGCTGACACAGAGGCCATGGAGGGATGTTACTCACTGGCTTGCTTCCCCTGGCTTGCTCAGCTTGCTTTCTTATAGAACCCAGGTCTACCAGCCCAGAGATGGCTCCACCCACAATGGGCTGGGCCAGGGGTGGCTCCACCCACAATGGGCTGGACCCTCCTCCCCCAATCTCTAGTTGAGAAAATGCCTTACAGCTGGATCTCATGGAGGCATTTCCTCAACTGAGGCTCCTTTCTCTGTGATAACTCCAGCTCGTGTCAAGTTGACACAAAACCAGCCAGTACAACTAAGCTACCATATTTTGATTTAAATGAATTCAAAAGTGTTAGTGTTTTTAAAAATAACGTGTATATAAATGTATCAATACGTGCTGGGCAACAGTGTGAATCCTACTAGTAGGTTCAAAAGTCTCAACAACACTGAGCTTGAATTCCACACCCTCAGGGGTCACTTGTAGCACAGGCTAACCTTGAACTTGATATGGAGTTTAGAATGATTACCTTTCCAGTCCTCCTGCCTCCACCCCTGAAGTGCTGGGATTGCTGTGAGTGCCAGTTACACTGGCTTATGTGGTACAAAAAACAGAACCTAGGGCTCTGTATATTCAAGCCAAGAACTCTAGTAATTGAGTTACAACCCCAGCCCTAACTAACACCCTTCCCCCTCCATTTTGGATGGTGAGAAGCTGAACTTGTCCAACTCAAGTTCACGACCAAGCTGAGAACCTCCAAGTCTCTAATGATTCTCAATAATTTCCTCACTAAACCAGACTCTCAAAATGCAAATACTTCAGAGAGAAAGACGAGGATCCACGTCATCGGCTGAGGAGGGTCATCTTTTAGACATGCTGCCTGGGGCCAGTTTGGTAAAGAAACTAAACTGGGCGCGTCGGGAGTTGGGGGAGCTGCTCAGCAGAACACAGGTTTGAGGGGACCTCCCGCAAGGTGCTGTGTAGTAGCGAAGAGGACAGGGTGCTAAGCACAGAGCAAACACACCTGCCTCACCCCGACAACTGGTTCGAATGGAGGCCGTCTGTGTCTGGAAACGCTCACAAATGAAGGCCACGGACGTTTTGCTTGTCTGCTTCAACCAACTCCACGAAATGAAATGTTCTGAATAACTACCTCCCCGTTCCAGTCAGGAGCCCTCTCCCTAACTCCGAATTTGTCGTATAATTATATCCCAATGTAATAAAAGGCTCAAGTCAGGTTCGTGTTTTTCTACCCGTCTGTGGGAAGCAGGTGCTGGGCACCGGTGGAGAGCAGGTCCCAGAAGACACGGTCCAAAAGGGGATGTCTCCAAGGGAAATGCCTTCTAGACACCAAAGCAATGTGCTTCCTGTTCTTCCGAGTCAGAATTCAGGCCAGAATGCGAGAGTTCATTCCATCAGACTCCCAGCACAGCCACGCAGCAGCAAGCTCAGGGCTGACACAGAAGGAAGAGGGTAGGCAGACAGCTGGTGCAAACAGCTCCTGGCTCTTCCGCAAGGTGAGTTAGTACTGAGTCAGGCACCTTTTTCCCACTGGGCTGCAATGAAGAAGGCTAACTGCAGAAGTTCTAAGTCAGTCACCTTGAGAGGCTGCTAATGTGCCCCCAGGCCAGGGAGGGGACAGGATCTGACAATGAGGTTTGGAACTTCAAGTTCCACCTTGGGCTACTAGCTCAGGCATTAAGAAGCTGCAGTTAGACAAAGGTTTTGAACCCAAAGCCATTTCTGCTTTGCTGTGGGGTTGTCTCCCCAGGAAACATGCACCGTGGAAGAGCAGCAGGCCTGAGGTGGAGGGGCCCGCGTGACCTGGGGTTTTTGGTGACATCTCCTGACCCTGTCAGTCACTGGGTACAGGGCAGCTTTGCCTTCAGTAGGCCTCAAAGCCTGGAATTTGGCCACTTAAAAGTTCCTCCTCTCTACTCTCCACAGGGAGCCTGGAATGAGAGCAACTCACGGAGGCCGGCGAACTGGGGCCCATTTCTATGAGGATCAAAGTAGTTTAAATGCATATACAGAAGGAGGCCTTGGAAAATTCAGTGCACCATGAAATGTAGGACTTGCCACAGTCCTGAAAGATGAAAGCACAAGACCCCAGGGACCTCCCTGGCCTGCTAAACAAAGAGAACCAACTTTCCAGGTAGGAAACTTCAAAAAGCAACATTGGGAACACAACACAGGTACCTTTATAACAAAAGGCTACATGTCTCCCTCCAATTCTTTTATTGAAACACAAGTTTTTTCATTAATACAACTTTTGTTACCGTGATGAGTAGGGTTTGTAGGGAGGAGGGGTCAAAGGTTCACTTCCAGATTCACAAATCTCTGTGGTTATGCACACAAATTGTTTTCAACTCAAGCAGCAGAAAACGAACGGCTTAGCTGCAATTCCAGTGCCCTGGTAGTAAGCCCATACCCGGGGGTGGAGCCCAGGAACGTGCATTTTACCAGTTCCCTGGATGATCTGGTCATATGGTCCTGTTTGGGTCTTGGTCAACTGCAGGAAATACACAACCTGCATTCTCTCCCGTCCACACAGACGACCTGGGGAGGTTGATTCGAGTCCTAAGTGATCCATATTAAGGAACTGCAGGCAGGGTTAAGTTACCAGGGTTGTTCTCAGCTACGCTACATCCCAACACTAAGGTCCTGTGTATTCTGGTCTGAGATTCCTTTTTTTTTTCCTACAGAAAAGACTAATTAAAAAAAACAAAAAACAGACAAACAAAACAGTAAAACTTATTACATAAGACCCCAAATAACCACTTGCTAAGAATGGCTCCTGTCTTCTCGAGAAGTCTAATAGTCTGAGAGGCCAGATATATCTCAACAGTGCGTATTTAATATTCTAAACCAGGGTAAGGCTCCCCCCTTAAAATGCCTACCCACCCTGCTTGTCTGTTCCACCTAAAAGTTTCAACAGGAAGCCCTGCTTTGTTTCCTCGTCCTCAATACCAACAAACCCACCCTCTTGCTACTAAGTGGCCTCACTCCAAGGCTGGAGGAGAAAAAGCCCTTTCCCCTGGAGCTCTGCCTCAGTTTCCTTACGTTTCATATAAGAATAAGAACAGTACTTAACACAGTGCCCTTGTGAGGATAAATTAACTGCTGTCTGTGATCCACTCAGCAACATGCCAGACGCAGTAAGAAGCTATGTGAGCATCTGCTATTATTGTTGGAGTTGTTATTTTAAACCTCCAAAAAGCCCTAAGTTATTCCTCGCCACTCCCCAGTAGCTCCCCAGTATCTTCGACTACACCAAGCACCTGCTAAGGCCAACTCAAGCCAAGAGTCACTTATTGATAAATCGGAACTGTCCCGTCTGTCTTACAGGACACATGTACAAAACTTTGGAGGTAAACTAAGGTAATCTGTTTTAATACCAGATGGCAGGTTGGCAGGATCCTACCTCCTTGCAGCTGGTGAACTCAAGCCCAGGTCTGTGTAGATTCAGAACCCAGCCTCACCATGGAACCTTCAGATCCAAAACAAGCCTCAGCAGCTGCCAGTCACAAGAGTCAACTGATCACCCCACACCAGGGCCACACTCAGTTCTCTGCCCCCAATCCCTGCTTGGCACAAATTGGAGCAAACAGCCAGGCCACTCACTTGAACCCAATTAGGCAGTAAGTCAACCTGGGAGGAGAAAAAAAAGAGAAGGAAAAAAAAAAAAAAAAAAAAGCAATGCATTCCAGAGGTCAAAGTAGACTCTGGCTCCGACGGCAGCCTTTGCCCGACACTTCCATAAAAGTTAGTCTCTCTGCATGCAGATACCAGCCTGCAGCCCGCGAGGTACCTACCACACACTCTGAGTCCCACATCGGGGTCAGCAATGCGGGGGGAGGGGGGGTAAGAACTGCCTGAGTCTGAAGCCGACACAAAAAGACAGCTTACTTTTCTCTTTTTGTAAAGAAAAATCCTTTCCTCTTTCGGTTTAGGGTAGCGTCTACTATGTAGTTACCTACCTTCCCCGCCAAAAAAAAAAAAAAAAAAAAAAAAAAAAGGTGGGGGATTGGATAAAGAGCGAGGGAGCTCCCCCAGCCGGCAGGGCTCTGCGACACCCACCTGAAACTCCACCAACCTTTCTAGAAAGCCCAGCCCCGGAGGGCGTTTCCCCAGCGCATCCCGACAACACGTCCCTCCCGGGGCTGGCTGACGCCCTCGGCATTAGAGAGGGCCACCAGACTGCGAGCCGGAGCCCCTCCCGCCCTCCAGTTTCACCCCCACCCCCACCCTATCATTTCCGCTTAAGGCGCAAACACCAGCGAGATCGTTTCGCCTTCAAGGCCACCTTTCGCTACGTGCCGAGCGCTGCTAGAGTCACGGCGGAAAACCGAACTGGGGGGGGAGGGCAGTGAGTTGGGGCAAAGGGGGCGCTCGATAAGGTAGACCTTCACCTTTTCGGGGCTACAGCTTCGGGATCCTTGGGCCCCGGGTGGGAGCCCCTATAAGGCCGAATGCATAAGTGGGGTGGGGGTGTCCTGGGGAACCAGCTCCCCAAGCAGCCACCTCGCTAGAGGGCGACCGTCGGGGCGATGGCGCAAGCTTCTCTCCCTCCCCCCACAAGCGCGACAACAGCCACGGTGACAAAATGGCAGCTCGGCGCCCGACTGGCGAGCCACCGGCTCACAGCCGGGGACTGCCGCCCCTGCACCCCTAGAATGCCAGGGCACCCTGGGGCTAGGTCTCCCAATGGCCTAGTGTGCAAATGGCGAAAGCAAACGGGCCCGCAGATCCTAGCGGGTCGAGGGTCCCTGGCCCGCCGCGCCCTCTCCAGACCGAATCCCCAGGCCCGCGCCGCGGAGCTTCGGCTGTGCCGGTGCGCGCCCGGGCCCCCACCGCTGGGCGCCAGGGTCCCCGTGGAGCTCAGTACGCGGACGCCGTGGGGGAGGGGTGGGCCTCCGGCGCCCCGGGAAACATGGCTGCTCGTCCTAGAACGGCGGCGTCGCGGCCACCAGTCCCCGAGATGCGACCTGGGAGAGGTTGCAGAAGGTGGGTGCGTTGGGGAGGAGGGGGGCACTCCGGGGAGGGAGGTTCCCCCGGAACGATCGATTTTCCAAAAAACGTTTATTTGAAAAAAAAAAAAAAAAAAACCAGCAAAACAACAACAAAAAGCCAGTTCCTCCTCCCCCACCCCTTTTGTCCCTCTTTCGAGAGCTTTCTGCCCTCCCCTCCCCCACGCGCAGCAAGTGCCCCCTCCCCCGCCACCCGCGCGCCCCACCCCGCCGTAAGCCCGGAGGCCGGCGAGTGGGCAGCGGACTCACGGCGAGGGGGCGAAGCGTGAGAAATCGCGCCCAGCCCAGAGCGCCCGCCCCTCCCCCAGCGCACACTCGGGGAAGTTTAAAGAGCCGGTTCGACCCGCTTTCCGTTTCGCTCCGAGTCGGCTAGAACTGTGGACCGCTCGGTCCGGCCGGGCGCTGCTGCTACGCACCCCACTCGCCGCGACCCTGAGGCCCCAATTACGCACAGGGGTCTTCCCGGAAAGTACGCGGGAAGTCGCGTTCGGCCCCCTCCCCCAGCACCACACCCAGTCCCCTCCACCCCCGGGATCGGGCACCCTGGCTGGGTCGAGACGCCACCGGCCGAACCGGGCAGCCCCGCGGCAAGTCCTGCGGCCCGGGGCGCCCCCTCCTCCCGCCCTGCGCGCCATAAGGCTGTAGCACGTCTCCAGGGCACAGCTGCGAGGATGGGCGGACGGCAGAAAGGAGCTTGTTTTCAAAAAGTCTTACTCCGGTTTGGAAGGAGGAATTAGGAGAAAAGAGGAAACGAGGCCTGCCTTTGTCAGGATTCGAGGGGCCAAGTGGCTGGAAGGGCGACAGGTCAGCCCGACGAGCCCCCCAACTCGGAGTCCAGACCCTCAGGCTAGACCCGAGATCTTCCCGCCCGCGAGCCCCTGCTCCCCACCACCGGGCCTAGAGGGGAAGTCCGCGAGGGTTTTCCACCCCAGACCCCAGGCTCTCTCGAATGGGTCAACTCACAGACTACATCCGCGTGTGTGAAAGCGAGAGGGGGACAAAAATAAACAGTAGCTTTGGAGTCACCCACCCACCCTCACTTCCCCTCGCAGTGGGCTAGCGCCCAGCCTCCCTGTTCCCACCGGTCTAAGTTTCCTCCTGCCACACTCGTGCCGCTGCCCAATCCACAGCGGCTACGGTCAGACGAACTGCCCATCCCGGAGCTGCGTGCCAGCCGTGTCCGCAAGAATGTAGACTGGGTCGGTCCCCACGGCGGCACCAGCTCGGGCAGCTCGGGTTCTGATAAAGTTTCCCGTGCCCATTTATTTATTAACCGAGCGCCGAATGGCTGCCAGGGAGCCCACCCCAGGGGAAGCAGGGACCGGGAAGGTGGCGTGTCTGGTGCCGATGAGGCGTCAGGGTGCCAGGGCTGGCATCTGGGGAGGGAGCCGGGGGGCCAGAACGGGACGCAGCCTCCGGGCAACTTACATTAGCGACGCTCGTGGTTGGGGAGGCGCGAGGATTATCTGAGCATTTGCACACTCCACAATCCCTCCCCCTTCTCCTAAGATACCCCCCCTTCCCGCGAGGAAGAAGGGAGAAAAGACAGCATCTGGCCCAAAGGTGGGGTGGAAAGAGTGAGAGAGAAAGGAGAAGGAAGGCAGGCAGAGAACGGGAGGGAGGGAGAGAAAGGGCGCGTTCACGAACACGACAAAGTTACAAATATGGCTCCCCACCTCTCGCCTCATCCCCGCAGAGAAACGAAGACGCGCTTTAAACTCGAGCCATCTCTCAACTCCGCAGCAGTCGGGTCCCCACGCGCTCTCCCCGGGGGCCTCGGGCTACATTGATCAGAAACTATACCGGACTCGCGAAGCCCAAAACTTATTGTGTGCGAGCGAGCGAGCGAAAGAGACGGCAAA
This sequence comes from Micromys minutus, assembly GCF_963924665.1. Taxonomy (NCBI): domain Eukaryota; kingdom Metazoa; phylum Chordata; class Mammalia; order Rodentia; family Muridae; genus Micromys; species Micromys minutus. The sequence continues at coordinate 52,701,451 of NC_137985.1, read as the reverse complement.
GGGAGGGGGCAGGCGCGGGAGGGGGCGGAAAGGGGGTTACGCTTCTAAAATATAACACCCCCTTTTTGTTGTTTAATCCAGGAGGCAGCCCATCTTCTCCTCCCCTCGATCATCTTTTCCATCCAGATGCAAGTCGTGGGAGCTCGGACGAGGGTGAGATCGCCGCCTTCCCTCCGACCCGAACGCGTGCGCCCCGCCGGCCCCCCGCTGGGTGCACACTCGCACGCACACCCTCGCACCCATACCCGCACACGCGGGAGCACACGCACAGGTAGTCAGTCACACACCAAGGGCAGCAGCGACGGCGGACGGAACATGCTCCGATGGCATTGCAACCCCCCCCCCGCCATCCAACCTTGCAATTCATTTGCAGTCAGACCCCAAACCCCACACCTCCCCGGAGCCCCCCTCCAAAAAAAGTGCCTTCCCCCCAAAACACACACGCACACATAACACAAAGTAGGAGAATGGACCGACAGAGATATTTTTGGCAAATGCTCACATCAGAGGGCGTCCTGTTCCGCAGCTCTAAATAAATCCGTTTGTCCATATCCATCTCTCGCGCTCTCTCTTTCTGCAGAGGATCCTGCGCCAGCGGAATTCAATCAATAAACCCCGAACCCACGGCCGCGCGTTTTAGGACTTTGAAGGCTCAACCAGCTCCGCTCGGTTCTCGAGCCCCCAGCACCCGCGGCGCACACTAACCTGATCGCCGTAGAGGCGGGACCTGCGGCTCCTGCGTGGAGCGGCGGCACCAGGAGCCAATCGAATGGCGAGACTTCGCATGCCAGCCAATGGTGGTGGCGGCGGCGGGGGGCAGGGTCCAATGGGCGACCTGCGCAGCGGGCCAGGGAGGCTCAGCCATTTGGCTGTGGTGCCGGAGACGGACCCCTTTAGATACCCGAGCAGCCGAAGAGGAGCGCGGCTGCACCTTGGTGGTTGCGCGCGGGTGGGAGGGAAGGCAGGGCAGGTGCGTGGACGTGAAGGTTCGTGACCGGGGGCGGGGCCGCAGGTGCGTGGACACGGGAGGGGCGGGGTCCTCGCGGGGGCATCCTCTGGGTGCTGGGCGGGCGGACGAGGCCTGGGGCGCGCTGGCGCAAGGCAGGCCCAAGGAGGGCGCGCAATCTTGGGGCGCAGGAAGGACAAATCCCAACACACACGCGCGCGCACACCGGGGTGCCCACCTTGGCACAACCCCTCACACCCAGTCTACTCCTATTCCAGCAATTAAATAATCAAGTCATAAGTGCTTGACGCTCCCACCTCCGGAGGATCGAGGGCGCGATCTCGACCCCAGAGGCTTGGCATTCTGGTGTCCTGCCTTAAAAGAAGCGATTCCCCGAGAGCCACCGGGAGATCTTGTGTAAGGCCATTAATGAATGGAAAGACCGCAGATGCAGAACTGTATAAAATATTTAAAAAGTGGAAAAGGAAGGTGCTGGGAACTGCCGAGTCTCAGAGCCAAACGTAATTGATGGGCTTTGTAGGTTTTATTATTATTTTTAGGGAGAGAGCGCTGCACGTTTCATTCTAATCGTCCACTAGAGTCGTTTGGTTGGAGCTAAGTTGCCAAGGAGTCCCTAACTGGAGCACTTAGTCCAGGTCTTCCAGTTCTTTGGGTTTTGTTTTAGTTCGACCACGTTACGTCTTTAAAGAAACCTTTACAGCCCTAGGACCTCGTTACTACGAGGATGTCTGTGGCTGTGGACAAATCACGGGATACATGTTTAATTTCATCCGCACAACTTGATCTTAGTGTCTTTTTCTCTTCGTATGTATTCTTCCGCAAACGCCCCCAAAGTAATTCTATCTTTTTGGATACATTAAAACTGAGCGTTCTATTCAGTTAGTTCCTTTAGATCAAACAATAGATTTGAAAGCTGATAAATGTTTATTCTACGAAGTACAAATAAAAACGTGTCATCTGGGTAGATATGTAATTTCTTTGAGTTGTTCATTTAACCTTTCTTATCCTTAGATTTTTGTTCATTTTTACAAAGGCTTGTGTAGCTGGAATTTTTCACTTGTGCTGGTTCCTTTTAAAAACACAAAGAACCCCAAATTACCTCTTTGCCAATGTATCAGCGTATGTTTCTGGCTATGATAAGTTTGTCATCACAAGGATGTTTAGAGGATGTAGTGTACAGACCTGTTAGCAGGAGTCTTGAAGTCCGTGCTCTTTTGGATGGTAAATGCTTCTTTGCTTCCTAAACCCTGAAGTATAGTCAGGGTCCCTGCTATCAGCAGTGTTGAGAGAGTCCTTTTCAAGCATAACTCAAAATCCACTGAAGCAAGGAGGTGTTCATTCTACGACCTCTGCCAAATAGAAGCCAACAGCCCAAGTGACAAGGACAGAAAATGACTTGGGATCCCAACCCCACACACACACCTCCCCTTAACAGAGGATATGAAAAGGCAGCAGTTTCATGTGAAGAGAAACCAGAGTACTGGAGACTAATTACAATAGGAAAAAAAAAAAAAAAAAGAACAGTGACCTAAATCACTGAAAGCATTTAGTATAACTTGGTTTTGGAGTATCTACCTTTTACAAATTTCGAATAATAGCTTTTGCATTTAATGTCACAAAACTGAAAGATGGCTTTCACTGGATGTCAGTATGGAAGCTGAAATATAAAAACACTTTGAGTATTGCCCAATTGCTAGTACATGCTGAAGGAAGAAAGTTCCTCTTGTAGTTTATCTAAGAAAGTTCTAAAAGGACTTTGGTGGTTTTATTAGGAAACAGGAAGACAGTTCAGGCATCTGCCCTCCAAGACTTGGATATGTATATACACATATGAATGTGTGTAATTATTATTTACAGGGATATTAAATTATGTTTTTATTGTGTGTTTTAGTAGTAGGTACTGCTCCCAATTGGTCTGTATTTTGGGAAAAGTAGTAAGAGAAGCCCTACCTCTCTTGGGAGAGTTTTTATATGGGCCTGGAACAGGTGCGTGTCCTCCTTACTGAGTGAACCTACAACAGACTGGAAGTGGGGGAACCCGCAGTCTGCAGCAGGGTTTGATTCCAGCTGGGAGTTAATGAGATGCAAATCAAGTTTTGAGCCACCACCGGAAGGGGTGGGCTTGAAGGAGGGCACCGTCAAGGGCTACCCAGAACCATCCCAAACTAATGAGCAGCCTGTTCCCAAAGATAAGAGCAGTGGGTGCCCTTAGCCTCCATTTGTCTTGAAGTTTTTATTTATGTGTACTGTGTGCACGTGAGTGCACTGGCCCAAGGAAGCTAGACAAGAATGTTGGGTCCCTCTGAAGCTGGAGTTCTAGGAACTTGTGAACAGACATCGGTACTGGGACTCGAACTCTTGTCCTCTGCAAGAGAAGCAAGTGCTCTTAACGACTGAGCCATGTCAACCATGTCTGATGTGGTGAGATGTCCTGGCTGCTGTTTTAGCTCGGGAGTCCTTTGTTCAGTCTCTAAAGATGCTGGCCCTTTGGTTTTTATTAGTCAAGCTGCTGTATGCACAGTTTAACTTTGAGTTCAGCCTGAAGGAGCTAAACTGACTGGAACCCAGCCATAACCCTCTTCCGCTTACAAGAGAGCCTGGCTGCCCGGATCCCAGAGACAATGATGTGGAAAGGCTCCAGCGAGCCGTGGTGCTCCTCTGTCCTACATATAAATAGCTTTTAGAAATGTAGATTATTCTTTTGAAACCCTTGGTAACAATGTGAGGATGTCTGCATTTTGATTTGAATAGCAAAGGAATGTTGAAGTCCATAATCTTAAGCTAATCAGGAATTTTCTGTTGCTTAATGAAGCATTGGATTTTTTAAGTGTATATTACATTTATTTTTGTGTGTTGCTGGTGGCATGTGCTACTTCACATGTCTAAAGATCAAAGGACAACTTTCAGGAGTCAGCCTTCGTACCTTGTGGGGCCCAGAGATTGAAATCAAGTCCTCAGACTTGGAACCTTTAACCCTCTGAACCATCTGGCTAGCCTGGTGAGTTTAAAAAAAAAAAAAAAAAAAGTAATAACCAAAAATAGGTATTACAGGTCACAAAAAAAAAAAAAAATGTTAACTCCTATCTGTAATAGCAGTGGGTTTGAGGCAGCCTGGGCTATTGGGTAACACTGTTTCAGTAAGTCGAGTATGATCACCTATGCTGTTGGTCTAGCATGGAAGTAGGAACAGCCTGGGCTACCTAAGACCCTTTATTAAAAGTTAAGTAGGGCTGGAGAAGTGGCTCAGCAGTTGAGAACTTTGGCTGTTCTTTCAGAGAACTTGGGTTCAGTTCCAAGCACCCGCATGACGGTTACAACTGTCTAGAACTCCAGTTCCAAGGGATATGGTGCCTTTTGGCCTTTTGGCCTCCAAGGGCATCAGGAATACACACAGTACACAACATCCAGGCAAAACACCCATACATAAGAATTTTTATTTTAAATAAAATATGGGGTTGGGGAGACGGTTTCCCTCAGTGCTCTTCCAGAGGTCCTGAGTTCAATTCCCAGCAACCACATGATAGCTCATAACCATCTGTAATGGAATCCAATGCCCTCTTCTGGTGTGTCTGAAGAGAGTGACAGTGTATTCACATACATAAAATAAAAATATTTTTAAAAATTAATAAAAATAAAATGGCTATAAAAATAAGTAAGGCAGGAGACATGGCTCAACAGTGCAGAGCAACTGCTGTTCTGGCACAGAACCTGAGATGAGCTAGCTGTAGGAACCTACAACCATCTGTGACTTCAGTTACAGGGACTCCGATGCCCTGCTCCCATTCCATGGGTACCAGGCACATGTAATGTACTTACATACATGCAGACCAAACACCTACGTGAATAAATCTTAAAAAGTAGGCAAGCTGATGTATACCTACAATTCCAGTACTCAGAAGGTGTGAGCACAAAGGTCAGAAGCTCAGGGCCCTCCTTTGCTACCTAGTGAATTTGAGGCTAGCCTGGGCTACATGAAACATTCAAGAAAGCAGTAGCAAAAAGACAGTGGAGAGATGGCCAAGTGGTTAAGAGCATTTATTGCTCTTATAAAAGGACTGATTTCCATCCCCAGCACCTACACAGTGAGTCACAACTATCTAATTCCTAGACACAGAGTGCACATTCATATGTATAAAATAAATAGGAATATGAAGTCAATTAACAATGTGACTAAAGGCAATTCAGATAAAGAATATAGAAAAACTGGCCTTTAATCTCCTCACTGGGAAGACAGAAGGATCTCTGTGTTTGAAACCAGCCTGGTCTACAAAGTGAGTTCCAGGACAGACAGGACTATTACACAGAGAAACACTGTCATGAGAAACATATATATATATATATATATATATATATATATATATATATATATATACTTTTGAGTCATTATTTTTAACCAGTATGGAGTTGAAGCTCACCTCTATAGAAAAACTGTTAAAACACATCAAGAGGGCTGGAGAGATAGCTCAGTGGTTAGGAGCACCGACTCCTCTTCCAGAGGTCCTGAGTTCAAATTCCCAGCAACCATATGATGGCTCACAACCACCTGTAATGAGATCTGATGCCCTCTTCTGGTGTGTCTGAAAACAGCTACAGTGTATTTATATATAATAAATAAATAAATCTTTTTTAAAATCTTAAAAAAAAAAACACATCAAGAGGCAGTTGTGATGCATACCTTTAATCCCAACACTGAAGAGGCAGATTTCTGAGTTTGAGGCTGGCCTGGTCTACATAGTTCCAGACCTTATCTCAATAATAAATGAGATAAATGGGCTGGAGAGATGGCTCAGCGGTTAAGAGCACTGACTGCTCTTCCAAAGGTCCCAAGTTCAATTTCCAGCAACCACATGGTGGCTCACAACCATCTGTAATGAGGTCTGATGCCCCTTTTGGTGTGTCTGAAAACAGCTACAGTGTACTCATATATAATAAATACATCTAAAAATAAATAAATAAATGAAATAAACATATTAATATGAGGATCCAAGTGAAACTTTATAAGAGCTTTTAGCACATTTTTATTTGCAAGTGCTTTTCTTTAGCATCCATAGTTTATCTGCCTCCTCTCTTGGATTCTCTGCTTTCTAATAGCAACTATCATGACTTACAGATACTCCAAGGTGCACACTGCACTACTCTTCTGGAGTTAGAAGTCTGCTGAATGCACTCAGATAAATGAATACATTCGTACTATATTTTCATCTGAAATTGGGCCATCCCAGAAGAGTATTGTGTAGATTTATGTTACGGTGATATATGATTGGACAGTAGAGAGACAGGCGGAAAGGTTGAGGAGCGGAAGTGGAGGCAGGAGACAGAGAAGGATTCCGAAAGAGTCAAGTTGGACTGGGAGAAGGAGGATTTAGAATCAGGTGGTCTTAATTGGCGATAGGTAGATATGAATATTTTTAATGGTTTTTATAGGTCCTTTTATCTCATATAGAAGGGCAGTTTGTGTCTTTATCCATTGGATGTAATCTTGTTGTGTAGAGGGTCTGTGCCTTGAGAATTTAACATATAAACCTGCTTGAAAGGCTACCGGGCTTTGGAGTCATGTTTGTACCGGGCAGTGGAGAAACGGAAATCGCCGGTACGGTGGTACCCACCCGGGACAGAAGTAACAAAGTGGGTGGAGTGAACCGCCTGGGAAGGTAACCATGTGGAGAGTGGGGCTTGCAGACCATGTGACGGAGTCCGTGTGCCAGGCTCCACACTAGAGCGACGTGGTCAGGGCCAATAAAAGGTTAAGCCATCCTTTTAATAATTATTCCAAGTGTCTTAAGCCTTCTCTGGACACTCTAGATGATTGTAACATGAATATAAAAGGTTTTTAAAAGTATTTTAAAATTTATACTTTTATGTGTAGATGTCAGAAGGAAACCCACAAGAGTGAGTTCTCTCCTTCTACCTTGTGGCCCCTGGGGATGGAACTCATGTCGTCAAACCTGGTGGCAATTCTGTACACTGGACTGTCTCCAGGACACAAATAGAAAATTGTTGAAGTCATTTGCATATGGCCGGATGAGATGACCCTGTTAGGACTTTGAGGACTCACGCCCAGCATAAGGACACCTAGTCTCTGCTAGACTGGTTAATTGATCCAAATGCAGCTTACACACCTCTGGTGTTTGAGGATCGTGTTCCACGCACTTGCACTTAAAGGTGAGTTTAGCAGGGGCGACAAATACATTTCGCTCCGCCGGATGGAATCTTTGCGCGTAGATCAGAGTGACGCAGCGCTGCCGAAGAGCACACGTGACTGAGAAATGTGTGGGACAAGATGCGGGCCCAGATGTGGTTATGCTGTCCGGGCAATTCCGTGATGGCCAAAGGAAACCAAACGTAAAAGGAATGCCATGTCTCCAGAGGAAAGGTCGGGAGGGTCATACCGAACAGGCTGGCCTTGTTCGCTCACCGAGGAGCTGACCTGACCTCGAGGTTCAGCTCATCCAGCCTCCATCTCCCCAGCCTGTGAGGAAGGACCGGATCCCGTAACTCATGCATCCCTGTTTCTCCTGCTTGCTGCACGAACTGGGAAAGGCACCTCATTAAATGTTTTGCATTGACCTGAGGCAGAGTTAACATCTGAAATCCTAATGTTCTTTGGAGTCCCTCTTCCTACCCCAGAATAAACAACACATCACAGCTCTTGGCAGTTGAGTTTTTGTGAAGGTAGAGACAACAAGAACCTTAAGACTTTCCAAGAAACCATCTCTAGTCCAGGTCTGAAAGTTGATCTTTTTGTTGTTTTGTTTGTTTGTTTGTTTTTGTTTTAAGACAGGCTTTCTCTATGTTGAGCCCTGGCTGTTTTAGAACTTGCTTTGTACACAAGACTGGTCTCTAACTCACAGAGGTCCACATGCCTCTGCCTCCTGAGTGCTGGGATTAATTACTATCAGCAACCTAATAGTCTTAAATTAGAATGTACTCCTAGGGGGTCTGGAGAGATGGCTCAGTGGTTAGAGCACTGACTGCTCTTCCAGAGGTCCTGAGTTCAAATCCCGGCAACCACATGGTGGCTCACAACCATCTGATGCCCTCATCTGGTGTATCTGAGGACAGCTACAGTGTTCTCATGTACATTAAATAAATGTAAAAAAAGAAAGAAAAGATGTGTCCACTTCTGAGTTTGTTGATCAACTGTAAATTTGAATGATGTTATACTTACAATGTATCTTTGAACTTAAGGTTTAAGGTACCATAAAGTGTATGATGCATCCTCAAGAAATGACAGGCAGAGGTGGGGGGTGGTTTGGCCTGCTGGGCACAGAGTTCAAATCCTCAACACCCATATCAGACACCCAACAGTCTGAACAGAGCAGAGTAAATGCCTACAGCCTGGTAATATGGCACCTGTTACCACAGATGTGGCAGGTGGGGAGAGGGAAGGCTGAGGCAAAAGGATTTCAACTAGATCAGACTACATTACTACATAAGGAGGCTGTCTTGCACGCACACACACACACACACACACACACACACACACGAAGCAGGGTCAAGCCTGGTTAACATTTGGATGGCAGAAATATCTTACTCATCAAGTCTAGTTCTGTACCATCAGGGTACTGGAGGAAAGGGATTGCTAAGTAGCTTCTTTCTAACACAAGGGGAGCAAAAATAAATTCCTGTTTCTAGGACTATAATGCCGAGGCCTTCCTACTATGAGAATTTTATTTTAGGCACCTCCAGAATTGTCTTTATTTCAGGCTCTACTCAGGATTTGAATTGTCCTGGGAGTTGTTAGGAGAAATGGAGATCACAGGGCTCTCAGCCCTGTTTACTCTGATCCAAGTGTGAGTGCCTGTGTCAGGTGCACTTCGTTCCTGTTGTCCAGACATCTCATCTGCCCACTACAGGCAGGCAAGCCTGGGCTCTTACGTGAGTGCTGGGGGTCTGAACCCAGGTCCTTATGTTTTTAGGTCAGGGGCTCTTACTGACTGAAACATCTTCCCGGCCCCTTTATTTTTTTACTCTATCTATCTATCTTTGTTTTGTTGAGACAGGGTTTCTCTGTGTAGCCCTAGCTCACAGGAACTCACTCTCTAGGCCAGGTTGACTCCAAACCCAGAGAGCTGCTTGTCCCGAGTGCTGGGATTTCAGCACTGCACGATTCTTTAATTAATTAAATTTAACGTAGAGTTTAGTCTGCAGCGCTCAGGCCTCAACCTCACCATCCTCCTGCTTCAGCATCTCAGCTGCTGAGGTCACAGTTGTGAAACACAACCTTTCAGTATGTGTTTTGTTTTAGATGTATTTTGTGTGTGTGCAAGCGTGAGTACGTGTCACTATACAAGTGTCCCTAGAAACCAAAAGGTATTGGTCCCCATGGGGCTGACCCGCAGTCATACATAAAAATAGCATGTTCTTATCCGATGCGCCTTCACCACAGACTCCGCTTCCGTCTATTTCCTTTTGTATTGGAGCTGGTCTCACTTTGGCTCCCAGGCTGACCTGGACTCCTGCTGCTTCAGGCCCTCTTGTGTGGAGAATATAGGTGTGAACCATCTTGTAACACATACCCATCTTTTATTAACAGCCGAAGGAAACCTTTTTGCTGTTGTTTTGTTCAGCCCTAGCCTGTAGAGCAGGCTGGCCTTGAACTTCAGTAGCTCTATTTGTCTCTGCCATCCGGTGCTAAGATTACAGAAATGGGTCATCCCATAGGCTCTTGTGAAAGCTCAACACTTCCACTTCCAACATCAAGACACCCAGTATTTTTCTTCTTCCCCCAAATGGCCTATCAATATGAAAATCAATATGTACATTTTCAGGTTTATGCTGATTATCTGAGGAATAAGGAATTTAGCAAAGATTAAGCTCAGCATGGGACCGAAGCCTTAACTAGTTGGTAAAGCACTTTCCTAGCGTGTTCGAAGCCCTACGTTCCATCCACACACAAGGAAAAGAAGCTCCAGGAGCAGCAAGAATTCTCAGTGGGTAGAAGCACCTGCCTTGCAAACCTGACCCCCTAGGAACACCCCCAACAGGGCAGCAGGAAACACACTGGAAAACTTGTCTTCTAATCACACATACACCACACACACACACACACACACACACAGAGGTACACACACCACATACATACACACACAGGTACACACACTATATACATACACACAAAAACACACAGGTACACACACTATCATACACACATACACACACAGGTACACATACTACATACATACACACATACACACACAGGTACACACACCACATACATACACACACAGGTACACACACCACATACATACACACATACACACACAGGTACACACACCACATATATACACACACAGGGTACATACACTACATACATACACACATACACACACAGGTACACATACCACATACATACACACACAGGTACACACACTACATACATACACACATACACACACGGGTACACATACCACATACATACACACATATACACACAGGTACACACACCACATACATACACACATATACACACAGGTACACACACTACATACATACACACATACACACACAGGTACACACACCACATACATACACACATATACACACAGGTACACACACTACATACATACACACATAAACACACATGTACACATACTACATACATACACACATACACACACAGGTACACACACCACATACATACACACACAGGTACACATACTACATACATACACACATACACACACAGGTACACACACCACATACATACACACACAGGGTACATACACTACATACATACACACATACACACACAGGTACACATATCACATACACATATGCACACACCACATACATACACACATACACAAACACACATGCACACAGGATTGCAAACATGCAGCAACACCACCACCACCACTATTAATAAAGTAAGTTGGGGCTTAGAGGGATAACTCAGTGGTGAAGAACTTGTTGCTCTTCTGGAGGACTTAGGTTGACTCCCAGCATGCACACGGAGCAGCCATCTCCAAGGGATCCAACACCTCTAGTCTCTTAAGTTACCTACACTCATGTGCACACACCCACACGTATACATGTTTAATATAATAAAGTAATAAATTCAATGAAATTGATAAATTCAAATTTTAAAAAATTCGCTGGACATGGTGGTGCATCCCAGCACTCCAGAAGCTACTTAAGGATGAAAGAAGACTCTGGCCTCTGCCCGTACACCGTGGCCCGTGTGCGCTCACCCACACCATATAAACATGGGTAATATTTTTTCCCAATGTAGTTCAAATGTATTTCCCAGTTAAGATTATTAAAATGTCCACCACCCAAAGCAACGCACAGACTCCATGTCAAAGATGAGGACACCAACAGCTGCATTTGTGAGGGTCACACGGTGACCCCAGTTCTGGGGAAGCAGAGGCAGGATTGGTGTGGCCTCAAGGATAACCTGGTCTAAATAGTGAGATCCAGGCAGAGACACAGAGCCACACTGTCTTCCAATTAAACAATCCAACAAATACAAACACCACAGAACTAGATAACAGTTCTAGGATTTACACGGAAGCCCACAAAACACCCTGAAGCATGAAAGACCCTGAGTAGCCAAAGCAATTGTGAGCAAGAAGAACAGGACTATAAAAATATAGTAATCAAAACAGTATAGTGTGTACCAAAACAAAAAACAAACACACAGACTCCAGGCCCTAGAGATGGCTCGGTGGGTAAAGGCACTTGCTGCCAAGCCTGAGACCCTAAAGACCCACATGATGGAACCCAACTCCAGAAAGTCGTCTTCTGACTTACACATTGTGAGGTCCATGTTGAGATGCCATGAAAGGAGAAGGGTCTCAGGGTGAGGAGGTGGAAGAGATCGTGAAGAGCCACAGGCAGAGAAGACACATTTTATTTACCAGTGCAAAGAGCCTGGGGCAGCCACAGCAGTGACCCAGGCACATGCGTGTAGAGTGTGCAGTGACCTAGGCACATGCGTGTAGAGTGTGCAGTGACCTAGGCACATGCGTGTAGAGTGTGCAGTGACCCAGGCACATGTGTGTAGAGTGTGCAGTGACCCAAGCACATGCGTGTAGAGTGTGCAGTGACCCAGGCACATGTGTGTAGGGTGTGCAGTGACCCAGGCACATTCGTGTAGGGTGTGCAGTGACCCAGGCACATACATGTAGAATGCTGCACAAACCACCTGAGTGCAGGACATAGACCTACAAAGAAACACACATGAGGTCAGATATACACAGAATCTCGCAAAACTGTCACTTTGCTATACAACAGTGTTGTGTAACCCCTCATGTCCAGTGTCAGCCACACTTTAGCTGATTCTTATCAGATATCCACACCAGTCCCAAGTTGTCTAAACAGAAACGGATACACTGGCCCTTAATAGTCTTCTGTTACCAACCGGTTCTCTCTCTCTCTCTCTCTCTCTTTCACTCCCTCCCTCCTCCTACCTCTCTCTCAAAGAAAAAAAAAAAGGCAACCTCAAAGAACAAAGTTCTAAATTCAGTCCAACCTCAAAGAACAGAGTTCTAAATTCAGTCCACATGTTTACAACCTGCACCTGAGATTCCAGTCACATGCCACACGCTCTCTTTGACAACTACACCAAAGCTTCTATCAACGAAAAAGCACAGCTCTCACCTCAAAAGGAAGAAGAAATCATTTATTCTGAAGCCAAATGTGAGTGACCATAGCACAGAATACAGATTTAGGTTACTCCAAACGGCACGTTCTAATAAGGAAACAGTTTCATGACGTAATAACAAACACAAGTCAGCCAGGCAGGGATGGCACACGCCTTTAATCCCAGAACTCAGGAAGCAGAGGCAGTTGGATCTCTGAGTTCAAGGCCTGCCTGGTCTATAGAGCAAGTTTCAGGACAACCAGGGCTACCCAGAGAAACCCCGTCTCAAAACAAAACCCCACAAAAAGCAAAAAAGTAAAAAATCATAAACTAAGGCACTTATCAAATACAGTGAGGGGGATGGGTGTATCAAGTATGCGGGGAAAGCCGGGAGGAGAGAACTATCAGCCATAAATAGCATCTGACAAATAGCTCTTTGATTGGTAGAAAACTTGTTAATACATTCCAAAAGGTTTTTTAGATTGTTGTTGTTTCTTTGCTTTTAAATCTCTTGGGGTGTTAGGTCTGTCTTTATCTGACAGTGACAAGTCTCACAAAGAGGAAGACCGGGAACCGTTGTTAGTAAGCTAAGGGTAGCCCAGAATGAATTGTAATCAGGCTCTCACCGTCCACACTCTCTGCACCACCGAAGTTTCTGTCAATCAGCCTGTTCAGAAACAGCTTCTTTTCGGAAATTCTCCTTCACATTTTGCAACCAGGATGCAATTGTAGGGAGTATTAGACGGGGCTGGAGAGGTGGCTCAGTGGCTAAGAGCACTGGTTGTTCTTCTAGAGGCCCTGGGTTCAGCTCCCAGCACACACGTGGCGTCTCCCAGACTAACTGCAATTCTCTAACTGCAATTCCAGGGAATGTGACACCATTTCCTGTCTTCCTATGGGCACGGAGCACAAACATGCACACGGGCACAATATTCATACACATAAATTATATATATAATATGTATTATATATATGAGAGATTTAACAAACATAAATCTCAAATATAGAACTGTTCTACCAAATGATTTTTTTTATGAGTTTCAAAACAACCAAAAAACTAAAATTCGAGGAAAGCTAAGAACATGGTGCCTGAACTACGGAGATCTGACAGCTACACACCGTTCACGGGATAATTCTTTTTTCTTTTTAAGATTTATTATTTTATGTAAGTACACTATTGCTGTCTTCAGACACACCAGAAGAGGGCATCAGATCCCATTACAGATGGTTGTGAGCCACCATGTGGTTGCTGGGATTTGAACTCAGGACCTCTGGAAGAGCAGTCAGTGCTCTTAACCACTGAGCCATCGCTCCAGCCCTCATGGGATAATTCTAAAGCTTCAGTGAGAGCTCTTCACTCAGTGTTTATGTGCAACAATCCTAGTTTGGTGTGTGAGTGTGTGTGAGTGTGCTTGTGTGCCATATGCGTGTGTGTTGGATGTAGAGATGGATGTGAAAGGAGTCGGATCAATTTCAATGCTCAGGGACGCTGGAGATGACATCAAGTGTCCCATCACTCTCTGCCTGTGTCATTGAGACAAGCCTTTTCATTGCACTAGAGCTAGGGTGGCAGGTAGCAAGTCCCAGCAATCCTTCTGTCTCTGTCCCCACATCGATGGGACTCTGGGATCACTCAGCCAACCCCATCTTTTCATGTGGGTGCTGAGAATTAGACCTCAGCTCTGCTTGGGTATACAGCAAGTGCTCTTACCCACTAAGCCACCTTCCCAGTTCCTAACATTCCCCCTCCCCCTCCCCCTCCCTCTTCTTCCTCTCCCCCTCCCCCTCTAAGATTTATTTACTATGAGTAATGGTACTCTCCTTTAATCCCAGTAGAGGCAGGCAGGTCTCTGAGTCTGAGGCCAGCCTGGTCTACACAGATCAAGTTCCAGGACAGCCAGATCTACACAGAGAAACCCTGTTCCAGGAAAACAACCACAAGGGCTTTATTTGCTTACTTGCATGTTTGTTTGTTTATGTGTGCGCTCGCACACACGTGCCTGCATTTCTGAGAAGGCCAGGAGAGGGTGCTGGGCACCTTTCTCTACCTCTCTCTGCCAATTGCTTTGACTATTTAGCATAACCACAGTACTGAGTAGTCGCTACTCCCGCTCCGGGCCCATGGTTTCCATAACAATGGGCTTAACTAGATTCAGAGAGCCAAGCTTGAATCCTTTTCTTGGTCTCAAATCCAAGAAGAAAGAAAGCGGTCAGTCGCCCAGCCACAGTCTTTCTGCTACTGCACAGGTGGGTACAACTTGCCTGGCAGGTCTGGGTCTTAAAAGGTCCAGACGTCTTTTCTTCCTCCCCCTGCAGCCGGCAGAGGAGCTTCAGGCACCATGACAGCTAGCCGGCAGCAAGCTCGCTCAAAATCTGCTTTAGCTTGATTTCTCACGGGCTTCAACCAAAGTCTCACCAAGTCTCGCTTGTGTCTTTGGGGGGCTTCTGAGGATTCCCTGACCAATCATTCAGCAGAGCACAGGAACCCTAACTTGCCCAGCTCTAATTTCTGAATTTAGATAGTTTTATTTAGGGTTATATGTGATCATGTCCTTGTTCATATGAAAAAAAAAAAAAAAAAAACCACTGAGGAGTTATTGGAGCTTCAGGGTTGCAACTTTCAAATGTCCCCAGGAAACAAATTATTGTCAGTGCATTGAAACTTTCTGTAAGGCCAGGTGGAGGTCGAGAATGCCTTTAATCCCAGCAGGTGGGAGGCAGAAGCAGGCGGATCTCTGAGTTTGAGGCCAGCCTGGTCTACAGAGTGACATCTGGGACTTTGCAGAGAGACCCTTTCTCAAAAAGCAAAATAAAACAAAAAACAAAACAAACAAACAAAAAAAAAAACAAAAAGAAAAAGAAAATATTTTTGTTTTTGTAAATGTGTGCCTGTGTCTAAATTAAAACAAAATGTAACACTAAGTGTTTGTAGCGATGCAGAGCAGGAATCCTGAGCTGTTGGTTGGAGGGCAAATGACACAAAGTCCAGAAATGGCGTGGTGTTCTAATGTCAAAGTTACTTCTCCCCTCTGACGCACTCATTTCCCTCCCAGAAACATCCACAAAGGACTTGTGTGCTCTCAGCGGATTTATTTAGCGTAGCGCTGAACGGCAAGCGTCTGAGTGTTCGTTACTAAGGGTCTAGGCAGAGGCTGCAAAGGTGGCTCAGTGGTTAAGAGCACTGGCTGTTCTTCAGAGGACCAGGGTTCAGTTCCCAGCACACTGGTTTTCCATTGAGCAGTACATAGAAGCAAACTTCAAATACGCAGATTGATACGGGTGAATCTGAAAAGCACTGAGTAGCGGACACCACACACGGTGAGCTGGGCTGATCATTCCGAGCTCAGCTGCAAATGAGAATCGTGTAGTTGTGGCTGAGCGGGCATGGGAACCAACTAGGAAAGGCGGGGCAACTCTTCCAGAACCAGGACTGCTTCGCATCTTATTAGTTGTTGGGATTCAGGCCTGGAACAAACAGCTGAGGTGTATATTTAATGTATCAAAACGGACCTGGCCTCCAGGTTCTCCCAGCATCCCTCAGTCCCTACCTGGCATGCCCTGCCCTCTGCCCTGAGCTTTCCGGGCCAGGGCTGGGTTTCCCTTCCCCCAGCGGCTTTTCTAAAATAATCCAGACATTTTGGGTCCATCCCTCCTTCTCGCTTCTCTCTCTGACTCTGCATTTTCTTCTCGCTCTTTCTCTCCTTCTCATCTCCCTCCCCACGGCAATTTCCTCGGGACCAGTGAACCCACCCGAGAACCGCTTCCCAGTAAACCTGCCTTTTTATGCTCTAATCTGGCTTGAATTAACTCATTTCGCCAGCGGAGAAATAACTTATCACTAAGTAGTAGTGCATAATTATCAAAACTCACCAAATTATTCCCTTAAAAATATATGCATGCTATATTTATAAAATACACCTCAATTTAAAGAAAGCATAAAATGTGAAATATGTCAATTAATCAGTAGTGTTTATTATTGTTGGTATTATTATTACTGTGTGTGTGTGTGTGCATGCCGTCCACAGAACCACAGAATGTATGTGGAGGTCAGAGGTCAACTTTCAGACGCTAGTTCTCTCCTTCCACCTCCTTGAGGCAGAGTCTCTCTGGCCATTTCTTCTGTGTCCCCAGTGAGCTTGTCCATGAACTCCTGAGGTCATCTCCCATCTCCCTGGGGGAATGCTGGGGTTACAGTTGCCATTGAGTCTGGATTTTTAAGTGGCTTCAGGGGATCAAGACTAGTAGTGCAAGCACTTTTACCGGCTGAGCCATCTTGCTAGCCCTGGGTTTTGTTTGTCTCTCTGGAGCTCTTGCTGGATGCTCTGCAGATGGAAGGTTCGGGGGCCCCCAGCTCCTCAGAATTCTGTCGGTTCCCTGGAACAGAAAGTTTCTACCAGTCACACAGAACATGTTTGGAGGGCTGAGATAGGATAGCATTAGATCCTCTATTAACATGCCCCAACATAATAAGGCATATCAAATAATATTAATATATAAATCAAAGAATTCATACATAAGATCTAGCCATACATTCAAATCAAGTCATAAGTAATTGAAAGTAGAAAGGTTAATAATATTTACCAGATTTCGGATGCCCAAGAGATTTTCAAAGCTTTGTGGGAACTATAAACCAGTATGCATTTGTTACATGAGAATCTTAAAATGTGTAATAAAACAAACGCAAAGTTAAGCAGAACCAGAATTAGGGAGAATTGCAAAAGCAACATGTGCCAGCTTAAGGTTAAGGATGTGAATTCTAGAGACGAATAAAGGATGGGCGGAGGGGAGGGGGGAGGAGAGGAGGGAGGGGAAGAGGGAGGAGGGAGAACAGGAGAAGAGAAGGGGAGGAGGGAGGGGAGGAGGGAGGAGGAACAGATAAGAGACGATGGAAAGAGCTAAAGGTAGGAAGAGAGCAGAAAACACAAATACTGAGCAACCTGAGTGCAGAAAGTACACCTGGACTTTAGGTGTGAGGACCGTGTGCAGGAGCTGGCTCTGTCCTCCTACAAGGTGGCTTTCATAGACCCCGAGAGACACAGACAGGAAAGGGTTGGCGACAAGGGTGGACCCTTCAGAACACACCCTCAACACCGAATCTTCTCCAGGCCAGGCCTACCTCACAGTCCACTGGCTATGAACTCAACAGTGGGTGGACCTGCAAACGAAGTTTCTTCTTAATAGCACCACTAGATGGAGATCAAGGCTTTGTGCAGCACAAGAGGGTTTTGGGAGGGACATTTCAAACGACAGTATTTTGTGCATTAACACACATGTAATTAGAAATTTATGTAAATAAACTTTAAAGGAGAGCAAGAGCGGGGAGGGAAGGGGAGGGAGGGAGAGAGAGAGAGAGAGAGAGAGAGAGAGGGGTGTGCACTTGCCACAGAGAACCTTGGAAGTCAGAGGACAGCTGTGGGACCTGGGTCCTGCTTCTGCCATTTGGGTCCCAGAGACTGAACTCAGATCCTCCGACTTGACAGCAAGCGTCTTTACCCACTGAATAGTCTTTCTGATCACTTAAATAGTAGAAATGGTTTTTCCTGGGATCTGTCTATTGGAAATCGTAAAAATGTCACTCTCTGCAGGATCTCTTGTAATAATACAAAATAATAAAAAAAGAACAGCTGACCTCTTGTTTTAGAATGTATGGCTTGATTTTATTTACATAATGAGACTGGTTCATTAAATTATGGGATGTCCACTTGATGGGTTATTATTATACCATTAAATGCTACTTATAATGACTTCTTAATGACATGCTACTTTTAATCCTTTAAAAAATGCTTATTGTAAATTAAGAACAGGGCTGAGCTTCCATTTGGTTTTGAAAAAAAATTTTTTTAGTATTGAAAAGCCATGTTCGAGGCTTGCCCTTCACAAGCCTGATGACCTGACCTTGACCTTCAGAACTCACATACCCTTGGAAGGAGAAAATTAACCCCAGTGTTGTCCTCTGCCCTCACACGTGAACCTCCACTCAGACACGCATCATACCAACAGCACCCCGTGACCGCCCACACACCCACAAGTAAGGGTTATAGAAAGAATCAATAAATAAGGTTAGACACGAAGTCCAATAACAATAGGACAATACAGACAAGAGCCTGCAGGATAGGATGCAGCCACAGAGTCCCGTTTGTTTGTTTGTTTGTTTGTTTGTTTTGAGCTGGCTTCTCATCTTGCAGGCCTGGCCGTCCTGGAACTCACTAGGTAGATCAGGCCAGCAGCAAACCCATAGAGCTCCCCTGCCCCTGCCTCCCAAGAGCTGGGGCTTAAACCAGGTGTCATCTGCCTAGTTTATTGTTTCGTTTCTCCCTCTGTAGCCACAGCTGATCTCACACTTACAGCAATCCTCCTGTCTTAGCTTCCCAAGTTCTGAGATTGCAAACTACACAGATTCTTGACAGGGGACTTACTTTTCTTTAATCAGCAAAGAAAGACTGAGCATGACGAAAGTAACTCTCGGTTTAGGAAGTTAGCAAAGGAGAAAATAGGCTTCTAGATGAAAGGAGATAGAGAAATAAGATTATGTCAGGGGTAGTGCTGAGGCAGCTTCAAAATTAAAAAATAAAGAAAACAAAAGCCCCACAGCTTCTGTGAATATCTCCTTCCCCCTCCTGGCTTCCATCCTCCTCCTCCTCCTCTCCCCCTCTTTCCTGATGTGGATCAGATTTGTGCTCCCCCACCCTGCCCCCAACGCTTGTGTGTTACTCAGGGTCGGTTTGGAAAAACACAACTCTTTATGCCTGGGGTTAGGAGGGTTTAACACTGCACAGGGGTTTGCAAGGCCAGTGGAAGGGGGAGGTGGAAGGGGGTGGGAAGGGAAGCCTTAAGCTTTTCCTACTTGTGTGGTTTCTAGCTATTTCTGCCTCTGTGGATGAAGAGACACCCTTCCCTCTCTCTAGGTTTCTCTCGAGGAAAGTTCCAACCTGGAAAATGTAGCTCCTGCCACCCTGCCTACAGCCCTGGGATGAATGTTTCACCAGTCTGTCCGATATGTGACAACCCCTGCCTTTCCACCTGGGGTCAGCCAGGCAGTCAGGAGACAATAGATCAGGGAGAAAATCATCTCAATTATGGGTGACACAAACTGCTGTGCATGTTGTTAACAGCCCCTCCCTGCCTTCCTCACCCTACCGGTGCTGTGGCTCCAGGTGTGCACCACCCTAGGTGGTGTGCACGGCACTGGAATGAACCCAGGGCCTCACCTAGGGAAGTATTCCACCAACTACGCCCTGCCCTAGCCCTGCCAGCCGTTCCTCAAGTGGGTGACATCCGCAGCTCGTGCTATTGCTAACCTGACAAAGCAGCACTAAACAATTGTACAATCTGGACAAGGTTATGTAACTCAGAAGTTGGGAAAACAACAGCGTTTGAAAGCTGAAGAGTGGGAGCCGCAGCCCTCAGCCTCTGTGGAAAACAGCTTGGCAGGGTCTCAGAAAGTGCAACGTGAAACAACCGCTCACCCAGGCTGTTCTATTTCTAAGTAGGTGCGCAGGAAAACGGTAAATGTTGGTCTACACGGATGCGCGCACCAGCATTGCTTAAGTAGTCAGAGATTCAACCCAAAAATCCAAAGAATAAGTATTAAGTCAACTCAGGAATGTGGTGTATTTGAATATTATCTGGCTGTGAGGAGAAATGAAGTACTGTTACCGAGCGTGGTTGATTGGCTGCTGCTATGAATGGCGTCTCCCAGAGCCGGTACTGGCCTCTAACTCACTCAATAGCTGAAGACACTTTCTACTTGTGATCTTACCTCTGCCTCCCTGTGACGACAGGACGACAGGACGTACTGCCACACCTGGTTCCGGCAGTGTTGGGGACTGAACCCAAGGCTCTGGGCATGTTAGGTACATACTCTGCCCACTAAACCACAATCGTAGACTGCATAAGTCAATTTTGAAAACATATGCTAAGTGAAGTCACAGAGACTATCTGATAATTAATTAATTAGTTAATTTAATATGATCATCTGAGAAAAAGTTAGTCTCATTATATATCCCCCACTGGTTTTGATCTCTCTTTCTTTCTCTCTCTCTCTCTCTCTCACTCTCTCTCTTCCCACTCTCCCCCAAGTCAGGATTTCTCTGTGTAGCCCTGACTGTCCTGGGGCTCAGAGGTCTGCCTGCTTCTGCCTCCCAGTGCAGGGATAAAGGTGAGCACCACCACCCCTCGCCCCCCAGCCCGCGCTTGTCTATGCTCTCAT
Source organism: Micromys minutus (assembly GCF_963924665.1). Lineage (NCBI taxonomy): Eukaryota > Metazoa > Chordata > Mammalia > Rodentia > Muridae > Micromys > Micromys minutus. The sequence goes on along the minus strand of NC_137985.1, from coordinate 52,680,688 downwards.
AGCCTTCCTACTGCACACGTGAAGTGCTGGGGTTACACATGTGCACTGCCACGCTCTGTGTAGGATTTCACTCATGGGGAGTCTCTAGAATAGGCAAATAGGTAGGAGGGGAAAACGTAGGGTTGTGCCACCAGAGTGGGGAGGGGACGTGGGGGAGGGGACGTGGGGATAGTGTCCAGTGAGCACAGGGTTTGACAGGAGCAGTTGTACCTCTGCTCACACTGGATGTGGTGATTGTGGTCTAACTCTGGACACGCTGTGAACCATTGGGAAAACGTCACTAGTTATAAAATATACATTACAAAAAATGTCAATTTAACTTTAAAAAATTATTTAATTTTGTGTTTTGGGGAAGGGGGTTTGAATGCGCAGTGTGTGTATAGGGGTCATAGGATAACTTGTGGGAGTCAGTTCTCTCTTCCCACCACGTAGATCCCAGGGATTACACTCAGGTCATCCAGTGTGGTGCGAGCATCCTTACCCACCGGTCTATCTCACTGGCCCACTTTAACCTTGTCAAGAAAAATCTTTTGGGGTTAGAGAGATGGCTCAGTGGTTAAGAGCTCTGTTTGCTCTTCCAGAGGTCCTGAGTTCAATTCCCAGCAACCACATGGTGGCTCACAACCCTCTGTAATGGGATCTGATGCCCTCTTTTGGTGTGTCTCAAGAGAATGACAGTATACTCACAACCAACCAACCAACCAACCAACCAACCAACCAACCAACCAACTAATATTAAAAACAAAACAAAACAAAAAAAAAAAACAAAAAACCTGCTCTTCCTGAGGTCCTGAGTTCAATTCCCAGCAACCACATGATGGCTCACAACCATCTGTAATGAGATATAATGCCCTCTTCTGGTGTGTCTGAAGACAGCTTCAGTGTACTTATATGTAATAAATAAATCTTTTTTATAAATTTAAAAAATCTGATGTGCTCACATGAATTTGGGTGATCATGTGCTCTGGGGTATATGTGGTGGTCTGAGGACAACTCAGAACAGCGAGTCACAAACAAACCTGTCTTGACAAACAAAACAACAACTACCAAACAGAAAAGCATTTACTTTGTGCTTTATTTTGTCTGTCAGGATGTTTTGCCTGTATGTCTGTCTGTGCACCAGGTATATGCAGGACCATTGGAAGCAAGAAGAAGGCCTTGTACTGGGTGGAACTGGAGGGTGTGAATCTCCATCTGGGTGTAGACCCAAGGTATTTTGGGAGAGCGGCCAGTCCCCTTATCCACTGAACCATCCCTCCAGTCTCCTGACAATCTGACTTTAGATCCCTGGATCCCACAGGGAAGGAGAAAATTGACTTCTGAGAATTGTCCTCTGACCTCACACAGGTGCAGTGTCCCACAGGGACACACAATCATTTAGACACAATACAATGCAGCAACAGTCCCCGATAAACAATGAAGACAGCAGATAACTGTGGAGCTAAAGCTTTTCCTCAAGCTGGGGCTGTGTAAGTTAATGCTAAGTGCAAACCTATTAGTCAAGCTTTAGTGACCACATAAAATATTTATCATGAGACCATTTTAATGAACGGTGCTGTGTGTGTGTGTTCTTACCTAGTCCCCACGGGAGAAGACAACATACCCACATCACCAACTGTCCTTGAAAGCAACAGGATAATATCCCTAAACTGTAGCCTCAGCCCAGGGAGGAGACAGAAATGTATTGAACAACTTTCCCTTTCATTTGGTTTGCAGAGTTGTCCCCTACCACTAATGTCATTAGCTTCAGCACGGGCAGATCACTAATCCGTTTCTAGAGGAAACAGCATTTTTTAAATAATAGCCCTGTCCAACAGGGATATGTAGAGTACAAATGTGAATGCATATAATTTTACACATCAGTCTGACGAAGTGAAAAATACAAAACAGAGCGAGGGAGTCGGAAGACACCAGCGATCTCATTCTCCAGCACAGCCAAGACGGGGGCATGCGGAGCCTAGCTGCCCTCCTGGCTCCTAATCAACGTGTGTGCTTTTCCTGCACGTATATATGTGCCCATGTGTGTTCCTGATTCCTGTGGAGGCCAGATGAGGGTGTTACATCCGATGGAAATGGAGTTACAGTCGGCTATGAGCCACAGTGATGTGGGTGCTGGGAATGGAACCTGGGTTCTGGGTTAGAGTTGTGGCTCCTTAACAGTTGAGTCTCTCCAGCCCTCCAAAGCCGGTGATTTGTTATACTTTAATCCTCTCCCTTCTGAATTCTTACCCAGGGCCAAGCCCAGAATCAGTGTTCCTTTTGCACCTGATTCAGTGGGACAGTTCTTCCGCCTCACTTGGAGCTTGTCACAGTCAGGGACGGGAAGCTCAGAGTGGCTGTTGTGTTTTTGGCTTGTGAGTGTTTTATGCAAATGAGGTCACAGCTCTTGTGCTCTGGGGACTAAGGAGTGGAGGCCAAATGCACTCTGCCCTGGATCCCCTCCCTGGACACCAGTGCTGGGAGAAGTCTGTGAACTCAGGCTCTTCTCCCTTGCCTCCAGCCAGCGAGGGAACCAGAGGCTGCCTCTGCTTTGTAGTTCTCTAAAGGCCCATCAAAGTACAGTGCGAATCCAATCTAGAGAGATGGCTGCTTTCATGTTGACCGTTTCTGAAAAGGAGCAGAATACGCATGTTGTCCTATCACAGCAGAGTAGGTGGTTCACGTACTTACTCTTTCTTCAGCCCTGACAGTGAGTCTGTTGACTTACCAACTCAAAGACAAACTTAACGCATGTAGGTCCCTGCTCTGACTGAAAGGCCTTCTGTGGCAAGTGACATCCCTCCAGGTGTGGGTACAAGCAAAGCCAGAGGTATCGTGTTCCGGAACACAGGGAAGGCTCCAAATGGTAACAGCTCAGCAGGTCCCAGCGGCCAACAAGAAGGGTTCACAGTAGAACAATCATGGAAAATCTGAGCTTCAAAAGGCACGGTGACAGTGAAGGGTTGACTATTCCATTAGACTGTGAGTCCATGCCGACAAAGGGCTGATACCTTGAAAATTTCACATGGGAACAGAATTTTACATAGTTTACAATTGCTTTCCTGGGTCAGCAGGATAGCTCAGTGAGTAAAGGGCCTTGCTCCCAAACCTGGTGATGGTTGAGTTTGTTTATAGTAGGAGAAAATTAATTGCCCAAAGTTGTCCTCTGACTTTCACAGTCGTACCTTGACACACTTGTGTACAATCATATCATGATACACTTGTGTGTGTGTGTGTAAATTTTAAATTATTTTCCTGCAGTTTGCTTGGTTTTTGTTTTTGTTTATTAAGATGAGGTGTGGGGCTGGAGAGATGACTCAGAGGTTAAGAGCACTGACTGCTCTTTCAGAGGTCCTGAGTTCAAATCCCAGCAACCACATAGTGGCTCACAACCATCTGTAATAAGATCTGATGCCCTCTTCTGGTGTGTCTGAAGACAGCTACAATGTACTTATATAAATATAATAAGATAAATCTAAAAAAAAAAAAAAAAAAAGACAAGGTGTGGTTATATTTCTGAAGTGGGCTTGGAGTTCCATATGTTGGCTTAGCTGGCTGGCCAAGACGTTGCTTCAGTTTTCCTAGTTCTGAGATTCAGTTTTCAGGCATAGACCATTACATCTGGCTTCCAATAGATGTTTATTGGTTTATATGGAAGTACCCCTCCCCCCATGGCATCTCTCATAGCCCAAGTTTACCTTGAATTCAGGTATGGCTACCACCCCAGGTCCAACACTGCATGCTTCGACATACATACTTTAGCTACATAATGTGCGATTCCATTTATGTTCCAACACAGATCCACACCATTGGAAAAGGCCAAACCACAGAGATGAAGAAAGGATTGGTGGAGTTTGGCATTAGGGATGGGGGAGGGTTGGTTACAGAGAAGAGTTAGGAAGGTAGGAATATTCCTTCAATGTAGAACCGTCCTTTCTGCCAGAAGAGGTGTCTCAATGGTTATGAGTACTTGTCATTGTAGAGGAACTGGGTTCAAGTCCTGGCACCTTTACGGCAGCTCACAACCATCTACCACAACTCCAGCTTCCTCAGTGGACTTCCAGGAATGTGCATGGGCACAGACACACATGCAAGCAAAGTCTCACTCACACAAAAATGAAATATAAACTTAAAAAATAAATTTAGCTGGGTGGTGATGGCCCTTCCTTTAGGTCCACCTGGCACCCTGGAGGCAAAAGCAGGAAGTTCTCTGAGTTCAAGCTTAGCCTGGCCTATGGAGAGAGTTCCAGGACAGCCAGGGTTATACAGAGAAACCCTGTTTCAAAACAAACAAACAAACAAACAACAAACAAAGAAATGAAAACTGCCCTCTATCCTGAGGTTAGTGATGGTGACATTGTTCTGTATATTTATCAAAACTTACAAAGCTGTGTTCCAAAAAAAAGAGTGAATTTTTCAATGTGTAATTACTAAAGGAACATTGGCCAGTCTGAGCATGGCAAACATAGCTTCCCCTGCCTTGCTAAAACCGGTAGATTACACTCCTAAGTCTATCCCCAGGTCTATCTCCTCTCCATCCAGAAGCAGCCCTTTGTCCTCCTCCTGGAACAAATACCCTTCCCCCTCTTCCTTGCCTCTTTTCTTCCTCTCCGTTACTCACTGCTCCTTCTCCCTCAGCCTCTGTCTCCTGTCTTTGCCTCTTATCCCCGCCTTCTGTCCCTTTGGAGAAAATCTCTTTGTGCTGAGAACTTGGTCTTAGGGTGTCCTGAGCTGATTCTGAGGTCCCCCACAATTACTATTTTAAAACGTTTTTTTAAATTACATTTGTTTGTTTATTTATTTATTAGTGTTGGGGGAAGAGAGGGTGTCCACACATGCATTGAATCTGTAGCAACCAGAAGACAACTTATGGGAACTGGTTTTCTCCTTCCTTCACATGGGTCCTGTAGGTTGACGTCAAGGCAATACATGTTTGGACAGTAGAGAGTGGGCAGAAACAATTTTTGGGAAATTGGAAGAGGAGAAGAAAGATTTGAGTGAAGGCAACATGGAAGCAGACATGAATGCTTCTCTCCATGCATCTCTAGATGGATAAGGTTGTTATGATTATTTCTAAGGGTTTCTACGGCTAAATTTATCTCACCTAGGTAGGAAGTTTATCTTTGTCAACTGGTTGTAAGCTTATTGTGTATAGGGATTGTGGATTGAGAATTTAACCTATAAACCTGTTTGATAAGTTAATGATTGTGGAGTCTTTTTTTTTAAACCAGGCCTGTGGAATGAGATGTGTGGGTACCAGGCTTGAGAACTAACTATTTAGGGAACTGGGCTCCGGCTCCGCAGTGAAGCAGCTACTGGCATGGTTCTAGCAGCTCTTGGCATGGCCTCTGCTGAGTGAGACCTCTGGGGCCAGTAAGAATAGAACCATTTTAATATTTACCACAACAGGGTCCTAGGGATGGAACATAGGTTGTCAGGCTTAGTATAAAAAGCTTTATCTGCTAAGCTATTTTTCCAGCCCCTATGTGTAACCAATACTTTCTTCCTTCTTTCTTTCCTTCCTTCTTTCCTTTCTTTTTTCGTGTATGTGTGTGTGTGTGTGTGTGTGTGTGTGTGTCCTCAGGCTCATTTTCTTTTTCTTTTTAAAGATTTATTTATGTTTTATATATAAGTACACTGTTGCTGTCTTCAGACACACCAGAAAAGGGTATTAGATCCCATACAAATGGTTGTGAGCCACAATGTGGTTGCTGGGAATTGAACTCAGGACTTCTGGAAGAGCAGTCAGTGCTCTTAACCACTGAGCCATCTCTCCAGCCCTCAGGGCTCATTTTCAATAATTCTTTATTATATGTTTCAAGATAAGGTCTCTCACTGATTAGGACAGACTATCTAGGCAGGAGGGCCCAGGCATCCTCCTGTCTCGTCTTCCCCAGCACCAGGATTACAGGTAAGCGCCTGGATTCTCACACGGGTTCTAGGGAACTCAAACTCGGGTCTCGTGATTGCATGACAAGTACTTTACCGAATGGGTTTGCTCTTTAGCTCTTTAACTTAAAAAAAAAATAAAATAAAAAAAACATTATAGTGGAAAACTTCAAAGGCAATATCTCACTGAAATAATCAAAGTGACCTTTCCAGAAACACGATAAAATGAAACCCTGTACCACCTGAAAAAGACACCGTGAGAACACTACCACTGCTTCTGCGAGATTCCTGACAGAGATGCGTGACCTGAATCTAATTCCCTGGATCAGCAGGGGAGTCCGAACTGACCGGCATCCCACAGAAGAGCTGCCGCTTTGGAGCACTCTTTTGATGCATATTTTGTTATATGTATATTGAGACAGGGTCTCTTGTATCCTAGACTGGCCTTAAACTCGTTATGTAGCTGAGGATGACCTTGAACTACTGATTCTCCCTCATCTACTTCTCAAGTTTGAGATGACAGGTCTGTGTCCCCATACCTGGTTTATGCTGCAGTGTTCAAGATAGAACCCAAGGCTTCATGCGTGCTCCACAAACACTCTTCCAGCTCAGTAAGATCCTCTCTCTCTCTCTCTCTCTCTCTCTCTCTCTCTCTCTCTGTAGGTATACATGTGTCCGTGACATTTGGAGCATCCAAGAGGACATCTGATCCCTGGAATTGAAGTTTTAAGTGCTTGTGAGCTACCTCATATGGACGGTAGGAACCAACTCAGATTTTCTGTAAAGAGCATGCACTTTTACTGGCTGAGCCATCTCTCCAGCCCCTCTATTATGTTTTTAACTAATGAAACCATATTACACTGGATGTGTTAGTGTATGCTTTTGAGCACAGAATTTGGGCGGCAGAGGTAGATAGATGTCTGTGGGTTCAAGGCCAGCCTGGTCTACTCCCTTCGAGTCAGAGCTATAGGAAGTTGTGAGCTGCCTAACATGTGGGTCCTGGGAACCCAACTCAGGTCCTCCAGAGCAGCGAGTGTTCTTATCAGCTGAGCATCTCTCCAGCTCCAATTTCCCTTTCCTAATCTAAGAACTCCAGGCCCGTGAATCTGTCTTTTGGCTCTGCCAACGTTGTATTCCATATACTTTAAAGAACTGTTTTTATGCCCAATGCATTTAAAAGTTTTCTCCTAAGACAATTCTAGAATGTGTTGTCTTATTTCTAGGTTTGGGAGCTTTGTTTTCTCTCTGCTTTATCCACTATTTTAATTTATCATCCTATTTATGATTTCTAAGATTGAGCCCATTGCAGTTAATTAACATATTCTATAAGATTTTAACTTGGGGACTGCTCTTCTGGAGAACCTGGGTTCAGTTCTCAGCACCCACAGGCAGCTCGCAACCATCTGTAACTCCAGTTTCAGGGGAACCAACATCCTCTTTTGGCTTCCACGGAATATACCTGGTACACAGACATGCATACAGGCAGGCAAAACACCCATAAACACAAAATAATCGGCTTCAGGGCTTAGTTTATGTAGGGCAAGCACATTACCACTGAGCTAATCCCAGTAATCTTTTGTGTGTGTGTGTGTGTGTGTGTGTGTGTGTGTGTATGTGCATATGGGAGAGCATGAGCCTATAATCAAGTCTTAGACATCACAGGAGAGTGTCAAGCATCCTCTATTTGCTTTGGGGCAAGCCCTCTCTTAACTAAACCTGGAGCTCATGGTTTTTTGGCTAGGCTGTGGCAATCCTGTCTCTGCACACCTCACTGGTAGGGTTATAGCGTGTGTAGCACCAACCGGACTTGGCGCAGGTTCTGGGATCCGAACCTCCACATGTTCACACAGCAGCTAGCTCACTTAACCACTGAAGCCGACTTTCTTGTGTTTTTTCAGCGCTGCCCTGGCGTTTCCACGTGCTTTAATTAGTGCTGATTATTAATAGCAATACTTCCCCACTTGAGTAAGAAGCAGGAACCTATGGATTCCTTCACTCGCCTTATAATCTTAAACACGAGCCCTACCGAGAGAGATTTATGTTATACAATGTCATAAACTTAGCTCCATGCAATTAGAAAACTCAAGAGGAAGACAGCCTGTTATAACCACTTACATGTTACTCTTTTATCTTTATTTTTTCCCCCTGTTTTGAGTTTCTTTCTAGCCTTTCTTGACTGTAAGATTTTAATCTGGGGACTGGAGAGATTGCTCCGTAGTTAGGAACACTGGCTACTGCCGGCCAGGTCTGCTGGCACGGCGCACACTCTGCTGGTGTTCATCATCTGAAAATATCTTGGTTTTCCTTGCTAAAGGCTATCATTGATGAACGCTAAGACTCTGGTTGCCGGGTCTTATCTCTGAGCACCTGAAAAGAGGGTGTATGGATTTCTTCTGGCTTCTACTTTCTTGTGACAATCCTCTATCGTTCAAACTGTTACCTCCTGATTGCTAATGTGCCATTTTGTGATTTCTGTGATACCAGGCTTCTTGCTTCTTGGATTTTTATCTGGACATTTTTTCGATGTGTCTGCTGGGGATTCGAACGCAGATCCCCATGCTTACGCAGCAAGTACTCTCACCCTCTGAGTCATCTTTGGCCTCTTGAAATGTCAAATAACCATTTGAATCTCTTTCCTCTGTGCCTTTCTTATTCCTATATCCTGCCCCCCCATACCTCCCCCCAGTTTTTGACGCATCAGGATCATTTCAAAGCTTGGATCTCATCAGCCTAGGGAGACGCCTACCTCTGCTTCAGCTGGATTGCCCCAGCATCGTCAGTGAGCCCAGAAGTGTGCTGGGAAAAGCTGATCTGACTAAACCGCATTCAGGTAGCTCTTTCCTTGTGAGAAGACCATTTTCCTCCTGCCTTACTTCCGGCTGCCCTCCAGTGACCTCATACTGCTATATCCCCACATTTTGTCTGGAATCATTGCTATTAATGAGACATTGGCAGAATACAGGATCCTCCTCCTCTGTATGAACTGGCTGCGTAAATGCTTTGATTAAAGATATTCACAATTAAATAACAAGATGAAGTAAATCCAACAAATAGCATTAATATTTATGTGCTAATGAGTTTGTTTCTGTTTAACACTTTAGCATTTGGAATGTCTAATGAAATTGATGACTTGATTTGCAATTCTAGTCGTTAATGTGTCAATGAGTAACCAGCTTAAGCCTGTTATTTAATGTCTAAGTCTTATTTATTTTATAAACAGTAGAAGAATAATTAAAGGCATTTAAGACATATTTATATCGAACATATTAAATTTACAATTATTGCTGGAAGGGTCTATGCTAATGAGATAATTGGGGTATGGACAATGATATTGGTTGTGTTAAATTTCAAAATTCAATTGGAAATAATTAAGGCATCTAATTAAATTTGTAAATGGGACCAAAAGCAATCCAAACTCTTTATAAATGATCATTACATTTTTTTATTTATAGGGAGAATAAGAGAATGATTTATAATTTGAAATGAAATAAAGTTTTGCCCTTGTGACTTTACTAAATTGAACAATTAATTTTAAGCCAATGTTCTTGTGAGTATTTATTTATTGCCATAGATTAAATATAAGGTTTGGAGTCTAAGACTGGGTTGACAGGGATGGTGGTACACACCTTTAATCGCAGCAACCAGGAGGTAGAGAAGGGTGGATCTGTGAATTCGAGATCAGGTTGGTCTACAGAGCAAGTCCCAATCCAGCTAGGGACACATGGATGCTGTCTCAAGAAATTAAAAAAAGGTTAAAGTTGCCTACATTGCAGTTTATTTAGAGCTTGCTATCTATAATTTCCTCCTCTGAAAAATAGGAGCAATGGCACCTCCCTAAAAACATTTTCATATTAATAACTCAAGCGCTGGTGATAAGGATATTCACTTGACAAACTTAAATTAAATTTCCATTTATTATCGTCTTCACAGTGTGCGTGTGCACAGCTCACGAGCAAGAGTCAGGGGACACTTTCAGAAGTCAGTCCCCTTCCTCTGTGTCTCTGAGCTGGCAAACATCACTTACCCAGCCCAGAATAGCTAATTTATTTTAGCACTTTTTATTCTATTCATTTTATTTATTTGTTTTCGTGTGAATATAGATTTATGTGTGTGTGCATGTGTTGGGAGAAGGATGCACACAACTGCCAACACCATCACAATCACATGGTAAATGCCCGTAACCGCATAGCTGCCTTTCCAGTCCCTAATAGATTACTTGAAAAGAGAACAGAGAGAGAGAGAGAGAGAGAGAGAGAGAGAGAGAGAGAGAGAGAGAGAGAGAAAGGGGGGAAAGAGACTATGCAGGGAATTTGATTTTTTTTTTTTATAAAAGAGAGAAAGGAAAAATATAGGCAGTCATAAATATAAAAACAAAAGTTAGAGCTGGATCTGGTGCCCTCTTCTGGTGTGCCTAAAGATAACTAGAGTGTACTTATATATAATAAATAAAATTATTAAAAAAAAAAAAAGTTCAAAACAGAAGTCCAGGAGGCTCTATGGTCCACTTTCTGTATACTTATTTGGGTATATACCCTCCAGATATATACCTATTAGGAGATGTATCTGTGTGTTTCTGTGTGTTCATTCAGATGAGCTTAGCAATAGGTGAGATTATAAATAATTTTTACTACTTAATGAGATAAACAGACACGCTGAAGGTTAAAAGAACTCTGTTTCCTGTGTTACTTGAACAACTTGGCTGGAGCAGTGGTCCAGGGCAGGGGACCTGGATTCAGTTCCCAGTCCAAGGGCATCATTTTAACCCCAGAGGCTTTGCAGGCGCTTCCGGGGATAAGATGGAGTCGCGCCCAGTATCATCTATGCCGTGCACGGTTCAGACGTGCTGCTGAGCTTCAGTTAAACCAGCATACCTGCAACTACCTGATGCCCGTGGACGTCAATCACTCAGGGGCGGTGTGTGTGTGTGTGTGTGTGTGTGTGTGTGTGCAGAAACCAGTGAGAAAAGGGCTTACATTTCGATGTGAATTTTTTGCTTGTTGCTTGTTTTGCTTTTTGAGACAGTTTAGCCCTGAGAGTCCAGGAACTTGCTCTGTAGACCAAGCTGGCTTCTAACTCTTGAGGAAACTTAAATTTGTAGCCAATTTTTATTTCTATTTGTGTCCATGTGTGATGACAGGTACCCACGGAGTTGTTGTGTGACAGACTTGCCCATGGAAAACATGACATCACATCTATTTACTCCAGAAAGGGAACACATGACAGCGCATGTACAGAAGACTTGGTGAGCCAATGAGTCCGTGGGGCTCCTAGCTGAGGCTGGGCGAGTGATTACTTACAGGAAGAAGAGAGGCGCAACCTGAGCTCTGCACATCTCACTGCAGCTAGAAGCTACCCCTCGGGGCTCTCCACGCTGCCCACAGGCAGTCCTGCAGTCTGTCAGTCCAGACTCTCCTCTCTCTGCAGTTGGACTGGTGAGAGTCTCCTCCCCAGGAATTGTTGACTGGTTTCATACTTCTGGGGAGAGGTGGCTGTGAGGCTTTCAAGTTGTTTTCTCAGATTTCTGACCACGAGCCTCCCTGCTCCTTCCCATTTCAGCTGGAGGAAACGGCTCTACAACAGGAGTATAGAAGAGGGCTTTGGATCTGGAGCTACCAACCCCAAGTGCCAGGAACTCAGCCCTCTGAAACAGCAGTAGGTGCTCTTAACTGAGCTCTTCGCCCCTGAGCTTACCTTCCGAAGCATTAGCTCTGGTCAGTTACACAGCAACAGAACCCACAGCCTGAGCACCCTTGTAAACATCATATTAAAGAATAAGACACTGAGTGAAGGTCCCTGGGGCCTTTCGACAGCCTTACACCCACTGCCTCAGGTCAAGGCTGGGCCAGGTTCCATTCTCCACCCATAGTTCTTGGGAGGAGCAGGAGGAACATTCTTGAAAAACCTCAAAATGTGCTGACTGACCCGCTGGTCCCAGATAGGGTTCAAATGCCTGTCACATACTTGCTAGCCAATAGATTCAAAGGCTTAGCCAATAACTGTAATCTCGATGATGTAACCTATACCCCTAAAAAGTATAAAAATTGCCTGTAACACCCTTTTGGGAGTCGCCTCTCCTCTGGATGTAGGCCACCCCAGTGCACTGGACTAATAAATCTCTTGCTTTTGCATCGATCCCTGATCTCTCGTCTCATTCCTGGGAGCCTCAAATAGATAAGACTCAGTTTGGGTCTTACATGAGTGAGTGGCAGGGAATGACTGCTCATCTACCTTAAGTGAGAGAAGCCTGCCATACCTGATCAAATTTGACTAATTGCCAATGGCTCAGATCAGAATTCAATAGTTTGTTCAGACCTAATATGAAAGGTGTTAAAATATGTCTTGAAAATAATAATAACAATAATAATGATGAAAATATATTCTCCCCCTCACCCCCTTGTCTTACGACAAGCAGGAGAGCTGGCCCAGCCCTTCTCCTCCTGCAGCACTCAGGAGAGCCAGCCCTGTTAGCATGGGTTAGCCCATCCTGAAGGCATGAAAGTGCTGTCCTCAGCATTAGGCGGGCTCGCGGGGACAGGGCTGGAGAGCTCCTCCTGTTGGTGTCTGAGAACTGGCAGGCTGATCAGCTCAGGCAGCTACGACCCAGGTCCAGGTCCAGGGCTGTGGGTTGCCCCCACCCCACTGCCCCACATCTATCCCATCTATGAACTGCTGGAACTCCATGATTAGAGCTGCAGGAACTCCGTGACACATGGCCAAAACGGGACATCGGGGCGTCTGAGAGGAGGCTGTGGGAGACACTGGGCACACTATGGCTTCCACAACAAGTTTTTCCCCTTTTCAGGGGGAGGATGTGAGGGTGGAGGGTGGCTATGAAGAACTGGAGAGTTCAGTGGGATTGGGGTGCATGCTTTGAAATTCACAAAAAATCTATTTAAAAAAAGTTAAATTAAAAAAAAGCAAAACAACAACAACAACAACAAAATGAAAACTATTCCTAGAATGTCGTGGCTCTTACCAAACACCTATAAAATGCATATATAAACAGTTTTCTCTGGGGCTGGGTCCTAAATAGTACAACAGGATGGGCAGCTCCTCGATTGTAAAGGAAATATCCAAATGCTCCTGATTTTTGTTCACATACATGACAGCAGATCTCACACAGCTGCTGTTTTCCCATGGCCTGTCTTCCCCACTTTATGCCTCACTACCATCTGGAACCACACCCACTCCCTGATCCCTTTCCTCTCCCCAGTTCCCCTCCCTTCGCCTTCTGTGTTCACGTCGGTGTGTGTGTGTGACCATGAGTTGGGCTAGTGCTACCCACGAGGGCGTGGCACCTTCCCAGTGCCTACACCACTGAGCCTCACCCTGTGCTCCAACAGTGATGAACTGTTCATTATGAACGAGGAACTGACACACTGTGGGCATGTCACCAAATCCACCAAACAAACCTTGAGAGTTCAGTGTTCCATCTCTTTATACTTGGCTAATTAGATAAGAGATGCTCAGAACATCTTCAGACCAACTCCTATTTACTACATCTAAAGTTTTATTTTTATTTTATTTTTTAGGCTTCTTTCTTTCTTTATAAGATTTGTTTATTTAATGTGTATGAGTACACTGTAGCTGTCTTCAGACACACCGGTAGAGGGCATCAGATCCCATTACAGATGCTGTGAGCCACCATGTGGTTGCTGGGAATTGAACTCAGAACCTCTGGAAGAGCAGTCAGTGCTCTAACCACTGAGCCATCTCTCCAGCTCCCTATTTCTAAATTTCTAAAAATGTGTTTTTTGTTTTTTCCTTTATCATGGCTTAGAAATAGTTAAGGAAATGTTCAGCTACTTGGGAAAATAATTTATGTGTGTCTTGTATAGACTTGAGTTATATATTGACATGGCTGAGTAGTTATTCACTTTCCTATTGACAGCAAAGACTGCTGCTGAGTTTATACAAAGTGAGCTGGAGAGAAGCCGAGTCAGTAACATGTTTGCCACACAAGCGTGAGCACCTGAATGTGGATCCCCAGCACTCACAGAAACAGCCAGGTATGGCAGAACATGGTGTACCCCCAGGGAATCGGGGTCAAGGGAATCCCCGGTGACCAAGTGGCCAGTCAGTGTAGCCAAATTTCAGTTCTAGATTCAAGGAGAGATTCTATCTCCAAGCTAAGAGAGATGCTCGGTATTGGGGTATTCACCTTTAATTCTAGCACTTGGAATACAGAAGCAGGTAAATCTCTCAGAGTCTAGCCTGGTCTACATAGCGAATGCCTGGACAGCAAGGGCTACATAGTGAGATCCTGTATCAAAAACAATGTATACATAAAAATGATGAAACACTATTGATGGAGAAATCTGTGGCCTCCATATGCACTTTCACACATGAACACACACACACACACACACACACACACACACATTCACACAAACACACACACTGGTACTTTCTAATTCTTTCTAAGCTGGGCATAAATCCTGACCAGAGTGCTCCTGAGACTGCTTTCCTCCCTCATGGCTACTATCCGATGCTCAGGGTCACCCCAAGACTGCTGCAGAGGGTTGGGAGTAAGCCCCCCCTGCTATTTCTGGGGATTTTTGGGAAATGAAGCTGTCAGAGTCAGTTACCTGATGCTTCTGTTTTTAACCTTGTAAACTGTAGATTTGTCAGGTTACCTATCACCCTGTTTCCATCACCCTTTCCCATCACCTTGCCAGCTGTACTTGTGTCCCTTTGATCCTAGGTCTCTTCTGAGGCTCAATTTGCTGACATCTGTACATCTCAAAAGCATTCCTCCAATCAAAAGGAGACAATGTAAACCCTAAATCCTTGTGACTCAGTGCCACAAACCTCAGGGCACTGTAGTGATGGAGTAGGTGGTCCTGGACCCTGTCACCCTTTGATCCAGGTCATGTTATTCCTACAAAGCTGTGTGGGTGTTGGATCCAGTCTAACTGAGGATGGGCTCTGGGCACAACGTAATGATGAACAAAGAGACTGCAGATACAGCTTCACATCTACTTCCCAACTTCCCTAAAATCACCCCCCACTTTACTCCCCTTCACAAGGTCTGGCGAATATCAAACTAAACAAACTGAGCACAGAAGTTGGTATAAATACCTGGCTGCCTCCGTGAAGGCAGACGTCATTAAGATTTGTAAAAATGAAAAATGATGCTATTGTTTTCCTGCTGGCAACAGTTCGAATATGCTCAACCCAGAGAGTGACACTATTAGAAGTTGTGGCCTTGTTGGAATAGGTGTGTCACTGTGGGTGTGGGCTTTAAGACCCTCACCCTAGCCTCCTGGAGGTCAATATTCTGCTATCAGCCTTCAGATGAAGATGTAGAACTCTCAGCTCCTCCTGCACCATGTCTGCCTGGATGCTGCCATGTTTCCACCTTGATAATAATAGACTGAACCTCTGAACCTGTAAGCCAGCCCCAATTAAATGTTCTTTATAAAGTTGCCTTGGTCATGGTGTCTGTTCACAGAAATAAAACTCTCACTAAGACACTGCTATATTTTTTTTCTCAGAAAATAAAGTCCTTTGTAATAAAAATGTGTATTTTTATCTTAACATGCTGTAGGTTCTGTTTTCTTAAAGAACATCAAATATGTACTTTCCAGTTCAGGTCTAAGACTTAATCTCTAACATAGTTTGCACCAGTATGAGGAAGTCTATGGACAAATAGTTGTTTCGAAAATATACACAGAGGAAAAACAAATGTATCACAGAAACGACAGTGACACAATAAAAACCATTAACACAAGAAATAGTAAAAGACGCTTTAAATAGGGGCTAGAAAGATGGTTCAGTGGTTAGAGCACTGGCTACTCCTCCAGAGGTCCTGAGTTCAAATCCCAGCACCCACATGGTGGCTCACAACCATCTGTAATGGGATGTCTTCTTCTGGTATGTCTAAAGATAGCTAACAGTGTACTTACATACATAAAGTAAAATCTTTAAGAAAAAGTCTTAAATAACAACCAATTAGTTCATGTGTGTGTCTGTGTGGGTGAGGGAAAACATGTAGTATTTGTCTTTTTGAGTCTAACTTACTTAACCCAGCTCCATTCATTTTTCTATAAACGGCAGAAAGTTGTTCTTTTTGATGGCAGAGCAAAGCTTCGTTGACTGATGTATACCACAGGTCTTCTGTCCACTCATCAGCTGGTGGACATCTGGGCTAGATCCGTGTCTTAGCTATTGTGTTACAGAGCAATAACATGTGTGAGCAAGCCTATGGCCTGCGGACTCCATGCACGAACTCAGGATGGAATAGTTGGTTGTGTGGTAGCTTCAGTTTTAAAAAAATATTTACGTGTATGGGTTCTGCTTAAATGTGTGTCTGTGCACCACGCCTGTGTATACAACGCCCTTGGAGTTTAGAGGAGAACATTAGATCCCCTGGAACTGGAGTTAACACAAGGCTGTGAGCCACTGTGTGGGTGCTGGGAATTGAACCTGAATCCTCTGCAAGAGCAGCCACTGCTCGTAGCCACTGAGCCATCTCTCCAGCTCCTGCCCCTTTCTGTTTCTGACTCTCACACTGGCTGCCCCTGTGCACAACCCCACCCCATTGTGGCCTTTTGTTTTCTCTTTTTGTGGATTTTTTATTGGGATCTATCACAGGTGAAGACTGTCACCTTAGCACATGCCCCATGTTTTCTTGATCATAGCCATTTTGACAGATGAGATGTAATATCCCAGTGATTTTAACTTGCATTTCCTAGATGACCAGGGATCTTGAACACTTTTTTCCCAAATATTTATTGGTCATTTTCATTTCTCCTTTTAAGAACTGACCCATTTGCCTATCTGTTGGTTTTCTTGATATTTTATTTTTATTATTCTCTTCACAGACGCCCCGTGCTAGTCCTCTGTCAGATGCATAACAGGCAGACATTCTGATTTCTGCAGGCTTCCTCTTCTGTTTCTCTGTGCAGAAGTCCCTTAGTTTTGTGTAGTCCCATTAGTCAGGTTTTTGGATTTATTTCCTGAGCTATTGAAGTCGCTTTTCAAAAGTCTTTGCCGGACCTACATCTTCAAGTGTCTGCCTTATGGCTTCCTTGAACAGTTTCAAAGTTTTAGGTCTTACCTTCAACAGTGCGGTCTGTTTTGATTTGAGTGCAGGTGTGGGTTGGGTCTATCTATCACTTTTGGCAATCTATCCATTTCTCAATATGAATTCTTCAGTCTACAAGCATGGGAGGATGTCTTCTGGTATCTTCTTCAATGTCTTCAGTGTATATTCTCTGTTGGTTGGGGAATAGAGATGGGGTCTCACATAGTTCAGTTTGGACTTGAACTCATTATGTAGCTGAGGATGGATGTGAACTCCTGACTCTCCTGTCTTGCCTTTGCCTTCTAAGTGCAGGGATCACAGGTGTGTGCTCCCACACCTGTGTTTCTCCCGGGTTTGAACTTTATTAAGGCGTCTTTTGATTCCTTGATGAAGCTTATCCTTGAGTATTTTTGGAACGTATTGAAATGAGAGTTTTCCCCAGTTCCTTTTTAATAACTCATTACCGGCAAAGGGAGCTACTGCTTTTCGTCTGTTGGTTTGTGTCCTGCTACTTAAGGAAAAACTTAAGGTCTTTCCTAATGGAAGACTTAGTGACTTCTCTGTATAGCCATTCACCTGTATGCAGGGCTAACCTGATTCCTTTCTTTTCTACCTATATCCTCTTTCTTTTTCTAGCTTAGTTGCTCTAACTAAGGCAAATACTGCCTTAGTATTTCTGGGAAGAGACACCATGACCAAGGCAATTCTTTAAAGGAACAACATTGGGGCTGGCTTACAGAGTCAGACGTTCAGTCCATTACCATCATGGCAGATGCAGGTCAGCGTCCAAGCCGACCTGGTGCTGGAGAAGGAACTGAAAGTTCTATATCTCGATCCAAAGGCAGCAAGGGGGGGATTCTGATTCCACACTGGGCAGAACCTGATCATAAGACCTCACTGCCCGCCACACAGTGACACTTTTTCCAACAAGGTCACACCGCCTCCAGTAAGGCCACACCTCCTAATAATGCCACTCCTTATGACCTAGCATTCAAACACCTCAATCTATGAGGGCCAAGCCTATTCAAACCACCACAAATATTATATTAAATGGCAGTAGAGAGAATATGTACCTTATTGCAAATTAACTGGCTACTGTAACAGACTGTGCATCTTATAGGTAATAGAAGTTTCTTCCCTCCCTCCTTCCTTTTTTTTTTAAGTTTTAGAGATGGAGTCTTACCATGTAGCCTTGGATGGCCTGGAACTTCCTGTGTAAACCAGACCTACTTGCCTCTGCCTCCCAACTGCTGGGATTAAAGGTGTATGTCATCACGTCTAGCTAGATACCTATTGGGTTACTTAGCCCAGTTGGCAGAGCGCTTGCTTAGCATACACAAGGCTCTGGGGTTTATCCCTAGCATTGCATAAACTAAGTGTGGTTTTCCATATCTGAAATCCCAACATTTCCGAGACGAAGGCAGAGTGATCTGAAGTTCAAGGTCACCTGTAACTATATAGCAAGTTCTAATTAGCCTTGAGATGCTTGAGAAAGAAAGAATTTCTCACAGTTCTGGGATATCCAAGATCAAGGTCCTGGCAGATTCCATGTATGCTGACGGCCTGTTTCCTGGCTCATGGCAACTTCTTACTGTACCTTATCCTGGTAACGGATAAAGAGAACCCTCAAGACCTCAGTTAGAAGGATATTAATCTTACTCATGTGGGCTTCACTGCCATTACCACTACCCAATGTATTAGCCAGGGTTCTCTAGAGTCACAGAACTTATGGTAGTCTCTGTATAGTAAGGTATTTGTTGGTGACTTACAGTCTGTTGTCCAACTCCCCAACAATGGTCAGCAGCAGCTGTGAGTGGAAGTCCAAGGATCTAACAGGTGCTCAGTCCCACAAGGCAAGCAGGCTAAGAGATCAAGCCTTCCTTCTTCCAATGTCCTTAGGTAGGTCTCCAACAGAAGGTGTGTCCCGAATTAGAGGTGTGTACCACCAGGCCTGGATCTGGGGCTTGCTTTGTCCCCGATGACCTTGAGCTCAGAGATCTCCTGGCCTCCGTGTCCTAAGATCCATGGCCTCTGTGCCTCAGGATCAGGATCACAGGTGAGACTTCCAGTTCTGGATTGTGAATCATTCCAGATACAGTCAAGTTGACAACCAGGAAGCCACTGCACCTGCTAAAGGTCTGCCACAGTTAGGAAGCAGAGAGGGATGAACGCAGGTTCTTGTTTCATTCTCTCCTTTTTAATTTCATTTAGGTTCCCCAGACGTGGTATAATCTCCCCTCCTGAGTTTCACCTCTCTGGAAACAACCTCGTGAACACACCCAGAGGTGTGTCTCCCAGGCAGTTCCAGACCCAGTCCAATTGACTGGGCAGGTGAGATCACAAGAACCTTCTGGGGCTGGAGAGATGAATGACTCACTCAGTGGTTAAGAGCACTGACTGCTTTCCCAGAGGTCCTGAGTTTAGTTCCCAGCAACCACATGGTGGCTCACAACCATCTGTAATGATATCAGATGCCCTCTTCTGGTGCGCATAAAGACAGCTACAGTGTACTTACATATAATAAACAAATCTTAAAAAAGCCCTTCTGATGTGGTTTTAATAACTGACTATGTTTCCTCATTTACCTACTTTCTATCCTTTCTATCTTCCTTTGTCTCTCCCTCCCTCCCTTCCTTCCTTCCTTCCTTCCTTCCTTCCTTCCCTTCTTGGGTTTCTCTGTGTAGCCCTTCTGTTCTGAAGTTTTCTCTATAGACCAGGCTGACCTTGAACTCAAGAGATCTGCCCCCCACAGACTAAAGGCATGTACTCCCACCACCACCTGGACAGACTTCTTAAATAATCCAAATGGATAAGAAAAAGAAAGTCACCTCTCATCCTGATCACTTGGAGGCAGAGGCAGTTTAATCTCTGAGCTGGTCTATAGAACAAGTTCCAGGACAGCCAAGGCTAAACTGAGAAACCCTGTCTTGGAAACAAACAAACAAACAAACCAAAAAGAATTCTGGGGTAGTTCTGAGTGGACAGACACTTCATATTTCAACATGAGCGGAAGGAGAAAGGGTTAGGGTTAGGGTTAGGCTGGGCCATCTTGGAAGCCACCAGCTATGCATTTCCCAACATGCCACTGAACAGAGTAGATTTTCCAATTGTTTGTACTGTTGGTACTTACTTGATATGTTACCAGCCATTGAAATTTGTTGTGATTTATGGAAATATTACACAAGCAGCAATGTGGTGGCACATGCCTTTGATCCCAGCAGAAGTGTCAGCAGGAGTTGGGCATCTCTACCAGTGAGAGGTCAGCCTGGTCTACACAGTGAGTTCCAAACCAGCCAGAGCTCCATAGAAAGACCCCGTCTCCAACAAACATGTCACACAAAGTGACATGAAGGGCACTTTTTGCAAATGACTGTTTAGGTTTATAGATGTGTGCCACGGTTTGCATAAGGGACATCCCCTTGCAGACATATTTTCACAGCCTAACTTAATAAAGGCTCAACCTCCCCTCTGGCCCACCACCCACAGAGGTAGTGGAAAAGCAAGGCTATTAGGGCGGTGGGGAAGTGACCTGTTTAGAAATGGTTTTTGAGGACGATTTCAATCTTTCTTGTTCTCAGTCCAGTCCACTAGCAGACACCACACTTGAATCAATGAGGGCAGTTCAATTCAGAAGAGATCGTGGGGCTCGCCAACTGGCCCAAGTCTGCAGGAACCTCACGGGTTCTTTGGGGAGTTTCTCTCTATGAAGTCACCACAAACGAAGCTCAGCAACACAACACGAGGCGAACCAATACATGTGTGTCGTCAGCCAAGAAGACTAGCAAGGGGCGAAGGGAACCAAGGCTCGGGCTCCCGTTACGTTCTTTCTAAGCATCATTCATCCTGTGCTAGGCTGACATCACTGTGCTGGGGTGACATCACTGTGCTGGGCTGACATCACTGTGCTGGGCTGACATCACTGTTCTGGGGTGACATCACTGTGCTGGGGTGACATCACTGTGCTGGGATGACATCACTGTGCTGGGGTGACATCACTGTGCTGGGCTGACATCACTGTGCTGGGCTGACATCACTGTGCTGGGGTGACATCACTGTGCTGGGCTGACATCACTGTGCTGGGCTGACATCACTGTTCTGGGGTGACATCACTGTGCTGGGGTGACATCACTGTGCTGGGCTGACATCACTGTTCTGGGGTGACATCACTGTGCTGGGGTGACATCACTGTGCTGGGGTGACATCACTGTGCTGGGATGACATCACTGTGCTGGGGTGACATCACTATGCTGGGATGACATCACTGTGCTGGGGTGACATCACTGTGCTGGGCTGACATCACTGTGCTGGGGTGACACTGAGTGCTCCTATGTTCAGCCTGCCTTGTTACAGAAGATCCTGATAATAAACAGCAGATGGCTTAGCAAAAGTCTGCATCTTCCTGCACCTTCCTTAGGCCAGTAAAGTTCACCTACCAGTGTTGACCTGAGTCCTTGGGAACGGAGCTGCCTTACCCGGAACAAGTGAGTGGTGATCTTCCTTGCATTTTAAACCTCAGCGGCTGGGTGGAGGACAATGGAGCATTGTCTTGGAACAGTTGAGAAGAAAGGTAGTCAGATCTCCAGTATCTGCCCTAAGATATCCGAGCGATTCTTTTATTCCTCCCAGCTGAGCCTTCCTCAAGTCCAAGCTGATCAAACCACCCCAGCAGCTTTCAATCCGGAGGGACAAAAACCTCACGTGCAGTCTGCTGGGTGGCCTACGCCTTTAGTCCCAGCACTCAGAGCAGAGGCTGCAGCATTCTGTGAGGCCAACCTGGCCTTTGAAATGAGTTCCAGGGCTGGAGAGATGGCTCAGTGGTTAGAGCACTGGCTGCTCTTCCGGAGGTCCTGAGTTCAACTCCCAGCAACCACATGGTGGCTCACAACCATCTGTAATGGGATCTGATGCCCTCTTCTGGTGTGTCTGAAGACAGCTACAGTGTACTCACATAAAATAAATAAATACATCTTAAAAAAAAGAAAGAAAAGAAAAAGAAATGAGTTCCAGGTCAGCCAAGATCCCGTCACAAACAAACCAAAACAAACAAACAAACAACCAACCAAACAAACCCCCCAAACCTTAATGTGCCTGACTCCCATGGGACAGCGTCCTCAGGGACACCCTTCACAGTGCACGGCTATTGTTTTATGTTATGAACTGACGTCAGCCCCAGCCCGTCCTCAGCCTGGCGGCAAACCGTGAGCTTTAACTGAAGTCAGCAGAGGTGGTTTCCAGAAACCCTGCACAGAGGCTGATTCTTGTCGGAGGACGCAGGCCTCCTCATTTCCTACTCAGTCAGCCTGGTCTCTGATGCAGTTGCTATTCACGTGTGCGTCCTTCAAATAAAACACACGGAAGAAAAAAGCAGAAAACTGTCCCTGAAGATAGGAACGCACGACTGAAAAATCTATCTGCAAGTGGACCGGAGCATCTTCCTGACTTGCTTGTGTTGTTTGGCGCCCCCTAGTGGGCTGTGGCAAGCCGGTCTTGAAAATTAGCCTGGGTCTTGGAGTCTGAGGGCACCGGGGTCTCTCAGAGGCACCCGGACAGGGGAAGACACAGGGTGCCCGTTAGCGTTGTTGAAGAAAAAGCAATCACAGCCGGAGCCGCTCGCGGAAGCACCATGGTCCACCTCACAACCTTTTTCTGCAAAGCCTACCACGCAGGCCACCTAACCTACGCCTTGCTTTGAGTGGCTGCACCAGGCGGCCTTTTTACCGCATGTGGCGTTCACAACAGGTGTCTCAGGGATGGCCGCTGGGGGCCGGGGGGGGGGGGCTCCTACGATCCACAATATGTGGACCAATATCGGAGAAAACCTGTCGCCCTCAGCCGGAACTGGGTCTGGCATTGGATTAGCCTTGGGCTCACTTGTCTAAGCCTATGGGAGAAGCGTTTGGGTCTTTCTGCACCCCTCCCCCCTGCATCTGGCTGTGGTGTATTCCGAAGGTGGTCCTAGAGAGAGAGAGAGAGAGAGAGAGAGAGAGAGAGAGAGAGAGAGAGACAGACAGACAGACAGACAGAGAGAGAGAGAGAGAGAGACAGAGAGACAGAGAGACAGAGAGAGAGAGAGAGACAGAGAGAGAGAGAGAGACAGAGAGAGAGAGAGACCAATGCCTCAGAGCCACAGGAAGGATGAAGCCTCCCCCAGGCAAAATCTTTCTCCGGTCCACGTGTAGATGTTGGCAGTGTGTGCAAAAACCAGCAACCACAGCTTCTTCCTCCTACAACTCCAGCGGAGGCTACTTCCCTCGGAGGCTTCCCACAGAGACTGGCTAACCCCCTCTCGTGTTGCATAAAACTAAAGCTTGGGGCATCTTTGGGCTGTTTTGCAGTAGTGAGCCACCTCCATCAGGTGAGGTATTCCTTCCAATCCTGCCTGACTTTGTTTGCTCTGGTTTTGTTTTTCTGAGATCAACTGGGGTGGGGGCTGGGCAAATAACTGTCCTCTGTGTTTTCTGCCTTGAGTTCCTGCCCCGACTTCCCTCAGTGATGACCTGTTTGGTAGTGGAAGCTGAAATATGCTTTTGGTACTCAATGTCTGTCAGACCTGAGCAGGTGGATAACATGCCTGGTTTCCTGCCCTCCGGTGACAAAACTCAAATCCAGAGGTGATGGTGAGACAAATGTCATATGCTAGGCACATGATGTTCTTTTAGAAGTGTTTCAAGGGGCTGGAGAGATAGCTCAGTGGTTAGAGCACTGACTGCTCTTCCAGAGGTCCTGAGTTCAAATCCCAGCAACCACATGGTGATTCACAACCATCTGTAATGGGATCTGTAAGAGGGATGTGTCTGAAGACAGCAACAGTGTGCTCACATACATAAAAATGAATAAATCTTTAAAAAAGAGAGAGAGAGAAACAAGGCTATTCTGGCCAATTCAGTGTCCAAAATATGTTATATTAGCACATGTCAAGGGGGAGCTACTGACGGCGATATGAGCTGATGCAGTTAGAGTTCATAAGGACTTTCCTAGTTCAATTATTCACTCTACAAGCAGCACTGCATTTACAGTATTCATGTGTGTGTGTGTTTGTATGTACTCGTGTGTGTGTGTGTGTGTGTGTGTGTGTGTGTGTGTAGGTGCACATGTGTGTGGAAGACAGTGGTCAGTCTCAGCCGTTCTTACCCAGAAGGCATGCACCTCTATTGAAGTGAGGCACTCTCATTGGCCTGCAGACCTTGATGGTTAGGCTAAGCTGGCTGCCCAGAGGACCGCCTGTTCTCACCTCCCCAGTGCTGTGGTTACAAGTGTGCGCCACCATGCTTATGTGGCCTCTGGGGACTGAACTCATGTTCTTATGCTTTGCTGGCTGAGTCATCTCCACGGCCCCGAAATCTTTTTTTATATAAAATTATCTTTTAATTGATTTTGTGGCACCTGCCAGAAAATTCCATATAATCTTCAAAACATACTCATAGATCTTGAACTCAGTCAGACATGCAAAAAGTCTATGGGGCAGCGACACACACACACACACGGGTTGGGGGGAGGTCCTATCTTAAGAACCCTCCTGTTATCAGTGTGTATTCTTCAGAACTTCTTGAGTTTCTAACTGAACTTGTGTTGAGGACTTCTTTGAAATTCGTCCAGGCGGACAGCTTCGTGGAGTCTCCCAACACATCTTTAGGTCATCAGCTTCACCCTTAAACTGTCATGAGGTCGGAGACTAACAGTCACAATGGCAGAGTCTTTCTGGATAGAACTAAAGGTATGCTAAGGACCACGAGCTGCCACCCCTTTCAGTCACACCTATCCTGTGTATTAAAATCATCCCACAGGGCCGGAGAAATCGCTCGGCTAAAGGCTGGAAAGTTGGCTCAGTGCTTAACACCTGAGGAGCTGGCTCAGTGGTTAAAAGCACTGGCTGATCTCGCAGAGGAGAAGACTCAAGTGCAGTTTCCAGCACCCACATGGAGGCTCACCGTCATCTGCAACTTCAGTTCTAGAGGATCCGATACCCTCTGCTGCCCTCTTCTGGTGCACACAGACATGCAGGCAGAAGTAGCCATTCACATAACATTAATCTCCTTAAAACAAACAAAAATATTCCACGGAGCTGATTTCAAGTTCTCTATAGTTAAAACAAAACAGAAAACTCATTTGTCTTACTAGGGGGTTAGAATCTGGCAAAAGAAGGCACTTTGCAGAGGCAGCACTTCATTGTGCCCCGGGATGGGTTTTTAAAGCTGATTTTAATCCTGGGCTGTGTGCAGAGGAGCTGTATTGGAACTGAGAGTGAATGGGTAACATTCCTCAAACCAGTCTACATGGGGGGGGGGTTGTTAGCATGCAGAGGCTTATTAAACGATTCTTGTTGAATTGTTTAAAATATTGCTGCACAATATTTGGTGTATTTATAATGGAAAGCATGAAAGCTAAGGCACAACAAATAGCAAAGCATTTATTGCTACATTGTAGCAAAATCTAGATTCTCAGCAGCAGGTGCTCAGAAGTCCATTCCCCTCATTAGTGAGGCTCTGCTGCCCTCGTGTGGTGAAATCACTTCTTTGCTAGAACCCGTGACTGTCCTAGAAAGCATCTTTTGTCTTCACAATTCCCAGACAGGACTCATCCCCCAAAGCAAAAACTTTCTGCCTTACCTTTCTTAAGTACTAGAGTTATAGGGACAAGGCACTAGCCATTACACGGATCTTAGAGGGACTACCTTTAGAAGCATCATTAGATCGGCTGGGTGGGTGGGTGGATGGGTGGGTGGGTGGATGGGTGGTGGGTGGGTGAAGACATGGGTGCCTTCAAGGATAAAACACTTCCTCTTCAAGCATGAGGGCCTGAGTTTGAAACCCCAGAACTCATATAAAAAGCCAGGCATGGCTGCAGACAGGTGGATTTGAGCCAGACTCTCCCAAACAATGAGCTTCCAGTTTAGTGAGAGACTGTGTCTCAAAAGCAATTCATCAGAGAATGATAGAAGATATGCTATTCTGGTTAGTTTCTGTCAACTTGACATAAACTTGGGTCATGTGGAAAGAGGGAACCAATCTCAAATGAAGAACTGTCCCTATCAGGTTGCCTGTGGGCATCTCTATGAGGCAGTTTCTTGGGGGCAGGTGGCCCTGGGTTTATAAGAAAGCAGGCTGAGCCATGACGAGCAAGACGGTGAGTACCCTTCCCCCACGGCTTCGTTTCAGTTCCCGCTGTGACTTTCTACAATGATGGCGGCAACTGGCAAGTCAAATAAGCCTGTCCCTCTTGTCTCAGTCAGGGTTTCTATTCCTGCACAAACGTCATGACCAGGAAGCAAGTTGGGGAGGAAAGGGTTTATTCAGCTTACACTTCCACATCGCTGTTCATCACCAGAGGAAGTCAGGACTGGAACCCAAGCAGGTCAGGAAGCAGGAGCTGATGCAGAGGCCATGGAGGGATGTCACTTACTGGCTTGCTTCCCCTGGTTTGCTCAGCCTGTTTTCTTATAGAACCCAGGTCTACAGCCCAGGGATGGCTCCACCCACAATGGGCTGGGCCAGGGATGGCTCCACCCACAATGGGCTGGGCCAGGGATGGCTCCACCCACAATGGGCTGGACCCTCCTCCCCCTTGATCACTAGTTGTGAAAATGCCTTACAGCTGGATCTCATGGAGGCATTTCCTCAGGGGAGGTTCCTTTCTCTGTGATAACTCCAGCTTGTGTTAAGTTGACACAAACCAGCCAGTACAATTAATTGACCCCTTGTCAACTTGATGTGTAAACAAATCAAGCTTCAACCCTCACTTTCTTGTTCATCCCCAAGATCTAGATAACCTTAAGAGTCCCACAGTCTTTACCAATGCTTACATTTTAAAATTGCAATACCTTTAAAATATTCAGTCTCTTAAAAAAAAATCAAAGTCTCTTTACAATTCAAAGTCTCTAAACTGTGGGCTCCTCTTCCTTCAAAAGGGAAAGACATCAGGGCACAGTCACAGCCAGAGCAAAATCAATCTCGAACCATCCAGTGTCTGGGAATCCACTTACAAACTTCTGGGCTCCTCCAAGGGCTTGGGTCACTTCTCCAGCTCTGCCCTTTGTAGCACACACCTTGTCTTCTAGGCTCCAGCTGCCTGTTCTCTGCCGCTGCTGTTCCTGGTGGTCATCTCATGGTACTGGCATCTCCAAAACACTACTGTCAGTCCTGGGCACTGCTTTTGAATATATGTGTGCACATATGGAAGCCAAAGGTCAACATCTTCCTTCTTCAGTCTCTACCTCACTTACTGAGACAGGGTTTCTCAGAGCTGTGTGGTTTGTCTACACTGGCTGGCTAGCAAGCTCCAAAGACCCTCCTGTCTCCACCTCCCCACTACTGGGGTTACAGGTACTGAGTTACCACACGTGGCTTTTTAACAGAGGGTCAGAGCAGAGGTGGTACTCAATGCTCACATAGTAAGGACTTTTCCAGCCTCTTCCCCAGTCCCTGGTTGCACAGTGCTCTACCCAACAAAGATGGTTTGCCTGGTTTAATTGGTTCAGGCTGTTGTACCAAATAACACCACAGGCTAGGTGATTGAGAGTTGGTTTGGTGTCTGGTAGAAGCCTTCTCCACAGATGACTGTTGTCCAGTGTCCTCCCACAGGGTACCAGTCTCACTCACGAAGGCTCAACCCCATGATCTAGTCATCGCTCAAAAGCCCCATCTGTTTCTCATCTTGGTGAGGACTAGGATTTCAGTGGGGACGGGAGGGTGGGGGGTGGAAACCTTAGGTCCATATTTTCTTTGGGTTCCACCGTCTCTGCATAATAAGCTACAGTTATCCTAGGACCTAAATTCTCCCCCTAAATCTGTGTTTCAGAATTTATATCACAGTGTGTATGTTATGTTACTGCTTCTGTTACATATTCCAAGTTGCTTTACAAACAGTCCCAACTGTTTGGTTCCAGCATGCTGCTATATTTGGGCTGAGCACTGCTGGAGAGCCTCGGAAACTCACGAACTAAGCTTGAAACAGCACCAGGCAAGCTGTCCCGGCTTTGCTACCTCTTACTCATCCCCTGACTCAGCTTGGCCTGGCTTCTTCCCAAACCTCTTCACTAAAACTGTTCCTGTCAGGGCCTTGTAGCTAATGCTAGCCCTAAGCCTTTGACTTTGTCTCTGCCTACCCCTCTCCCTCTCTGTACCCCCACCCCCATTTGTCTTTCAGAAGCATCTAACAGTCTGAGACGCCTTCATGGAGTGCCTCTGCTCTCTCGGCTTCCTTACCCCCACTCCTTTCTGGAGTCCTTTTCTCCCCGTTGTGTTCTCTCTGTCCTGTCTGTCTCCTGTCTGTCACCCTAGGACCAGTGCTCTGCTCCATCTGCCCATCTTTCTTTTTTCCTTTCTTCCCTTCTTTCTTTCTTTTAAGATTTTATTTCTTCATTTTATGATTGAGTACACTGTCACTGTCTTCAGACACCAGAAGAGGGCGTCAGATCCCATTACAGATTGTTGTGAGCCATTATGTGGTTGCTGGGAGTTGAACTCAGGACCTCTGGAAGAGCAGCTAGCTCTTATCTGCTAAACCGCCTCTCCAGCACCACACATAAACAAACAAACAAACAAATAAATAAATTTATATGTAGATTTTTTTTAAAAAAAGGAAACTACCATATAATCAACCGTTCCATTGCTGGGTGTGTACCTGGAGTCAGCATGTCATAGACTTGCACGTACATGCTATTGAGTTGTATTCACAATAGCGAAGACAGAGCTGGCCTAGACGTCAACCCTTGATCCTGTCTCCACCTCTTTAAGCACAATCGCGTTGATTTTAACTCTAAACATGTCTCAAACATGGCCACAGGTTCCCAGCATAGTGAAGAGTGTCCTCACTAGAGTCTCACCTTTATTCCACTTCCTTCAACATCTTCTTGTCTCTACAAGGAAACTAAGCTTTTTGCCGTTGTCTAGTCACCGCTTTCTCTAGCTCAGAACCTTGTGCATCTCCCCATTGTCTCAGACTAAGTTCCTTGTTTCTAAGACTGAGATTTGACTACATGTGAGTTTTAAAGATTGATCATACAGGAAAACAAATGTATAGTTCTACAGATTTTAACCCACATATAGAATTGAGTAGCCACATGACTATAACTCCTAAAAAAAAAAAAAAAAGTTTTCTCACTGAGACTCGGAAGTAGCTCAGGCTGCAGGGTGCCGTCTTACTCTGTCAAAGCCCCGGGTTCAATCCCCAGTACATCAGAAACCATACATGCTGGTCCATACCTGTGCCTGTAAACTCAGGGCTTGGAAGGTGGAGGCAGAAATATCATTAATTCAGGTCATTTGTGTGTGCCGTGTAGTCCCAGGTCAGTCTGGGACAGAGAAGACCCTGACTAATTCTCTTACACTATTCACACATTTCTCCATCATTTCTAACTCTTTAGATGTAAAGCTTTACATCGAAATCTTTGGGATGTAATCGTTACAAATCAAAACGACAACCAAGTCCCTTTGGGAGACTGCAATGTCCCTACCTCCTCTTCCCATCATCTCCACCCTCAACTCCCTCTCTCCCACCCTCCCCCACCCCCCACTCTCCCCCCACGCTCCCGCCCCCCGCCAGCCAATCCTGCAACGAATCTGAACTACCTATAGCTGTTGGGGTACTTTCAGCCTTCTTGCGATTTATCCTTCATTTCCATCTCTTTTGGGGGCAGACTGGGGGCGGGTGTCCTGCAGTGGTTCCCATCACAGTCGGCTCTGTGTAATCTCTAGGTCATCGCTTTGATCAAACACCTGCTTCTGTGCAACGGCTGTGTTTTCAACCCGGGAGATCCATAGAGTGCCACTAGTCGAGCTTCTCTAGCCCCTGTCCTAAGGGCCTGTAGCCACAGGTCGCCATCGAGCCACTTCCAGTCCGAGCCAGGTCCTGAGTACCAACACGCATGCGCAAGGCGCGCGCGCGAACGCCCCGCCCCCATCCACTCAGTGGGGCAACCGTTGTTGGGCGCCAAGGCCCTGACGTGGGACGGTAGGCCGCTGACATCCCTCCTTTCGGCCCTGAGGTACCCCGGCCTGGTGGCCCCAGGACGTTCCCGTCGGATGGCGGAGTGCTGTGAACAACGCCCATGAAGCCCGTGGTCCTAGTAGCGCTGTGGCTATGGCCTTCGTCCCTGCTGGCCTTTCCAAGTGAGTGACATGCCGGGTGGTGACCTAGGTGTTTCCTTTCCTCACACCTTCCCACCCCACTGTCACACACTGGGTGCCAAGTGTGCCATTCCAGCCCTCATCCTGCTCCTCCCGTTGTCCTCAGGACGCTCAGCGTATAAGTTAGGCTCGCTGCGCCTTCTCCTTTCAGACGGGACCCCCCTTAGGTCGCATTGTTCACTGTCCTGGACACACAACGTCGTTGCAGCCTGGGCTTAAACACTTCCAAGTTTTGATGGATGGAATGCAACTACAGTCACCACTTTCCCGCAGCTAAGAGCTGCACAACTCTGACTTGCGAGGTCCGAGATGTTTACTCTCTGACCCTTGACAGCAAAGGACTAGCGGGTGGTAGCATTTGGAGGGAATCTGTTGAGGGTAGGGGTGTGTCTCCTTCTAGGCTTCTAGAAGGAAATAATTCGATCAAAAGACACCGACAGTTTAAACAGATGTTTATTAGACAAAGCAAAGCACTCCGGAGAGAGATTGAACTGTGGGCTCTGTAGTGTGGCTTAAAAAAATATTTTTAATGAATATTTATGAGGTAGATGGCATATTCATAGGGTAAGGCTTCCTCCCCAATCATGGTAAATGGGATCTCTCTATTTCTTCCCATATTCCCCTAGAAAAGGCCACAAAGAGGAGGCAGTTGCATACTCATGGGAAGTGGTCTGGCCCCTTCATCTTTGATACTCTGGGAATGGCTCAGCTGCAGCCTGGAGACGGTTTAACCACAAAGGAGGTGTTCTGACTGTCACTGTCTTGGTTACCTCATCTCTAACTGTTCTCTCTCTGTGTCTTTGTGCCAGAGGATAACCTCAGGTCTTGTTCCTCAGGCGCTCGCAGCCTTGTGTTTGTGTCTGGTTTGGTTTGAGATAGACCTGGAGCTCGCTAAATGGGCTGGGCTGGCTGGCCAGCAAGCCCCAGGGGTCTGCTGGACCTCATCTTCCCAATGTTGAAATCCTCGTCATATACCTCCAGGCCAGGATTTTCCCCCGTGGGTTCCGGGGATGGCACCCAGGGCTTCATAAGCACCTTAGCCTTCCACTTCCTCAGCTCTCTAACTCCCTTCTGCGACTTGCCAGGGTCCAGCTCGTGGTTGTCACAGTAGCTCCAGGTTTGGTGAGATACCTTGTCTCAGGAAATAAGGTTGGCTCGATGAGATGGCTCACGAAGGAGCACAAACCTAATGGCCGGAGTTCAATCCCCGGCCCTGCGGTGGAAGAAGCCACTCCGGCTCTGGGAGGCTGTTTCTAACATGTGCATTAGAGCGTGGGCCTGCTCTCAAGGACACACACGCACACAAGTTTAAGGAAGACGTGAGTCTTCTCTATCCCTGTTCTAGGAAGGTCTTTGTCTTCAGGAACTATATACCTGGGAAAGGATGTTTAAGGCAGCGGCCATTAGTTGCTCCTTTATATCTACAAGTACATAAAAGAAAAGCAGGTTTATCTTTTAAAAACCTTGTAAAGCTTCAAGGCACTTGGTTCCAGTGTTGCAAGTTCACCATAGGCTGCCACTTAGGAGGACTAGACCCACCAGTGTGCAGTGCTCCGACACCATTTACTAACTGGGGAGCACGCCATGGAAGTGGGGGATGTTCTTAGAGTGGCCTGTCTGTGTTAATGCGTTGTTAGAGACATCCTTTTATCATTGCACTGACATCTGTTTGTATGTGCACCTGTCCACAGTGTATGTGTGGATCTCCTCCTTCACTGGAATACCTTGGGCCATGCAAGACTTCAACTGAGACACAAATCCAAGGTCTGTTGTCTGCCAGGTTGTTGCTCTTGATGAAATCTCATTTTCAATTTCTCCGTTTCTGTCCTTGTCTGCCTGTCTGTCTGTCTGTTTGTCTGTCTGTCTGTCTGTCTGTCTGTCTACCTGTCTACCTGTGTGTCTACTTGTCTGCTTGTCTGTCTCTGCCTCTTTCTCTCAGTCACACACATACCTTTTCTGCCCTTGTCCTTTCTGCCCTGCCCCTTCCCCTCCTCCATTTTACCTTTTGAGACAGGGTCTCTCTAAGCCCTGGCTCACCTTGAACTCACTATGTAGCCAATGATGACTTTGATCCTTGGGATTCGACTTCTCCAGGGCTGATTGTTACAGGTGGATCTCATTCCCAGGTAACTCAGCCCTTGGAACCCGACGCAAGCCTTCGTGCACCAAGCAGGCAAACAGTCTAACAACCGAGCTTTGTGCCCAGACACCAAGTCTCTTTAAACTGCGGCAGCCAGCGAAGAACTGCTTTGCAGGCTCTCAGCAAGACTACAGTGTGTCAGAGTCGCCGATGTCCTATGAGCAAGACAAGTTGCTTGGAGCAAGCCCATCTTCTCTATGTGGGAGGACTTGAGCCTAACAACATAAAAAAAAATCACAAAGCACACAAAGACATCAAATTAGATTCATTTTTTAGTCAGAATGCCTAATATGAATATAAGTACCCTTTTATCCATCGGCAAAAGCTCCATTTCTTTGTGATTAATAGTAAGGAGTTTGTTTGTGTGGGATGAGTAACACAGGGGTCCGTGTTCCAGTCACTCTGAGGATATTCCAGTTACGAATACAGCAGCCTGGCTAGTTTGAGCTGAAAATATGTCAGCTCAGTTATTTCAGTTGGTGTGAGTTCGAGGCACACCTTCATACAGCACTGAGGAAGTCTGTCCTCTGAGTCATGTCACTGTATGACAGGCCTGGCCTGAAGTCCGGACTTGAGGCCAGGCTGCCTTGTTACCAAGTGAGGGTTTACTTCCCACAACACCTACGAGTTCTTTATAGAGTAAGGCCACCTGTGTTTCTTGTGCTTGTGATTATAAGAATCTTCTAATAATTAGCATATAAAATTTGTGGTTAGATTTTAGTGTGTCATCCACAGTGTCTGTGTCAAGGTTAGTAGGTCAAAGGAAAGATGTGTGAGCTCATTGTGTGTGTGTATACAGCACTGTGGTGTATGTGTGTGTGTGTGTGTGTGTGTGTGTGTGTGTACAGTACTGTGGTGTGTGTGTGTGTGTGTGTGTGTACAGTACTGTGGGGTGTGTGTGTGTGTACACAGCACTGTGGTGTGTGTGTGTGTATGTGTGTGTACACAGTACTGTGGTGTGTGTGTGTGTGTGTGCGCGCGTGCGAGAGCGTGTAAGTCAGTACACAACCTCAGCTCCCTTCACCTTCCACTCCTTTGGAACAGGAACTTTGTGGTAGGAACACTGTGAGTAAAGATACCCACCGTGGAGTAGGGCTTTCTTCGGGAACTGGGGATTAGAACTCAGATCCTTACACTTTGTGTGTGAGCTTCTACTTGCTAAGTCATCTACCCAGGTCCATGAATCCTCAAAGTGCAAATGTCAGATATATTCAACATTTCCATGTTTATCTAGTTTTAAAATTCATCTTTTTCCTTTACTGAGCTACCATGCTTCCCAGTGTTATATGTAACATTTTACTACAACCCAAACTCAGTGGCATTTATACCAGACCATGTGCTGAGATTAGCAACATGGTTTGGCTTTAAAGCCTTAATGTTTAAAATATATTTGAGCACATAGACAGATACAATGCATTTTATATAGAAGGATACACTATTTTTAATTCCATTTTGGTTTACTCTTTTTTAGTTTTGTTTTTTGTTTTTTGTTTTTGTATAGTTTAGGGGGAGATAATGTGTGTGTGTGTGTGTGTACACAGCACTGTGGTGTGTGTGTGTGTATGTGTGTGTACACAGTACTGTGGTGTGTGTGTGTGTGTGTGTGTGTGTGTGTTATGAACCTGCATGCCACAGCCCATGTGTGGAGGCCAGAGGACAGCCTTCTGAGGGAGTTCTCTCCTTCCACACTCACACGATGATTCTCAGCTTCAGTCTCAGGCCGTCAGTCACCTCTCCTGACTGAGCCATCTTGCCAGTCCTGGTGAATTACATTTGGTCATCAATGGTTTTCTGACCATTCTCTTGTTTTCGCCTTGGTTTTCTTTTCATCCCCAAGAGATCTTTTCCTGGGATGGGGATCTGGGTTGGTGCCCCTCCCCCCACTCCCTGCTGAATCTCCAGCACTGTGTAATATTTCCTTCCAACCTCCGGACTTCAGATTAGGATAGTCATTCAGTTCCTCTTGCTTTGTGTATGTGTTGCATACACACACTTATCAGTGTGTGTGCACCTGCATATGTACCTGTGGGTGTGAGGGCAGGCAGTGTAGTCAAGTTTCTGTCCTAATCACCCCCCATATTTGTTTGTTTACATTAAGATTGTATTTACTTATCTTGTTGTGTATGTAAGAGTCTTTCGCTCGCATTTATAAATGTACACCATGTGCATTCCATGGTGCCTACGCGGGTCAGAAGAGTGTATTGATTAGTGAGGTCTAGAACTAGAGTTGTGGATGGTTGTGAACCACCATGTAGGCTCTGCTCACTTTTGTCTGTTTTCTTATTGTCCCGATGGCACCATCAGCCTGTCTCACTTGCTGATCATTCGCTCTAACCCCTGGCCCCCAGTTCACTCTCGAGTCTAACCAATGAGTTTATTTCTGCTGTCCTGTTTTTCGTATTTACAAATTGTAAAACTTCTTTGTGGTTCTTTTTACATCTTCCATCTCTTCCTGAGACTTCACCATTTGCCATCTGTTTCAAGCTTGCTTCCTGCTGCTTTTGTTGATGCTGTTGTTGAGATAAGGTCTTGTGTGGCCCATGCTGGCCTCAGATGGGTTGTGGTCCCGCTCGTGCCCCTGGGGTGCTGAGAGGACAGGTGTGCACTAACGCGCCCTGTTTTAAATGCCGTGTGGGGGTCAGCCCAGGGCTTCACGCATGCTTGGCAAACATTACCAACTGACCTACTTCTGCAGCCCCACCCCTCCTAGTAAAAAGATTTAGTTTTAATTTTATGTGTACAAGTGTTTGTCTGAATTTATGTACAGCCCAAAGGGGCCAGAAGAGCCAATCGGATCCTCTGGATCTGGAGTTAGGTTGTAAGCCGCCCTATAGGGGCTGTGAACAGAACCTCGTCTTCTACAAGAGCAGCAGGTACTTGTAACTGCTAAGCTCTCTTTCCAGGCACCTCGTTCTTGATCATCTCCCTTGGCGGGTCATGTGTAGGAAAAGGTAACCCAGGGACTACCGTTTTCCTCTGTCCTGGAGTTCTTAGTTGGCTGGCTTTCTTTGCAGGCGTGGTTTAGGGAGGACACACAGGGTTCTAACCTGTGCCTCACAGGAGCAGGTGGGGGAGGGACACCATCATCTTCACAGAAGCAGAAATCCAGATGCATGGCTTTATTGGAGGCTTTTGGAAGAGACAAAGTACTTTAAACAATATCTAAGTAGGAGCTGGAGAGGTTGGCTCCAAGGTCAGGAGAGCATCTTGTGCTTTCAGAGGACTGGAGTTGGGTTCCTACCACTCATGATGGTACCTCCAGTAACTCCAGTTCCAGGGGGTCTGACACCCTCTTCTGGCCTCTGCCAGCACTGAACAGTGCGCACATACCCACACACAGACACACAACAAAAATTATTTTGAAAAAAGCCTGAGTAGGGTACCAAGAGGATTTTGTCAACACCTGTAGGACACCAAGGGAGTTATGGGATGGTCTGTTGTCACCGTTTCATTGTGTCCAGATACACCAGTACTCCATTTACAGTGCCTGGGGCATAGTATGTTGCAGGGTGTATAAAGGTCATAGTTATTAGAAAAAAGAGAGATTTTTAAGTGATCCTCAGGGGTACCACACATCCATCCATATATGAATAGAATTTTGTATGTGCAGAAACTTAGAAAATGTCAAGGAACTTAGAGTATAAACGAGCTTACACGTTTTAGGACTTGCCTAATGTGGCTTATCAGTTTAGTAGATGTTCAGTGTGGTCTGTTTTGCAGTAACAGATGTTTAGTGGCATGCTTATATATATTTTTAAACATTTGTAGATAAATGTTAAAAATACAGCTAAAAACTGTGGAAGCCAGAAGTGGTGGTGCACACCTTTGGTCCCATCACTTGGTTATGTTACCCCCATGAAATTTTATTCTTACAAATGAATTTTGGGGGTTGCTATACCTATGTGGTCATGTCTAACTATAATGCAAAAGAGTCATGCATGACATTTTAACTCTGTAAGAGACACAGCCACAGGGTTCTGACTGTTCCATGAGTCTGTAGTTGACACCCTCGAGTAACCAGCACTCCAGCCAGAAATCACAGGGGCTGAGGCACAGCACAGCAGCACGTGCTTGCCCATGATGCACGAGGCTACAGGTTCAGTTGCCAGCATGACCTATGCATGGCCCACACTGCTTTAGAAATGAGATATTTACAGGATGTGATGGCTTCAACTCTAGTGCAGGAAGCTGCGTGGCTGGATTTCTGAGGTTTATGACCTATGAGATTGGGTTTATCTAAAAAGACCTGTGGCCTGAGCAGTGAACTCGCCCTTACCTTAGTGTGGCATGGATGTCAGTCTCCAGCCAGACCTTTTGGAGGGAGCACATCACATGTGCATTCTCCTCCACATCTATACATAACTCTCATTACAGAAGAGAATCATTTAACGGTAGGGCAAAATTTTGTAGTATTTATTTATCTGAATTGCACATGTATCTTTAAATATTTTAGTCCAGTTAAAAGGGAGAAGAGTTTGTGTGTTCTGTGGTGTTTCACTTACTGTTCGTCTGAGATGGTTTCACCGTGTGCCCTCACCACTTTGTCTGACAACTCTGTGCCAGCTTTGAAGTGAGGCAGCCTGTGTTCGCATCCCGTCCGCGCTGCTCAGCCGAACAGTCACAGCCAGCCACTCGTCCTCCCCACGAGCTTTCTTTTCCTTCTTTTAAAATGGTCTTCAAGATAAGGTTTCTCTGTGTAGCCCTGGGTGTTCTGGAACTCACACTGTAGACCAGGTTGGCCTCGAACTCAAAGGAATCCGCCTGCCTCTGCCTTCTGAATGCTGGGATTAAAGGCGTGTGCCACCATGTTTGGCTTCTTCTTCCCCTTTATCAAAATGCTACTCATATGGTGCTGCACATGCCAAAGGCTCAGTGAAAGGGAGAGACTGCCGTCCTCCTAATTCCTGTCTCCCCACAGTGTTAGAATCACTTGGCGAGTGTCTCTATCATGTGATCAGCCCTCCCTGCACAGCTGACATCCTCAGAGCTGAGATTCCAGCAGAACCCAAAGCTTTCTAGCAGAAACAGTGTCCTGACATCTCACACTGCAGGGGACTCTTGTGCATTTTCGCATGTGTGTATGGGTCTGCAGTGTATATGTGGGCATGCATGTGAAGGCCAGGAGTTTGCCATCAGGTGTTTTCTATTTTTCGTCACCTTATTTTCTTTGAGACAGTGACTCTCGCTCAACCCAGAGCTCACTGATTTGCCAAGCCTCCTGTCCCTCCCCCCCCCCCAGTGCCGGGAGGACGCCACCTGATGGGCTTACACGGCTTACTTGTGAGCTGGGGGTCTGAGCTCAGGTCCTCAAGCTTGGGAGGCAGCCCTTTCCTTGCCTACTGATGTATCCCACAGTTCGGGGGCTCCTCAACCTTAACCATGGTCTGGAACGTGCTGTTTGCTTAGATATCCAAGAGGCAAAAATAGCAGCTATATTGTGCAGGGGTAGACCACAGGAAATGGTCAAGGTGTTGTAAGTGACTCAGCTTCTAGCAGGTCGGCCCGCTCTTTGTAAGAAGTAGAAGTTTATTTGCTTTTTTAGAATTTCCTGTAGAACCAAGAAAACCAGGATTTCACCGTGGTGGGGTTTTGTGTGAGGATACTGGAAACTTTACTGCAAACATTTTTACAGGGCTCAGATGATTTGCAAGACTGGTCCTGATG
Organism: Micromys minutus; assembly: GCF_963924665.1. Lineage (NCBI taxonomy): Eukaryota > Metazoa > Chordata > Mammalia > Rodentia > Muridae > Micromys > Micromys minutus. Next base: position 52,642,863 of record NC_137985.1, on the reverse strand, counting down.
GTACCAGGTGTCTGAAATGCAAGGATGTTAGAAGGGCAAAAACAAGAGGTAGGAAGCTTGCGAGGTGGGGATGGATTCAAGAATAGAATGATCTAGAGACCCAAGGGTGCATTTGCAAGGAGGAAAATCAAGGTAGGAGGTAGGGTGCCTCTGTTGCTAGGCAGCCACA